>NC_138549.1:173367485-173674985 GCF_964273705.1 Natrix helvetica
ACATAGAGCCCTCATCAGAGCCTTCCCCAGACTCCAGGACTGGCCCAGGTTCCTCCCCAACCTCCTCGCTGTCTGAATCTGCGGCCAGCTCCGGTTCATTTTTAAAGTAGGTATGGCCAGATGCTGAGTTCCTTTAGGGGGGACCCTGGCCCAAAAAATGCTCACATGATTACCTTTTGCAGGCTGCACAAAGAGCCACAAAACAGGCGGAGAGTAGGGATACCCCAGCAATGAAGAAGGGGAACCCCCCCACCGGTCCTCCCTCAAAGACGGACGCCATAAAACGGAAGCTGCTTGGCCCAGGAAGCTGTAAGCAGAGAGAGAGAGAGAGAGAGAGAGAGAGAGAGAGAGAGAGAGAGAGAGAGAAATCAGCCACTGAAACACAGGTAGCCCTCGACATACGACCACAACAGAGGCCTAAATTTCTGTCGCTCAGCGAGACATGGGTGAAGCGAATTCCGCTTCGTTTCACAACTTTTCTCGCCATAGTGAAGCACCGCAGTGTTCACTTAGTAACCTGGTTGTTAAGGGAATCTGGCTTCGCCCTTGAATTTTGTTCGTTAAAAGGTTGCAAAAGGGGATCACATGACCCCAGGGCACTGGCAAACCGTCATAAATACGAGTCAGTCTTCATGCGTCTGAGTTTTGATCAAAGCGTCATAAATACGAGTCAGACTTCAAACGTCTGAGTTTTGATCCTAGGGCTGCTCCAAAGATCGTAAGTGTGAAAAACAATCTTAAGTCTCTTTTTTCAGCCCCGTAACTTTGAGCGGTCACTAAGTGAATCATTGTAAGTTGAGGACTACCTGTATTTGCCGATTGCAGTCATTCTTTTCAGAAATCAAGCTTGGGGCCTTAAATAATCGCCCATCATATGCCAAATTAGAACATATATAGGGATTCCAATAAATAAGCATTTCAAACAATGTTTAACCAACATAGCTGATGGAACCACTGACTTCCAGGTCTTCAAACTTGGCAACTTTAAGTCTTGTGGACTTCAACTCCCAGAGCTCTCCAGCCAGCAGGCTGGAGAATTCTGGGAGTTGAAGTCCACAAGTTTTAAAGTTGCTAAGTTTGGGGACCCCTGTTCCAGCTCGATCTGTTGGTTAGTCTTCACCATGTCACTACTTCTTCTTCTTCCCTTTCCTACATTTAAGCAAGCCAATTCTCAATATCTATCTCTTCTCTGGAACTACATCTGAGCTCCAGGTTCCACAGAATAAGATAATAACAGAACTGGAAGGGACCTTGGAGGTCTTCTAGTCCAACCCTTTGCTCAGGCAGGAAACCCTATACCATTTCAGACAAATGGCTGTCTAATCTCTTATTTAAAAGCTCCAGTGTTGGAGCATTTACAACTTCTGGAGGCAATTAGTTCCACTGGTTAATTGTCCTCACTGTCAGGAAATTCCTCTTTAGTTCTAAGTTGCTTCTCTCCTTGATTAGTTTGCTTCTTGTTCTACCCTCAGGTGCTTTGGAGAATAGCTTGACTCCCTCTTCTCTGTGGCAGCCCCTCAAATATTGTAAGACTGTCAGCACGTCACTAGCAGTCCTTCTTTTTATTAAATTAAAGGTAAAGGTTCCCCTCGCACACATATGCTAGTTGTTCCTGACTCTAGGGGGCGGTGCTCATCTCCATTTCAAAGCCGAAGAACCAGCTCTGTCTGAACACGTCTCTGTGGTCATGTGGCCGGCATGACTCATTGCCGAAGGAACATGGAAAGCTGTTCCCTTCCCACCAAAGGTGGTTCCTATTTTTCTACTTGCATTTTTACGTCCTTTTGAACTGCTAGGTTGGCAGAAGCTGCGACAAGTAATGGGAGCTCACTCCGTTACGCGGCACTAGGGATTCAAACTGCTGAACTGCCGTCTGCAGCATAATGCTGGATCCTATAATTTTAAGTGATTGTCCACTAGGACTCCAAGATCAAGATGCAACTGCATTCAGTTTTGGTCACCACGATATAAAAAAGATGTGGAGACTCTAGAAAGAGTGCAGAGAAGAGCAAGAAAGATGATTAGGGGACTGGAGACTAAAACATATGAAGAATGGTTGCAGGAACTGGGTATGTTTAGCTTAAGAGAAAGAAGGACTAGGGGAGACATGATAGCAATCTTCCAATATCTCAGGGGTTGCCACAAAGAAGAGGGAGTCAAACTATTCTCCAAGGCACCTGAGGGCAGAACAAGAAGCAATGGGTGGAAACTAATCAAGGAGAGAAGCAACTTAGAACTGAGGAGAAACTTCCTGACAGTTAGAACAATTAATCAGTGGAACAGAAGTTGCCTCCAGAAGTTGTGAATGCCCCAACACTGGAAGTCTTTAAGAAGATGTTGGATAGCCATTTGTCTGAAACGGTGTAGGGTTTCCTGTTTAGGCAGGGGGTTGGACTAGAAGACCTCCAAGGCCCCTTCCAACTCTGCTATTGTATTGTATTGTATCACAAACCAGGTTGGCCTAGAAAAGGACCAAGGAGGCTTCACAGAAGAGAAGAGAATAGCCAAGTTTTAGTGTTCAAAGAAGCAACTTACTTCACTCGTTCAAGAACAGGAGGAAGCCAAGTTCATGGTTACAATCTTTCCCACGGAACCCTGCACGTTTCTCATGGATCTTCTCACAGGTTGGACCTTCTTGGGGGCGTCCTTCAAGCCACAACTCTAACTCCTGCTTGGATGCCCTTTTCTGCTGCTGGAGACACCCCCCCCAACTCTCTCTCACACAGCCGTTTCCACCAGAAGGTGTGGAGCGCACCAGCCAAATATGCGCACAGTCGAAGAGAAAGCTTCGGTTTCCTGCCCACGCGACCCAATTACAAAGCGGCTGTTTGAAATCAAACAATTAAAAAGCAGGCAGTTCTGACAGGCAGGGGGGAGGGGGGAAGGGAGTGAATCGTCTACAGGTAGTTTTCAACATACGACCACCGTTGAGGTCGGAATTTCTGTGGCTCAGTGAAACTTTGGTGGAGTGAGTTTTGGCCCCTTTTAGGGCTCTCCATGCCAGAGTTGTGAAGTGAATCCCTGCAGTCGGTTGGTTAGGGACACGGTTGTTAAGTGAGTCCGGATTCTCTCCTGTTAACTTTGCACGTCAGTTCACAAAAGGGGATCACGCGACCCCACCGGGTACCGCAACCGTCATAACTACAAGTCAGTTGCTAAACGTCTGGATTTTGAGCGTGGAGAGGCTGCAACAGTTGTAAGTGTGAAAAATGGTCATAAGTCAGTTTTTTCAGTGCCGTTCAGGGTTGGTATTAACTTGCCTTCCCTAGGTAAAGGTTCCCCTTGCACATATGCACTAGCCGTTTCCGACTCTAGGGGGCGGTGCTCATCTCCGTTTCAAAGCCGAAGAGCCAGCGCTGTCCAAAGACGTCTCCGTGGTCATGTGGCCGGCATGATTAAACATCGAAGCCACACGGAATGCTGTTCCCTTCCCACCAAAGGTGGTTCCTATTTTTCTACTTGCATTTTTTACATGCTTTCAGACTGCTAGGTTGGCAGAAGCTGGGACAAGTCACGGGAGCTCACTCCGTTACGCGGCGCTCAGGATTCAGACCGCTGAACTGCCGACCTTTTGATCGATAAACTCAGTGTCTTAGCCACTGAGCCACCACATCCCCCTCCCTACTGGTTCACAAATGTGAGAGCACACTCCATCTATACATGTGCTGAGCCTTCCGCGCGTGCGCTTTGGCTGAAAAAAGTGCCTAAATGGGACGGCATAGAGCCGGGACGAGTGGCCAGGCCCCCACCCGCGATTTCCACTAGCGGTTCAGGCGAACCAATCCAAATCTGCATAGTACCACCTCTGGTGCCGTTGCAACTTTGAACAGTCACTAAATGAACTCTTGTAAGTCAAAGACTAAGTGTACCTTGGAGGGAACTTCTTTGCAGCATTAGTTCATAAAGGACAGAGAGAAAGACTGGGAGAAGGGAATGGATGCTCCTGACCAGGGACGGACGTCCCTCCTGCCCACTCAAACCAAATCTGGTGGAACTCGTGTCAACTGAATGTCTGAACCCACAATAATTCTTACTCCTTGGAAGAGGCGCCCAGTTTATAAACAGGAAAGTCATTTAGCAAAATACCCCTGAGAGTCAATTACAGGTAGTCCTCGGCTTACAACCACGACTGAGCCCGGAATTTCCATTGCTAAGCAACAGAGTCTGTCAGGCCTGCAGTCATATTCCTTTTAGGATCTTTAGCCTGCCACTCTCTCTCTCTTTCTTTACTATGCTGTTTCATTAGTGGGGTAATTGGGATGGGGGAATAGTAAGGAGTAGAATGTGTTGTTGTCAAAATAAAACATTCCTTTCTAGAAGCCCAAGGTCATTCTTTGTCTTTGCACCTCTGCACCTGACCGGAAATGGATGCGGGGAATTGCCAGCGTGGCAGAGGAAGATTGGACCATGGGATGGACTTGTGGGTGTGGAGACAAGATCTTGAACTTTCAACTGGGTGGAAAACCCAGGAAGCTTTCATATTCAGGTTTCCCACAGATGTACCAACATGTCTCTCTTATTAAATTGGAACTTTGAGGAATCTTTTGCCTTGGACTCTGATTTAATTCTAGATGATATTTGGAATGCTGACACAGTTTATGTTTTGGCCAGAAGTGGCATTCAGCCGGTTCGGGCAGGTTCAGGCGAAACAGTAGTGGAAATTTTGAGTAGTTTGTAGAACTGGCAAATACCACCTCTGGCTGGCCACGCCCTCCCTCCCGTTTGTCCCTGTGCTATATTCCCTTGTTTTTTAGCTCAGCGCACCAGCGCTGACACCGAGGGCGGTCTTTGAGTGTTGCGAGCGCGCGCGCAAAGACCCCCCCCCCTCATACAACCGGTAGGAAAAGATTTGGTATCCCTCCGCTGGTTTTGGCCCATTTTATTATGACTTTTCTTGCCACGTTTGTTAAGTGAATCCCTGCAGTTCTTAAATGAGTAACACGGTTGTTAAGTGAATCTGGCTTCCCCCATTGACTTGGCTCGTCAGACGGTCGCAAAAGGGGATCACACGACCCCGGGACACTGCAACAACGGTCATAAGTATGAACCAATCGCCAAGCGTCTGAATTTTGATCGCGTGTCCACAGGGGACACTGCCACGGTCCTAAATGTGGGAAATGGTGATAATTCGCTTTCTTCAGTGCCGTTGTAACTTCGGTCACTAAACGAGCAGTCGTAAGTCGGGGACTAGCTGTGTTCCCAGCTATTTCCCTCAGCACCTGATCGTTGATGGGTCTTGTGCTTTTTTCTGTATTGTCAATGTATAATATAATAAAAGAAGGAAAATGGAAACGTTCCCTGATATTAAGGGGGGATTATTATATCCAAAATGAGAAGCTTCCCAGTTTGGGGAATTAGAACAGCGAAGAAAAACGGCATTTTACAAGAGGACCAGCTGCTTGTTTAGCAGTTTGTGATGGAGTCTGAATTTGGAAAAAAACTTTGCTTGCAAAGATGAAAGGGGGAGGGAGGGAAACCACAGGAGCTCATTTTTTTCCACTGGGGTGATGCGCGAGAAAATGTGCACAGGAAACGGCAGCGATAAACAGAGTTATTGTGGTCCCATCACTTCACCGCTGCTCTTGGTGTGCACCCTGGGAGCTGGCTGCGGATTCTCTCGCTGAGGTCTAGCGGCTTGTTCGCTTGCAACCATTGCCTCTGCTGAGTCGAAGTAAAAAAAACAACAATGGTGGTTTTCTCTAAAGTGCTATTTTTGCTTTTTCAAAAGACAACCAGGCTGTCTTGTTTTGCTAGAAGAGATTTCGCTTCTCCTGCAAGAAGCTTCCTCTGTTCTGACTGAATGGTGGAGGATGGAAGGAGTTACTGTATATTTTCTTTGCGGTCACCTGGTCGTTAGTACTCTCTCTGAGAGCCATTGAGGCCTCTTGGTTTATCTGTGCCCTCCGTCACCTGAAGAGCGATCTTCTTGCAACTGCTGAAAGGACCGTGTTGTAGACAGGGGAGGGGTGGGGTCTTATTCCCCCACCCCTCTTTTCAAATAATCAGTGGAACACCTTCCCTCCAGAAATTGTGGGTGCTCCAACGCTGGAAGTTTTTAAGAAGAGCTTGGACAACCATTTATTTGAACTGGGATATGGTTTCCTGCCTGAACAAGGGGTTGGACTAGAAGACCTCCAAGGTCCTTTCCAACTCATTCTATTCTATTCCATTCCTTATTCTATCCTATTCTATTCTACTTTACTCTGTTCCGTTCCATTCCATTCCTTATTCTATTCTATTTTATTCCTTATTCTATTCTATTCCATTCCTTATTCTATTCCATTCCTTATTCTATTCTATTTTATTCCTTATTCTATTCCATTCCTTATTCTATTCCATTCCTTATTCTATTCTATTCTATTCTACTTTACTCTGTTCCGTTCCATTCCATTCCTTATTCTATTCTATTTTATTCCTTATTCTATTCCATTCCTTATTCTATTCCATTCCTTATTCTATTCTATTTTATTCCTTATTCTATTCCATTCCTTATTCTATTCTATTTTATTCCTTATTCTATTCCATTCCTTATTCTATTCCATTCCTTATTCTATCCTATTCTATTCTACTTTACTCTGTTCCGTTCCATTCCATTCCTTATTCTATTCTATTTTATTCCTTATTCTATTCTATTTTATTCCTTATTCTATTCCATTCCTTATTCTATTCCATTCCTTATTCTATTCTATTCTATTCCATTTCATTTCTTATTCTATTCTATTCTACTCTACTCTGTTCCGTTCCATTCCTTATTCTATTCTATTCCTTACTCTATTCTATTCCTTATTCTATTCCATTCCTTATTCTATTCTATTCCATTCCTTATTCTATTCCATTCCTTATTCTATTCTATTTTATTCCTTATTCTATTCCATTCCTTATTCTATTCTATTCAATTTCATTTCTTATTCTATTCTACTCTACTCTACTCTGTTCCATTCCTTATTCTATTCTATTTTATTCCTTATGCTATTCTATTCCATTCCTTATTCTATTCTATTTTATTCCTTATTCTATTCTATTCCATTCCTTATTCTATTCCATTCCTTATTCTATTCTATTCTATTCCATTTCATTTCTTATTCTATTCTATTCTATTCTACTCTGTTCCGTTCCGTTCCATTCCTTATTCTATTCCATTCCATTCCTTATTCTATTCTATTCCATTCCTTATTCTATTCTATTCCATTTCTTATTCTATTCTATTCTACTCTACTCTGTTCCGTTCCATTCCTTATTCTATTCTATTTCATTCCTTATTCTATTCTATTCCATTCATTATTCTATTCCATTTCTTATTCTATTCTATTCCATTTCATTTCTTATTCTATTCCATTCTATTCTACTGTTCCGTTCCATTCCTTATTCTATTTTATTCCTTATTCTATTCTATTCCATTCCTTATTCTATTCTATTCTATTCCATTTCTTATTTTATTCTATTCTACTCTACTCTGTTCCGTTCCATTCCTTATTCTATTCTATTTTATTCCTTATTCTATTCTATTCCATTCCTTATTCTATTCTATTTTATTCCTTATTCTATTCCATTCCTTATTCTATTCCATTCCTTATTCTATTCCATTCCTTATTCTATTCTATTCCATTTCTTATTCTATTCTACTCTACTCTGTTCCGTTCCTTATTCTATTCTATTTTATTCCTTATTCTATTCTATTCTATTCTATTCTATTCCATTCCTTATTCTATTATATTCTATATTCTATTCCATTCCTTATTCTATTCTATTCCATTCCATCCCTTATTCTATTCCATTCCATTCCATATTCTATTCCATTCTATTCCTTTCCGTTCCATCCCATTCCTATTCCATTCCATTCGTTATTCTATTCTATTCCATTCCATTCTTTTCTAATTCTAATTCTATTCTCTGTTGAGAGAGGGCTGTTTTAGTGTGGATGGCTGCTTTGACCCCATGCTGGACAGAGAGGACCGCTGGTTTGAATGTGGGGTCAAACAGTTCTTTCAGCAGTTCCACTCTGATACAGGGATCCCAGATAAACCTCAGATAAACCTCAGAATAGAGCTGGAGGGGACCTTGGAGGTCTTCTAGCCCACCTTCCTGCTCAAGCAGGAGACCTTATACCATTTCAGACAAGTGACTGTCCAATCTCTCTCGAGCGATGGAACACCCACAATTTTGGAGGCAACTTCTGTTCCACTGGCTCATTGTTCTGCTAGGAAATTTAGCGACTCCACTGGTCACTTCATCATCAGAGTATCTGCTTAATGACTTGTCACAAAAATGGTTGCCTGGGTCAACTGGCTGACTTTGGGATAATCGCAGGGAGACGGTGAGTTCTAGTCCCACCTTAGGCATGAAAGCCGGCTGGGTGACTTTGGCCCACTCATCTCTCTCCACCCAACCTACCTCACAGGACCGTTGTGGGGAAAACAGGAAGAGGAAGGCGTGCATTAGATACAATAATACAATACAATAATACAATACAATAGCAGAGTTGGAAGGGACCTTGGAGGTCTTCTAGTCCAACCCTCTGCCTAGGCAGGAAACCCTATACCCGTGATGACGAACCTATGGCACGCGTGCCACAAGTGGCATGCGGAGCCATTTGTCGGGCCGCCCCGGCTGGGAGACAAAGGAGGGGAAAGGCGGCAGGCAGCCGAGTTGCGACTATTGCTGCCGCTGCTGCCGCCGTTCACAGGACCCGCCTCTTACCCTTTTCCTCCAGTTGGCAGGCTCCGACTCGTTCGCTGCCTGCCGGGCCCCGGTGCTGCGTTCGAGCCGGAGGGGGAAAGGAGGAGAAGGAGAAGGAGGACAACAAAGCCCCCTTCGCTTTCCCCGTCCCCCCCCTTTCACCTTAATCCTTGCGATGGCGCGGCTAGAGGAGGAGGAGGAGGAGGCGAGGGCGGCGCGGCCGAGGCCTGACGGACTTCCCTTCGGCCGAGCCTGTCCTAGCAGCGGTGGCGGCGGCAGCGATGTGAAGGCCGGGCCCTGGCGTGCACGCAGAGGCTGGGCGGAGCGGCGCAAGGATGTCGAGCCTGAGGCGCCGCGCGGCGGAGGCGATCCGGGCCCGGGCGATGGAGACGCACGTCTCGTGCCTGTTCAGGGACCGTCCCAAGGCTTCCCTGAAGCCTTCAGAGCGCTTAAAACGACCATCTGAGCAACCCGGACTTCCGGGTTGCTCGGAGGGTGTTTTTAAGTGTTCCGAAGGCTTCAGGGAAGCCTCCGGACTTTCCCTGAAGCCTCCGGGGGGGCGGGGGAGGCTCTTTTCGCCCTCCCCAGGCTCCTATAAAGCCTCTGGAGCCTGGGGAAGGCAAAAAAATCATGCAAAAATGGGTGCGTTGTGCATGCATGCGCACTGGGGGCGCGTTGCATTATGGGTGCGGCACGCCCGCACACGACCCCCCCCGCGCTCCCCCCACTTGTGGCACGCGAGCCAAAAAAGGTTCGCCATCGCTGCCCTATACCGTTTCAGACAGATGGCTATCCAACATCTTCTTAAAGACTACCAGTGTTGGGGCATTCACAACCTCTGGAGGCAATTTCTGTTCCACTGATTCATTGTTCTAACTGTCAGGAAATTTCTCCTCAGTTCTAAGTTGCTTCTCTCCTTGATTAGTTTCCACCCATTGCTTCTTATTCTGCTCTCAGGTGCTTTGGAGAATAGTTTGACCCCCTCTTCTCTGGGACAACCCCTGAGATATTGGAACACTGCTATCATGTCTTCCCTAGTCCTTCTTTCTATTAAACTAGACATACCCAGTTCCTGCAACCGTTCCTCATATGTTTTAGTCTCCAGTCCCCTAATCATCTTTGTTGCTCTTCTCTGCACTCTTTCTAGAGTCTCCACATCTTTTTTACATCGTGGCGACCAAAACTGAATGCAATATTCCAAGTGTGGCCTTACCAAGGCCTTGTAAAGTGGTATTAACACCTCATGTGATCTTGATTCTATCCCTCTGTTGATGCAGCCTAGAACTGTGTTGGCTTTTTTGGCAGCTGCTGCACACTGCTGGCTCATATTTAAATGGTTGTCCACTAGGACTCCAAGATCCCTTTCAAAGTTACTACTATTGAGCAAAGTATCACCTATACTGTACCTGTGCATTCCGTTTTTGTTGCCTAAATGTAGAACCTTACTCTTTTCACCATTGAATTTCATTTTATTAGATAGTGCCCAATGTTCAAGTTTGTCAAGATCCTTCTGTATCTTAAGCCTGTCTTCTGGAGTGTTGGCTATTCCTGCCAGCTTGGTATCATCTGCAAATTTGATGAGTTCCCCATTTATTCCCTCATCCAAATCATTGATGAAGATGTTGAAGAGTACTGGGCCTAAAACAGAGTTGGACCTAAGAGTACTGGACCTAAAACAGATACATTCACTATCTTATTTGTAAAAAATAATGAAGGCGGGATGTAAACAAATAAATAAAAGAAGTGAAAGAGGCATGGCCCCTGGGAAAAACGACGCAACCTGTTGTGGCCTGCCAGCGGCCAGCGGCTCTGGCAGCAGATTCGGACAGTGGGAAGGTTGGGGAGGAACCTGAGCCAGTCCTGGAGTCTGGGGAAGGCTCGGACGAGGGCTCTGTGTCGGAGGCAGAGAGGGGGCCAGGGCCGTCCAACAGCTGCCTGTGGAGTTGGAGATCAGTGGGGCAGAAGAACAGCTGGAGCCTGTTTCCAATGTGCACATGCACAGAGCTGCCAGGAGAAGGGAACATCTAGGGAACAAGGACCGACTCGGGAGTAAAGCCACAGGTGGATGGCCCCTCCCAGAGGGAATAGGAGCGAAAGGGGAGTGGAGTTTGCAGGAGACCATGAGTGCAATTCATTAAGATCTGTTCCTGACTTCTTGCCAAGGAATTGCTGCTACAGCATGGAGTTTAGAAGATATCAGCCTGGCAGCTCTCCAAGCCCGATAAAAGTCTGTTGTCGTGAAATCTCTTGAAAGACTGTCGCCGGGACTTTGATGGAGAGGAATTCCCTTTAACCTAAATAAAAGGGGTTTTATCGGGACGAGGAGTTCGGCTTCATGATCTTGGGAAGCCTAGATCGGAACCCAACCCAAGGACTGCTTTGTGCAAGAATATTGTTGCGCCTCCTGCTGGTCAAACAGATTAACGTTAGTACCAAAATATGGGTTTTCTTTCTCATTTTATTTTTCTCCGTTCTCCATCGTGGTGCTCCTTGTCTGCGGAAAGGGGGAGAAAAGAGGCCATCTGTCCCCAAGCAACCATAGAGAAACCAAGAATCAAAGAGATGGGCAGAATATAACATAGGAGTAGGCAAGTATGGCAACTCTAGGACCCGTGGACTTCAACTCCCAGAATTCTGGGAGTTGAAGTCCACAGGTTGTAAAGTTGTCCTAATCCAGGGGTGTCCAAACTTGGGAACTTTAAGACTTGTGGACTTCAACTCCCAGAATTCCCCAGCCAGCATGGCTGGCTGGGGAATTCTAGGAGTTGAAGTCCACAAGTCTTAAAGTTCCCAGGTTTGGACACCCCTGTCCTAATCGAAAACCATCCTGAATCAGACCAGTTCTGAATCTGCTGGGGATATTATCTGGGGGGAAGATTTCTCTGAAGCTCCCAGTTCAAATCCAGCCCGCTTGTCCAACGGGAGCAAACGAAAGCCGGAAGAAAGGAACTGCTTCCCACTGCAGCAGCTCCTCGGCAGCCGTTTTGAAACTGAAATATCCTTTTTTTGTGACACGGAGAAAAACCTAGAACTCGGTCATTTTTTTGTGCGTGTCCGCTTTCTTCTGCTCCTGCTGGAGACTCGCCTCCAAAGCCCGCAGCTCGCCCAGTTTCTTGTGGGCCCCCGAGAGCTTCTCTTCCAGCTTCGCGGTGGCGACGGTGTGCCTAGAAATCGTGAGAGAGAGAGAGAGAGAGAGAGAGAGATCGGGAGTGGGACAGGCAGCTCTTGAGTTACGACTGGCCACTTTGCAACAACTGTTCAAATGTGGGACGGACCTAAGAAAGAGGACTTACGACCGGGATTCAAAGTTCTGACGGATGGGCCCAGAGGTGGGACTGAAAAATGTTAGCAACCAGTTCTCTGCCCAGTTGCTGGGTGGGCGTGGTCATGGTGGGTGTGGCCTACTCATCCTCATGCACCACGGCAGGGGAGGGGGGCATTTTCATCCTCCCCGGACTCTGGAGGCTTTTCTTGAACCTCTGGGAGTGTGAAAATGGTTTCCCCCAGGCTCCAGAAGCCGAAAACGGGCTCGTTTCTGGACTTCTGGAAGGCCTGTTCTTCGCCCTCCCAGAGCCGCGTGGAGACTCCTGGAAGGGCAGGGTGGGCGGGGCCAGCCAGTCCTTACAACTACCGGTTCGGCGAACCAGATGTAAAATTAACATCCAGTTCGCCCGAACCAGCTGAACTCCACCCCTGGATGGGTCCCTTTGTGGTCGCACGAACCAACGAACTTCAGGTGCGTGGCAATACAGCTGCATTTATGGTGGTTTGCAGCATCCCATGGTCCTCTGATCACGTTTTACGACAGTTATGGGTGAAAGCTGTAACTTATTTACGGGTTCTGGGCAAAAATGGCACTGATTCACTTAACGATCGCTGTATTTGCTTAACAATGTGTCGGGAGAGTGAAGAAGAAATTCAGAAGGGTATGAATCTTCTCTGAGGACCAACCTCAAGGGGAAAGCCAACATCTCCCACCCCCCAAGGGGAGCTGCCTTCTTTCTTACTCGTTCTGCCATTTCTGGGTGGTCAGATTTGCAGCTGTGTAGCAATCAGCTGGACTGGAAATAATCCTGAAGTCTGAATTGGTGGCTCTGAATCGATACCCACAAAGGAGCAAATGCTGGTTATGGACCCCTCACCCCTGGGAAAATCCCTTCCTCTTTCCTCCCTCCCTCTCAACCCTCCTTCCTTCCTGAATTCCTTTCCTCTCCTCTCCTGCCTCCTTTCCTCTCTTCTCTTCTCCTCCCCTCCCCTTTCTCCTTTCCTTTCCTTCTTTCCTATTCTTTCCTTTCCTGCCCAATCCTCCTTCCTTCTTCTATTCCTCTCCTTCCTCCCTCCCAACTCTCCTTCCTTCCTCTATTCCTTTCCTTTCCTTTTTTTCTTCCCTTCCCTAAACCTTCCTGTTTTCCTTCATCGACCTTCTCTTTCGCTCCCTTCATTTCACACAACCTACCAAATTCAACTTACTGCATTTTTCAAAGTATAGATGCACCTTCCCCCCTCCCCCAAAAGAGTGTGGAAATGTTGGTGCGTCATACACCAAATACAGTTATTTTTGGCCTCCTGAAGCCCTGCTCCTGCATCCCATTTTTGTGAAAAATGGGTGAAAAACGGGACGTTTTTCACAAAACCAGAAACGTTTTCCCCATCCTCCAGCCCTGCTGAAGCCTGCAGAGTGCTCCTGGGGGCTGGGGAGGACAAAAACTTTTTTTTCTAACTTACCTCTTCAAAATCTTGGTGCGTCTTATACAGCAGTGCGTCTTATAGTCTGAAAAATATGGTACTCTCTAGTTTGCACGATATACCAAATCACGGACTAACCCAACAGATCTGGAGTTCCACAACTGGCTAACCCACATAAAACCTTCATCTGAGCGAGCAACAAGCAGAGTCGGCCAGTTGGGCAAAATCTGGACCTTGGTTTGACTTGGGTATAAAGGCCCTTTTTCTTAAAGGCAGAGACATCTGTGGCAACTACCTACCAGTTGTCCTGCCAGGGGAAGGTCCCTGCAAACTTGCCTATCCTACGCGGGAAGACCTGAGAGATGGATGTTAATTCCCTCGCCGCAGGATCAACGGAGGTCAACCGAACGACCCCTCTCCCGCCCAGCAGGCGCGCTCCTTACCGCCCGACGTTGCGCGCCAAGGCCTCGCGAATCCCTCGGATGTCCCTCTGAGTCTGCTCGATTTGTTCCACGGTTTGGAAGAGGCGGACGTTCAGCGCCTTCTTGGTGCTCTTGCTGGCGTGGTAGATCTCCTTGCTGCTCCTCTCCAGCGGGGGCAGTGTCCCTCCCGGCTGCCCCCCAGAGTCCTGGCTCTGCAGCTTCTCGTTCAGAAAATCAAACACGTTTTGTCGGGGTTTCGGGATCTGCTGGCGGAGTCGGGTGGCGGTCTTCCCTTTCGCCCTCCGTTTCCTGGGCTTGGACGGATCCAGCTTCCCCTCCCTCTTCTTCTGCAAGATCTCCGCGCATTGGTCCAGCGACTTCCCCTTGGGGAGCACGACGGCTAATACTGGCTCGATCCGACCCTCTGAATTTTTGCCCAGGCCTGGAAGGGAAAGAGGGAGACGGGCGTGTGTGTGTACAAGAAGAATCGCACCCGGGGCATTCATTGGAGGGCAGGGCCTCCGTGAGAGTGTACACCTCTCTCCCCCCCCCCCGACCCACACTTACCTTTACCAAGCTCGTAACCCATCTGGGCCATAAGTTTGGAGCCAATGCCGCGCGTATGGGCTTCCCAGCTGCCAAAGGATGAAAGACAGGTCGATGTGCCTTCTCCGTTCTCCGGAATGCTGCCGTCAATGACTGGAGAAAGGAGGGAGAGAGAGATTAGAGGCAGAAAGCGGCATTCTGGGAGTTGAAGTCCACCCGTCTTAAAGGACGCTGGCTGGGGAATTCTGGGAGTTGAAGTCTACCCATATTAAAGGACGCTGGCTGGGGAATTCTGGGAGTTGAAGTCCACCTGTCTTAAAGGACGCTAGCTGGGGAATTCTGGGAGTTGAAATCCATCCATTTCAAAGGATGCTAGCTGGGGAATTCTGGGAGTTGAAGTCCACCGATCTTAAAGGATGCTGGCTGGGGAATTCTGGGAGTTGAAATCCATCCATTTCAAAGGATGCTGGCTGGGGAATTCTGGGAGTTGAAGTCCACCAATCTTAAAGGACGCTGGCTGGGGAATTCTGGGAGTTGAAGTCCACCTGTCTTAAAGGACGCTAGCTGGGGAATTCTGGGAGTTGAAATCCATCCATTTCAAAGGATGCTAGCTGGGGAATTCTGGGAGTTGAAGTCCACCGATCTTAAAGGATGCTGGCTGGGGAATTCTGGGAGTTGAAGTCTACCCATCTTAAAGGACGCTAGCTGGGGAATTCTGGGAGTTGAAATCCATCCATTTCAAAGGATGCTGGCTGGGGAATTCTGGGAGTTGAAGTCCACCGATCTTAAAGGACGCTGGCTAGGGAATTCTGGGAGTTGAAATCCACCAATCTTAAAGGATATTGGCTGGGGAATTCTGGGAGTTGAAGTCCACCAATCTTAAAAGACACTGACTAGGGAATTCTGGGAGTTGAAGTCCACCCATATCAAAGCATGCTGACTGGAGAATTCTGGGAGTTGAGGCCCACCCATCTTATAGGTTGTGAAAAACTGCACTAACCAATTGGACCTGACCTATGACCACAGTTGACACCAGAATTTCTGTTGTTAAGTGAGTCATGCCCAATTCTATGACCTTTTTTGTCATGGTTGTTAAGTGACTCACTGCAGTTGTCAAGTGAAACATGTGGTCATTAAGTGAATCAGGCTTCCCGTAGGACAGTGTGACTGTCATAAATAAATGCGTTTCCAGGTGCCCCAATTCTGATCACATGACCGTGGAGATTCCATGACGGGTGTGTGAAAAATGGTCATAACTCACTTTTTCCAGTGCCATTCAAACAGTCACTAAATGAATGGTTGTAAATTGAGGACTGCCTGCATTTATTTATACATCACATTTATTTATACAAGTTCTATTTATTTATACAAGTTCTATTTATTTATACAAGTTCTATTTATTTATACAAGTTCTATATATTTATACAAGTTCTATTTATTTATACAAGTTCTATTTATTTATACAAGTTCTATATATTTATACAAGTTCTATTTATTTATATGACTGCAACTGGAACCAGAAGTTTGGTTACTAAGCGAAGTGCTCATCAGGGGAAGTCATCAGATGACTGCACCCGGTTTTATGACCATTTTTACCACAGTCATTGAGTGAATTCGTCTTCCTTCATCGGCTGGGCTTGTCAGAAGCTGGTTGAGAGGATCACAAACCATGATCACATGGCCACAGGGCACTGCAACTGGTCATTAATGTGAGCCATTGGCCAAGTCCGCAAACTGCGTGACCGTCAGAGCGGTAGGACGGTCATTCGTTCGAGAAGGGGCCATAAGTTCCTTTTTTTCAGTGCTGTTCTCGGTTTAACATTTTTACTGAGTTATAAGATAAAATAAGGTACAAACCCCAAAGGTAAATATAAAAACGGTGGGGAGGAAGAGGGGGGAAGAGAAGGGTGGAAGGATTAGTAAAACAGAAAAAGAAACATTGACTTCCCACTTTCTACATTGCAGTAAAACAAGGACATCAAATCACAACTTTCTGCTTTTTCATATTAATATGAATAAGACATTTCTAGAAGGATTTATGAGCCGCCGTAGCGCAGGGGTTAGAGGCTACTTCTGCTGCCTGCCGGTTGCCTGCAATTTGGCAGTTCGAATCTCACCAGGCTCGAGGTTGACTCAGCCTTCCGTCCTTCCGAGGTGGGTAAAACGAGGACCCAGACTGTTAGGGCAGGAGGCTGACTCTGTAAACCGCTTAGAAGGGGCTGTAAAAGCACTCTGAAGCAGTATATAAATCTAGGTGCTATTGCGGTCAATCTAATCCAGGGGCATCAAACTCAAGGCCTGCTCGTGTCACTTCAGCCCGGTCTACCCAATGCGAAAAGGAAAACATGCCAGCAGTTTGGGGAGTGGCATCAAGCTGGCCACTGCCCACCTAGCTGGCCATGCCAACTCAGTGAGTGACATCAAGCTGGCCACTGCCCACCTAGCTGGCCATGCCCACTCAGTGAGTGACATCAAGATGGCCACGCCCACCTAGCTGGCCATGCCCACTCAGTGAGTGACATCAAGCTGGCCACTGCCCACCTAGCTGGCCATGCCAACTCAGTGAGTGACATCAAGCTGGCCACGCTCACCTAGCTGGCCATGCCCACTCAGTGAGTGACATCAAGCTGGCCACGCCCACCTAGCTGGCCATGCCCACTCAGTGAGTGACATCAAGCTGGCCACGCCCACCTAGCTGGCCATGCCCACTCAGTGAGTGACATCAAGCTGGCCACTGCCCACCTAGCTGGCCATGCCCACTCAGTGAGTGACATCAAGATGGCCACGCCCACCTAGCTGGCCATGCCCACTCAGTGAGTGACATCAAGCTGGCCACTGCCCACCCAGCCCAAGATCAACCACAGCCCTGATTCGGCCCTCAAATGAAATTGAGTTTGACACCACCTGATTTAATCGGCAAAACCCAAAATCAAAGTTTTATTCTATTCCAACTTTAAACACAAAAGTTCAGAAGCGATCTCCACGTGGAAACCAAAGGATTTACCATAATTTTCGGACTATAAGACGCACCGGTGTATAAGGCGCACCAAGATTTCAAAGAGGTAAGTAAGAAAAAAATGTTTTTGTCCTCCCCGGCCCCCAGGAGCACTCTGCAGGCTTCAGCAGGGCTGGGGGAAGGCAAAAACGCCCCCGCCTTGCGAAAAATGGGCGGAAAACAGGCTGTTTTTTGCAAAAAGGGAATGTTTTTGCCTTCCCCCAGACCTGCTGAAGCTCGCAGAGTGCTTCTGGGGGCCGGGGGAAGGCAAAAACCCCTCTGTTTTTGCAATAAACGGCTCATTTTCCCCCAAAATGGGATGCGGGGGTAGGGCTTCAGGTGGCCAAAAATGGCTGTATTTGACGTATATGACGCACCAACATTTCCATGCTCTTTTAGGGGGGGAAAGGTGCGTCTTATACTCCAAAAAATACAGTATATTTTCAGTGCTGTTTTAACTCCATAGCATAAAGACAAGGACTCCCTTTGCCAACAATTCACCTGCCTGTCCACCTTGTTAGTGCGCTTCTTTCATTTGGTCATTTTAGGATTTCAAGCACTTTCTCGTTTCCCATCTTGAAATGGAAAAGGAACAGTGAATTTTCACCTACAAGCAGTTCACCCTTTACAAGCATTTGTTTAGTGATTTCTTCAAGATTACAACAGCAGTTGGAAAATGCAACTTATGTCCACTCCTCACGCTTGCGACCCTTGCAAGCGTCCCCCAGGGCCATGTGACGCTTGGCAACTGGTTCGTACTTACGACGGGTTGCAGTGTCTCACGTGATTCTCTTTTGTGACCTTCAGACAAGCAAAGTCCAGGGGGAAGCCAAATTTACTTAACGCCCGTGTTGCTAACTTAACAAATCCTGCTTGAGCAGGGGGCTGGACTAGAAGACCTCTAAGATCCCTTCCAGCTCTATTTGACTCCCTTAACAACAGGGGGCAAAACTCGCCGAACTTGCTTGCTTAGCGATGGAAATTTTGGGCTCAATTGTGGTTGTAAGTCGAGGACTATGTCCATGGTAGCCAAAGGGGTTTTTGGAAGGTACAAGCAGCCAATTAAAAATAAATGCAGTATGTCAACTCCCCGCATTGTCATGGTAGAAAGGAGGAAGAAGTACACGTCCCATGAATACTGTTCGGCTGATGTCGGATCTCAGAGTGCTGTAGCCGGCTTGGGAGGGGTGTATCTTACAGGGGAATGTGATTTATGACACGGACTGAGGGGAGGGAAGGAACAGGGGTGAAGTTCAGAAGAAAATAAAACAAAGCACAGGCTTGACTGCGAACAGATACTGCCTAATGGAGCACCTAATAAATCACTGCTTTTGTATTAAAAACTTGGCTCGATAATTATGAATTAATTAGGGCATCGTTAGGAAATTTGACACAGTAATTACTGGGCAGTGGGAAAGTCAGAAAAGTAGAGGTGGAGTCCCGTTATCCTTTACCTTTAGCGTACGCAGAGCTATCCAATTCGTCGCCTTCGGACTCAGAGGAGGAGGAAGAGGTCTCCTCGCTACGGAGTGGAGGGATTATGCCATCCCCTTCCACCACCGCTTCCTTCAGGAGCAGCGAGTCAAACTTCACTGTGTAATAACCGCTGTCGATGTCTGAGGAAGGAGAATGAAAATGGTCTATGGAGCTTCTCCGTCAACCAAGTTGTGGTTGTCCCCAAGGTGCTTTTTTCAAGAGGCAACGGGGCTTCCCGGTTTTTCTTTGAAGACGTTTCGCTTCTCATCTGAGAAGCTTCTTCAGCTTCTCTTCTTCAGCTTTGAAGAAGCTTCTCGGATGAGGAGCAAAACGTCTTCAAAGAAAAACCAGAAAGCCCTCTTGAAAAAAGCACCTTTGGGACGAGAATGAAGATTATTCGCGTTATTTATATTCCGCCTTAATGATTTCTATCAGTAACTCAGGGTGGGGCATATACAAATGTACCTTGTTACTCAATTGCTTGAAAACTCATCAAATTTGGTACTCAGTGCAATTTGATGCAAAATTTTTTGTCCCGGTACTCATTGTTTGTTTGGTACTCGACGCACAATTTAGAGCTTGTCAGTGTTTGGCTGTCTTGTGACTTACTCCATTATTCCTTATGGGAAAATGTGTTTGGTACTCATTGTTTTTGTAACTCAATAAACCAATAAACGATGAGTACCGAGGTACCACTATACCTAATGCTTCTTCCTCCTCTTCCTATTTTCTCTATAATAAGAACAACCCTGCAAGGTGTATTGGGTAGAAAGAGAGTGATTGGCCCAAAGTCAGCCTGCTGGCTTTTGGGCCTAATGCAGGATAGAACTCAAAACTCTCTAGGTGATTGGTTGGCTGGGGAATTCTGGGATTTTAAAAGACTTAAAAGTTGCTGAGTTTGAGAAACCCTGAGTTAAAAGGATGGCAAAGAAAGCGGCTGCCTCAGGTCTCCAACAGCTTCTTAATCAATGAGCCAAGGAAACGTTAAAAAAACAAACAAACTTGGAATACGGCAGCAAAGCTAGGGGGGAAAATGTTACCTCTGGATTTCCTAACAGAGCAAATAATCCAACCAAATCTGGATGTAATTAAGGGGCCCTCAATTCTAGGCCAGAGTTCTACCTGCCCCAGGTGTGGCTGCCAGCATCCTAGACTGTTCTGACGCAGCCTTAGCAGAAACAAGAAACAGACTCCTTGCCTCTTTATTTATCTCCTGTGAATTAATAGCATTCACCCACCGAACAGTCCAGGCAGCCTCTGAGGCACAAAACACAATGAGCAAAATCTTCAGAAATACGAACTGTTGTCTCCTACGAACACCATTCCCCTTTCCTTCTATTTATTCCCCAGTCAGGGGGATTTTGCATTTTGCTTTGCTTCTCGAGTCGTCTCCTGTCCTCCGCTGTTCTCCTCTCCTAACAGCTCTGTGCATACATGCATCTGGAACAGGCCCCAGCTGTTCTTCCTCCTCACTTATATCAGCCTCCTAAGACAGCTGCCTCTCCGGTGACTGGGAAATGTTGGAACTGCCCCGGCTCTATCGCTGCATCCAACATAGAGCATCCATCAGAGCCTTCCCCAGACTCCAGCACTGGCCCAAGTTCCTCCCCAATCTCCTCATTGTCCGAGTCTGGCAGGCTACAATATAGACTCTTCATACAATGAAACGCATGGGGCATGCCGAAAACGACCTCACCTGTGATTTTAGCAGCATACCAGATCCCATCCTGGTGTCTCGCCAGGCAGGCTGACCCCACAGCTAGACAACTGAGGTCAGGCTCTTCGAAGGGGTGCAGCTCCTCAATGGATACTACCTGCCCATGGGAAAACCTGCCATGAAGACCACAAAGGGAGAGTCCATTGTAAGTGCCTTGGTTTCCAAACACCGTAGCTTTATACAGGAAGTCCTCAACCTATGACGAGATCCTAAGCAACCATTACGACAGACCTCCCTGGCGGGACACATGACCCAGATTTGGAGATCTGATGAATGTCCATTCCCCCGCCTCCTCGGACAATTGGCCATTGGCAGCATCCAGCATATGATCAAAATTTGGATGCTTGGAAACTGACTTGTAATAATGACGGTCGTAATATCCCAAGTCACATCACCACCTTTTGTAACCTTCTGACAAGCAAGATCAATGGGGGAAGCCAGATTCACTTAACAACCAGGTAATTAACTTAACAATTGCAGTGATTCCCTTAATAATTGTGGCAGGAAATGACGTAAAATGGAGCAAAATTCAGTTAACAACCCTTTTTGCTGGGGAAAAGAAACTTGGGCCTCCACTGTGGTCACAAGTCGAGAACTACCTGAACAGAGATTCCCCAAGCAGGAAAAGAGCAATCTTATCATGTAGACCAGGGGCGTCAAACCCAATTTCATTGAGAGCCGCGTCAGGGTTGTGTTTGACCTTAGAGGACTGGGGGGAACAGACGCGGTGGCATGGTGGGCGTGGCCAGGGGTGGGCGTGGCCATGGTGGACGTTTGACACAGGCTAAAGATGCATTATTTTCCCTTCTCTTCTTTCTTTCCAGAGTTCTTCACTATTACCATTTCCCTCTCTCTTCTACCAGATATTACCGGCCAACATTATTACTTATTCTTCATATTTCGCTAAACTTTTTGTTTCTAAATTTATAGTAAACTGCTTTTCCAGGCAGAAAAGCTACTTATACTATTGCATTCTTATTGTTCAACCAAGAATAAAAATACAACAGCATAAACAACATGATAATGCAAGCTCTAACAGCAGGATAGCAAACAGAAACGGCTGTCAACTATAGATGGTTGTTTGTAGATTAAATGGACCTATAGTATGTAAAATCTGGCATTAAACTGTAGTATTAACAAACAATGTTGCTTGTTTTCGATCCAGATCAGGCACTTAGTTGAGGCCACATAATTGTAATCCAGTCCAATCCAGTCCTCCTGCAGCACTCCGCTGGTCGCGAGGAGACTGAAAATGGGCCCACGGGTGAAATCCAGCAGGTTCTGACAGGTTCTAGAGAACCGGTAGCGGAAATTTTGAGTAGTTCGGAGAACTGGCAAATGCCACCTCTGGCTGGCCCCAGAGTGGGATGGGAATGGGGATTTTGCAGTATCCTTCCCCTGCCATGCCCACCAAGACACACCCACAGAACCAGTAGTAAAAAAAAATGAATTTCACCACTGCGCGGGCCTTGAGTTTGACACCCGACATAGATTCTGCCTACAGGATGTGCCCTGTATAATGAAAGACGTGCTTTTTGGATGTATCAGAGTATCCTGCCCTCCCTACCAGTTGATCTACTTACCGACAATTCTCCTTAAATCGACATTTGTCATCCAGGAAGAAGGGACAAGGCTTCAGAGACTTGTGAGTTGGGTAGAGGTAGAGCACCCTAACCCCGGGCCCTCCATCTTCCAAGCACTCACTACCAACGATCATAGCATTGTGATACTCCAGGGTTCCCCAGGAACTGTAGTAAGGAGCTTTCACTTTCATCCCGCTGGCTATTTCTTCTTCTTCTTCTTCTTCTTCCTCCTCCTCCTCCTCCTCCTGTTCTTCCTCTTCATCACCCATCCCATCTCTGTCCTCCTGAGTCCTTAATGGGTCATCCTCTCCCCCTATTTGTTCAATGGCTTCCTTAAAAGCAGCATATTCATCATCGGCGTTCGGGCGGCCAGCTGCTTCTCCCCCGCTCTGCTGAGGATGGGAGGATGACGGCGTGAAAAGCGCTTCGGTGTCCAAACCTGAACAAAGCTTGCTTTTTTTCACAGACAAGAGGCTGGCTTCAGTCAGCTCTATCAGCTGCCTTAAATCGGCCTGCAGCTGGATTAGATCGGGCTGTTGCGTTGGGTCCAACCCAGCTCCCAGAGCCAAGTCCACCTGCTGCAACTGAGCGCTGTAGGTCTGAATGGCTGTTTCCAAGCTTGCCTCGTCCATGGCTGCTCTCCTTTTCTTTTGAGAAGTCAGCGCATTTTCAGCTTAGCAGGCAACAGAGAAATACAATATTCATCCAACAATAAGGACCACACACTTGAGCTCATGGTGGCTGTTTTTAATCCAAGCTCATCGCGCTACAAGAGACAAGAGATAATTGTCAGTAGGTTTATAATACTTTTCAGGAAAACCTTTCAAAATTCTGCACAATGGCACCCGAGACATTGAGTGGGTTACAAACCGATATTACAGGTCGTCCTCAACTTACGATCACAATTAAGCTCGATGTTTCTGTTGCAGAGCAAGGCAGCTGCTAAATGAGTTGCCCCTCATTTTGCCTCTTTTGCCGCATTTGTTAAGTGAATCTTACGGTTGTTAAGCAAATCGGGCTTCCCCCATTGATTCTGCTTGTCAGAAGGGAAGGTTACAAAGGGTGAGTGTGTGTGTGTGTGTGTCATGTGAGACCAGGACAGTGCAACTGTCATAAATACATGCCAGTTGCCAAGCACCTACGTGACCCTGGGGATGCTGGTCATAAGTGTGAAAACTGTTCATGAGTCATTTTCCCCCCAGTGCTGTTGTAACTCCCAACGGCCACCGAACAAATGATTGTAAATCGAGGACTACCTGTATTGGGAAATTATGCAGCTAGCATCTAAAGAGCACCAAGATATTTATTCTATCTTCTAGAGTGGCAGAAAATTTGCAGTAAAGGGTGTCCCAGTGTTATGACTCGGGAAATGAGTGGCTTTTCAGGAAAAATAGATCAAAATTTCAAAGGAAAACCAAGTCAGGAAACCAGGTTAGAAAATCCAAACACCTGCAACCAAGTTATAGTTTCCCCCTCTCTTCTGCTGCTACCGGTGTGCCTTTAAACGAACAAGCCAATGAAATAATTCCTGATATGAAGGGATTGAAATTTCTGCAGTTGATATTTCTTAATAAATTATTTTTCTTCCAGGTGATATTTAATGGCATAAGAGCAAAGGCAGGAAAGGAAAAGTGGCAACTCCAGCTGGTCTCCAGGCAGAGAAAAGAAATATGATTTCCCCCCCCCCCTTTTATTCTTCAGAGCTGGCAGTTTCTGCCTTGTGATCCAGGCAGAAATTAAACAGGAAACGTCCCAGCAAATAAATAAATGAATAAATAAATGAATTTGCGAGCAGATAGGAAGAGGCCTCGTTCTAAGCTAGACCTTCCTTTCCTTTGCTGTTCACTCAGACCCAAAAAAGAGGGAAGTCTCAGCCCACCCAAGACAATGGACTCGTCTCCCATCATCCACAGCCATATGGGTCCACTAAGGAGGGAGGAAGATGAGCTTTGTAGTCCTGGGCTCCTGGACGGGGTCCGACTGGAGACCAGCGAAAGCTCTCGCGCGCCACCCCAAGCGAGAGGAAAGCGGTTCACCGGCACGACCTCCCCGCCTCAACGACGGTCGGCTTTTCCCCTTTCAGTATCCAGCGTCCGCCATGACGGCTCTCGGGATCCGCCTCCGCTTCCGGTCTCCTGTAGAGGCTTTCATGACCATAGAGAGAAACCGACCGGAAACGGCTCCCTTCTCCTCCCTCTTCTTTCCTTCCCCATCTATGATTCGTGGCCGGCGAATCCGACCGGAAAATGGTCCCTCCTTCGTTCCTTCCTTCCCTGTCTATGGTTCGCGCCGGGCGAATCTGACCGGAAATGGTTCCTTCTCCCTCTTGTTTCCTTCCCTGTCTATGGTTCCTACCAGGCGAATCTGACCGGAAATGGCTCCGCTTCCCTCTTCTTTCCTTCTCTGTCTATGGTTCGTGCCCGGCGAAACCGACCGGAAGGGGCTCC
This sequence comes from Natrix helvetica, assembly GCF_964273705.1. Lineage (NCBI taxonomy): Eukaryota > Metazoa > Chordata > Lepidosauria > Squamata > Natricidae > Natrix > Natrix helvetica. Next base: position 173,392,034 of record NC_138549.1, read on the forward strand.
GCTTCCCTCTTCTTTCCTTCCTTGTCTATGGTTCGTAGCCGGCGATGCGGGAGAGGGCGTGGCGTGGAGGCGCAGAGGCTCACGGGGATCGTGTTTTTTTACAGCCCCCGGGACGACGACGCCTGCGGGGACGGGACTCCATTTCCCAGGGTGCCTCGCACGAGCGGGGCGGACTGAGGAAGGAGCCCATAAGGAAGGCGAGCAGGAGCCGTTAACCGAATTCGCCCCCCTTTGTAAAGTGCCCGGTAAGTCTCCTCCGGCGCCGCCCTCCCGCCTCGGAGGGTCTCACGTACCCTAGCGGGGAAGACGGGACTACAATCCCCATCTGGCAGGTGGGAAAGGCACCTGGGTGGGCTAGATCCAGAAGCGGCTTGGGGCAAAGGAAACCACTCTGTGCATGCTCAGGCGCCCTCTTGACACTTCCCAGAGGACGTTGAAAGACCGATACATTTGCATGAATAATAAAGCCAATAGCAGGCAATTCCTTGCTGGGATAATATATATTTGTTCCTATTGTACAGGCAGTCCTCGACTTACGACCACAATGGGGGGGGGGCAGTTCTAAGCGAGACTTTGGTTAAGCGGGTTTTGCCCCATTTTACAACCTTTCTTGCCTCCGCTGTTAAGTGAATCGCCGCAGTTGTTAAGTTAGTAACCTGGTTGTGAAGTGGATCTGGCTCCCCTATCACACAATCCCAGGACACGGCAGTTGAAAATGGGTAGCTGCCACTCTGCCCGTTGTGCCTGCTTCCATGTGTGCAGCTCTCTGGTTGTGTATATATACGCAACGTCTCCCTCCAGTTGGACTGCACACTTAGTGGAAGCGTCCGTGTCGTTTCCTTGAAAGCAATGTGGAATTTTTCTAGTGTGAAAAAGGAAGATCTCTTTTAAGGGCGAGATTACAGGGAGTCCTTGATTCTGGGACCAGAATTTCCGTTGCCCAGGGAGACAGTTTTTAAATGAGATGCACCCAGTTTTACTACCTTTCTAAGTTACGAGTTGTAAGTTATAATACTTGTACAACCGCTTCTGCCTAGACCAAGTGGTTAAAGGCACCAGAAAGTGGGAGATGGTGAGTTCTAGTACCACTCTAGGTATGAAAGTTGCTGGATGACTTTGGGCCAATTCAACCAGGAGACTGTGAGTTCTAGTCCTGCCTTAGACATGAAAGCCATCTGGGTGACTTTGGGCCAATCACCAGGAGACTGTGAGTTCTAGTCCTGCCTTAGACATGAAAGCCGGCTGGATGACTTTGGGCCAATCCCCAGGAGACAGTGAGTTTTAGTTCTGTCGTAGGCACAAAAGCCAACTGGGTGTCTTTGGGCCAATCACCAGGTGACTGTGAGTTCTAGTCCCACTTTAGGCATAAAAGCCATCTGCTGACTCTGAGCCAGACACTCACTCTCTAGCCCTACCTCACAGGGTCGTTGTCGGTAAAATAGGAGGAAGGTGTGTTGGATATATTTGCTGCCTTCAGTTAAATAGTGAAGGTGGGATACAAATAAGTAAATAAATATAAAAGTACCATAATACTATCCTCACACGGTTTCATCATTTTAGAAAATCTTGGAAAAATAACTATTGTATCAATTGGTGAACCAATTCTTTTCATTTACGAGGGAAATTCCTGCAGTATCAGGGGAAAACAAGGATCTTTTTGCCAATGTTGTTGTGTTTGTTTACAGGAGCACAATGTACACACTGCTTTCGGGGCTTTACAAGTATATGTTCCGGCGAGATGAATACTGCATCTTAATCCTGGGATTGGACAATGCTGGAAAAACGGTGTGTATCTAGGCTTGTCTGTAGAAATGGGAAAATCTCCACTTCTCCCCCTCTCTGTGCTTGTATAGGTTTATTCCTAGTCACAAAGTAGAAACTTCCAACTCCTGCATGAGATAAATTTCTCCCATCTCTCATTTCATTAGGGGGTGTTACCTGCAGGTAAAGAGGCTGTCCCACTCAGGGCCTCCTCAAATGAAAATTTTACAATAATAAAAAAATGTTTAAATTGCCGAGACTTCATGAGATTGACTGTGTGCAAACCAGCATCTGCATTTCTGGTGTCGGATGAGGAGAGCACATTTTTCTCCTTCTCTCCTGACCACTTTTTTCAGAGACACGACTTGAGAGCTTTCTAACAAACGGCATCACTGTTTGGTTTGGTGGCAGCAGCGCCTCGGAGAGAGAAGGTCCATATAGAGAATGGTGAGGACAGCAGATAGAAAGTCCATACAGAGAGTGGTGAGGACAGCGGAGAAGAGTACAGGAAGCTCCCTTATTCAGGAGGCTGCTTATAAGCGCCATGCACTTAGAGCTTGAAGCATTGTTAGAGACCCCATGCACCCAATTTACGGTGCGTTTGTGCTGCTCCCTTCCGGGAGAAGATTTCCAAGTATTTCTAGCAGCACTACCAGATTCTTGACAGCTTTGTTCCCTGTGCCATCCGTCTGATAAACTCGCAAGATTCGTTTTTCTCGCCATGTACATGTATACATCCGAGCTAGATCGTGATGTTTCTCTGTGTCATAGAATTTATGTGGGTATATGCATAATTTTGTATTTATTTATTTTGTCATGTTTATGTAGTGCATATTCTGAGGCTTCCCAAGAGCATGAAGGAACTCCCTGTCCCAACAAAAACCCCTTTTATTAATTGACTCTGAATTCTGTTCATTCACTGGCTTGGAGAGCTGCCAGGCCAATATCTGCAAAACTTGGCCAAGAGTCTTGGAGAGTCACGAACCAATTAAGTGAACTAATTGTCTCCTGCAAACTCCACTCCACTTTCGCTCTTCTTTTATTCCCTCTGGGAGGGGCCATTCATCGTCCACCTGTGGCCTTACTCCCAAGTCGACCCCTGTTCTTTAGCTGTTCCCTTCGTCTGGCAACTCTGCGCATGCGCACACTGGGAACAGGCTCCAGCTGTTCTTCTGCCACACTGATCTCTGACTCTGAAGGCAGCTGATAACTGTCAGATGGCCCTGGCCCCCTCTCTGCCTCCGACACAGAGCCCTCATCACAGCCTTCCCCAGACTCCAGGACTGGCCCATGTTCCTCCCCAACCTCCTCACTGTCCTAATCTGTGCCAGCTCTGCTGGCGGACCCCAAAAGCAAGATTCGCTTTGCTTAATCTCAAGATCCAGAATTTGCAGTAATTTTTGTCTCGGTTTCATAGCAATCAACAAATATAAAAAATTCCCAAGTTTTCTTTTATGTTTCCTTTTCTTCCTCCAGACTTTTCTTGAACAGACAAAAACGAGATTCAACAAGAACTACAAAGGAATGAGCTTATCCAAAATCACAACCACTGTCGGTTTGAACAGTAAGTTGAATGCCCAAGAGTGGGAGAATACAAGTGGGTGACATTTGCCTTGGATTGGTGTTACCCAACGCTCTGGTGGTCACCCGACAGATGACAAGGAGACAAAAAATTAACCCCATCAATACTGTGGTACTCTCTGAGCTTGGTTGTTTTCTTGCAGACGTTTCATGACCCAACTAGGTAATGTCATCAGTGCTAAAAGGGAGTGGAGTTTACAGAGAGGAGGAGGAGGAAGAAGAGGAGGAGGAGAACTGTGGGGTCCTTGGTGCTCCATGAGCTTGGTTGTTTTCTTGCAGATGTTTCATGACCCAACTAGGTAACATCATCAGGGCTAGAAAGAAGTGCGAGGAGGAGGAAGATTGTGAGGTCCTTGGTGCTCTCTGAGTTTGGTTGTTTTCTTGCAGACATTTCATGACCCAACTAGGTAATATTATCAGTGCTACAGGGGAGTGGGGTTTGCTGTCTGTTTACATACAAGTGGCTTTTCCTGTCATGTTATTGGGAGTGCTCTTCATGGTTGCTTGACTGTGCTATGGCTTACTCTTTGTTTGTCTGAACTGATCGTTCCTTCGAAAAAGGACACAATAAGAGATTTTTAAAAATAAATTATGGAAGTATTTTAAATAAGGGGAAAAAAAGAAAGAAAGGGAGGGGAAAAAAATCCAGTCCATTTAAAAAGTGAGAAGCGTTTGTAAAAGTCCAGCAAAATTCCAACAGTAAAAAGGAAGAAAAAAACCTACTAGGTTTGACTCAGGCTTAATCTCGCCCCTTAGCCTTTTCTATCTACAATTTTCACGTTGCTTTTAGTTTTTTAGGGTGTTCTCTCAAATATTAATGCGAAAAAAATTCTCTCACCAAAATGACACACTTTCTCTCCTGCATTTCCTTCCATTCCGGAGCTGCCCCAACTTCAGCAGCTTTGATGGCTGCTTCTCTATCGCCGGAAAAAAGGGTGTCTCCCGGATCAACCAGGGATTTTGCGAAGTCCCTGGGATCAGCAGGATGTGCCCTTTTCTACCACCATCTCTACGGGATGGTTTAGGTCCAACAGGACCATCCAGCGGCAGAGATATAGATGGCGATATTGGAGCTTCAAGATCGCCCTGTCGTACCGCAGCGACGCCAGCTCCACCCCTCCTGAACTGATCGTTCCTTGATCGTCCCAACAACACTGACCAGGCAAGCCACTTGTATACAGATAGTCCTTGACTTACGAGCACAATCGAGCCCAACATTTCTATCGCCAAGCAGGACAGCTGCTAAGTGAATTTTGCTCCCGTTTTATGACCCTTCATGCCACAGCGGTTAAGTTAGTACCATCGTTGTTAAGTGAATCGCCAACGGGGATCACATAACCCGGGGACACTGCAACCGTCATAAAGATGAACCAATGGCCAAGCATCCAAAAGTTTGTCACATGACCACAGGGATGCTACAATGGGTGACAAACTTCCATAAGCCACTTTTTTCAAGGGCCGTTGTAACGTTGCTCACTAAATGAATGGTAGTAAGTCGAGGACTACCTGTATAAAAGAGCCGTGGTGGTGCAGTGGTTAGAGTGCAGTACTGCAGGCCACTTCTGCTGATCACCGGCTGCCAGCAGTTTGGCAGTTCGAGTCTCACCAGGCTCAAGATCGACTCAGCCTTCCATCCTTTGGAGGTGGGTAAAATGAGGACCTGGATTATTGGGGGGCAAGAGGCTGACTCTGTAAAACGCTCAGAGAGGGCTGTAAAAGCACCCTGAAGCGGTATATAAGTTAATTTTTTTATTATTATTATTTTCCTTCTACAACACCTTGCAGTCATTCTATCAACATTATTATGTCATCATACCTGTGCATGTAAATATTATTTCGCTTCTATGTTTATAAACCTTTACACACACACACATGTTTTTGGCTTAATTAATTTTATTCTTCTTTTGCAGCCATTTGTACCAATTGTTCCAAATTTCATAATATTCCGACTCTTCTTTGTCTTTTAATTTTAGTGATAATTTGTCCATTTTTGCACATTCCAAATTTTTTTTGTACCACTAATTCGTCCAAGGGGATATTATTTTGTTTCCAAACAGTATTCTAGCTGTGGTTAGCAGATGTGTTAATATGTACTTAATTTTCTTTGTATATTTCCCTTTGATTATTCCCAGCAGAGAGAGTTCGGGTTTTTATTTTATTTGTTCTCCTGTAATTTCTTGCACCCATTTCCAAATTTTTGTCCAATATTTTTGAGTTTCCGGGCAGGTCCACCATATGTGATAGAAAGTCCCTTGTATTTTTTTACACTTCCAGCAGGCCGGAGTCATGTTTGGGTACATTTTAGCCAATCTCGTTGGTGATAAATGCCAATGATAAAACATTTTATACATATTTTCTTTGAGTGCTATTGATCGTGTTAGTTTATAGTTTGTGTTCCAAATTCTTTCCCAATCCACTAGATCTATATTGTGTCCAAAGTTTTTGGCCCACGCTATCATGAAACCTTTAACTTTTTTTTCTTCTAATGTTACTTCTAATAAATATTTGTAAATTTTCGTTATGAATTTATTTTCCGGGCCAATTAAAATTTTATCTATTTGTTGTATGGATGTGCCTCGTAGTACTCTTAAGATATTTGCTACTATTCTGGTATTATTCCTAATTTGTCTTGTTGGGAGAAATCCATTTTGGTCTGGATGTATATAGGCATTTAATAGTTTTTTCGATCTCTCCGCTATTATTGTTGTGAATATTTTATAGTCGGCATTTAACAATGAGATTGGCCTATAGTTTTGAATCTGTTTTTTATCTGCACCTTCTTTAAATATTAATGTAGTATGTGCTTCCCTCCATAAATCTGGTAATTTTGCTTTCATCAGTGCCTCATTATACATCTCCAACATCAAGTGTTCTATCAATTCGTTCGATTCATCTATTATTTTATACCATTCTGCTGGAAATCCATCTGGGCCAGGCGTTTTACTATTTTTCTGTTTTTGGATCGCCGGTTTCAATTCTAGTTTCGTTATTTTTTTTGACAACATTTCTTTCTTGTTTTCTGTTATTGACGGTGTTTCTTCTCCGTTCAGATATTCTTTTATTTGTTTTTCAGCTGCTTGTTCCCCTTTATACAGATTCTCAAAGTACTTTTATGCAATCTTTTTCTTCCCTTCCATTGTATGTTGTAATTCACCAGTTTCCTCTTGAAGTTGATATATTAATCTTTTCTCTCTCTCTTTTCTCAATCTGTATGACAACCACCTCTCCAGTTTATTTGCTTGCTCAAAGAAGTTTTATTTTGTTAGTTTTAGGCCCTTTATCATTTCTTCCTGGTCTGATATATTTAATTTATGTTTTGCTAGCATCCAATCCTTTCTAATTTTGTCATTCTGTGGCTTATTTTGTAATTCTATTTCTAAATTTTTAATTTCCTCCTCTAATATCTTCTGTTGTGCCCATTTCTCTCTTTTTTTTTGCTGAATATGCTATAATAATTCCACGGGAATAAGCTTTCATAGTGTCCCATAGATTTTGTATACCCTGTTTCCCTGAAAATAAGACCTCCCCAGATAATAAGCCCAATTAGGTTTTTGAGCGCATGCGCTAAAATAATCCCTCCCTTGAAAATAAGCCCTCCCTGAAAATATTGCAACATAGCAGCAGCCATGAGGTGACCACACTCGCCACCTCCTGCACCTCAAAAATAATAAGGCCTCCCCGAAAATAAGACCAAGCGCTTATTTCAGGGGTCAGAAGAAAATGAGACGCTGTCTTATTTTCAGAGAAACACGGTAGATGTCTGTTCCTTATTCTTAAGGAGTAACTACAATTTGTTTCTACATTTTTGAATAAATTCTTTTTCTTTTAATACTTGCAAATTTAACATCCATCTTCTTCTAAGTTTTTTTTCCTTCCCAAATTGTTTTAATGGGGTTGTGATCCACCTATTTCAATTGTATGTATTTCTGCCCCAATTTCCCCATTCATCCATGCCATATCAATCCGTGACCAGGATTGATGTGGATTGGAGTAAAAGGTAAATTGTTTTTTTTTCTGATTCCATTTTTCTCCAAATATCTATTAAATTTAGCTCCTCCATCATCTCAAAGCAAGTTATTGGTAATACTTTTTTTTAAAGTTTTTTTGTCACTTACATAATCTTTTTTACTGTCCATATAATCTCTTATTATACAAATATTCCTCAATCCAATTTCTCTAATTTTTTCAAGTAGTTTTTTTATAAAAGTCCTTCTGATTTTCATTTGGGGCATATATTGCTACCAGTAGTGCTAATTTTTGGTTTATCCCTATCTCTATCATTAATATTTTTCCCTTTGGGTCTGCATAAATTAAATTTGTCTTTATCTCATCTTTAACATATATCGCTATTCCTTTTCTCTTTTCTTCTGCTGATGCTGCATATAATTTTCATAATTTAGGACATTCCAGGTATTTTATATCTTGTTTTTAATGTGTGTTTCCTGTAAGCATATTATATCTGCCTTTTGTTTTGTTAATTTTGCCCAGATACGCTTTCTTTTTTGAAGCGGTATATGTTTAAGTGCTATTGCTATTGTTATCTCTCTCTCTCATCTACGGTATCCATCCGTCTATCTATCTATCTATCTATCTATCTATCTATCTATCTATCTATCTATCTATCTATCTATCTATCTATCTGCTAACTCTGCCCATTGCCAGGAGTTCGTTCCTCACTGGTTCAAGGTTGACTCAGCTTTCCATCCTTCCGAGGTGGGTCAAATAAGGACCCAGGTTGTTGGGGGCAAGAGGCTGACTCTGTAAACTGTTTAGAGAGGGCTGTAAAAGCACTGTGAAGCGGTATATAAGTCTAAATGCTATTGCTATTGTTATCTCTTTCTTTCTCTCATCTATGGTATCCATCCATCCATCCATCCATCCATCCATCCATCTATCTATCTATCTATCTATCTATCTATCTATCTCTGCCCACTGCCAGGAGTTTGTTCCTGACCGGTTCAAGGTTTACTGAGCCTTCCCTCCTTCCGAGGTGGGTAAAATGAAGACCCAGACGGTTGGGGGCAAGAGCTTGGCTCTGTAAATCGCTTAAGAGAGGGCTGGAAAGCACTGTGAAGCGGAATATAAGTCTAAGTGCTATTGCTATAAACAGAGATCAAACCCTACTCCCTTCTAGCACCAATGATGTGGCTTAGCTGTGCACGTAGAATATTGATTGATTTACTACCAATTCTTTTAGGGTGAAAAGAGAGAGAATTGGAAAGGAAGGCAGGTAGACTTACGACCACAATTAACCCAGAAATTTATTTAGGCTAAGTGAGATGTTTAAGTGAATTGTGATCTATTTTTACAACCTTTCTTGCCACGGTTATTAAGCGAATCCCTGCAGTTGTTGAGATAGGTCACCTGGTTGTTGAGCGAATTTGGCTTCCAAAATCCGTTGATTTTGCTGGGCAGAAAAGTTGCAAAAGATCATGTGACACACACACACTCACACACACACACACCGGGACACTGCGACTGTCATAATTGCAAGCCAGTTGCCAAGCGTCTGAATTTTAATTTCACATTTTCATTGAGTTATGGGATAAAATAAGACACAAAATGCAAAAGTAAATAGGAAAACATTGGGGAGGAAGAGGGGGGAGAGAAGTGAGGAAGGATTAGGAAAAAAAAACAGAAGAAGAAACATTGACTTCCGACTCTCTCCATTGTGGTAAAATAAGGCATTGACATCAAATCACAACTTTTTGCTTTTACATAGTAATATGAATAAGCCATTTCTATAAGGATCTACCAGTGTAATCGGTAAAACCCCAAATCAAACTTTTGTTCTTTTCCAAGCATCTGAATTTTGATCACGTGACGACAGAGACGCTGCAGCTGTCATAAGTGTGAACCTGTTGCCAAGCATCTGAGTTTTGATCATGTGAACATGGAGATGTTTCAAAGGTCATAACTCTGAAAAAGGGTCATGTCACTTTTCTCAGTGCCATTGTAACTTCCCAAGAGCACGAAGCAAACTCCTCCTCCCGACAAAAAACCCTTTTCTTAATTGACTGTGAATTCTGCTCATTCCCATCCAACGAAGTTTTTCAAGGGAGGATTTACAGTCACAGACCTTCTTTGGCTTGGAGAGCTGCAAAACTTGGCAAGGAGTCTCGGAGAGTCACAAACCAATGAAGCGAACTAATGGTCTCCTGCAAACTCCACTCCCCTTTCGCCCCTCTTTTATTTCCTCTGGGGGGGGGCACTCATTGTCCACCTTTGGCTTACTCCCAAGTCGACCCCTGTTCTTTAGCTCTTCTCTTCGTCTGGCAACTTTGTGCATGCGCACACTGGGAACAGGCTCCAGCTGTTCTTCTGCCCCACTGATGTCTGACTCTGAAGGCAGCTGATAACTGGCATACGGCCCTGGCCACATCTCTGCCTCCGACACAGAGCCTTCCTCAGAGCCTTCCCCAGACTCTACGACTGGCCCATCTTCCTCCCCAACCTCCTCACTGTCCGAATCTGCTGCCAGCTCCACTGGCCATTGGCAGGCCACAAGACCACCCATTCTTATATCCCTACTTTCTATCCTTTTTAAGGATTGGGTGGTCAACAATTTAAATTATGCTTAAGCCCTGCAGATTGATATAAAGAAAGTACTACATCCATGGCTGGCTGGTGAATTCTGGGAATTGAAGTCCACACATCTTCAAGTTGCTTAAGGTTGAGAAACAGTTTTAGGACTTTCATGCACCCTCTAGTGGTAGTAAGGCTAAAGTCCCTGCAGAATTTTCACTGGTCCTTTCCAATTGGTTTGGAACTCTGAATTGTCACTAAACAAACCGTTGTAAGTCGAGGACTATCTGTCTCGCCAAAGCCCTTTAGACGTTCTGTTGCATGCCTCTGTCGTAAAAGTGCACATTTTGAATTGTCTGCTTGTGTCTCCTAGTTGGCACCATAGACGTTGGAAAAGCTCGGCTGATGTTTTGGGACCTCGGAGGGCAGGACGAACTTCAGTCTCTTTGGGACAAGGTAGGGTGGATAGATACGACCGCGGAATTACACGGTCCTTAAACAAATCAACAACGCATTACGGAGGCAATTTTGCTGAAGCCGGACATAAATACCAGTTTGGGGTTAAAAACATCATAAAATGCGCTTCAAGCAGTCACATGACCACAGTGGGAGGGGCATGAACGTTGGAACTTTGAATTCAATTCCAGGTAGACCCATCAGAACTTCCAATGTTCACTAAACAACCAGTTGTAAGTCAAGGATCGGTCTGTATAGTTTCCTTTAGAGGCATTGAAATGTTGACTTTTTCCAGTCTGTTAGCTATTGTGATATTCTCCAGATATGTTGACGTAGCTTAGTTAATAAGTTAATTACGTTAATAAGCTAATGAGTTTAAGTTATTACTTAGAGGTCTGAAATGGTGTAGGGCCGTGATGGCGAACCTATGGCACGCGTGCCAGAAGTGGCATGCAGAGCCATTTCTCCTGGCACGCGGAGCCATCTCCAGTTCCTCTTCCGGGTTCGGGTGCAGCAGCCAGCTGGTCTTGGCACGCATTGGCGTGCCAGAAAGCAGAAGTGGAGCCGCCCGGTGCGCATGTGCACGCTAGGAAAGTGATATTTTTGTTTCCAGGGTGCACATGCGTGTCGGCCATTTGGTGATCTGGTTCCTGGCACGCATGCACACCAAAAACCAGCAACAGGAAGAGCAACGGGCGCGCGTGCCCGAAGACACAGAGAGGGGTTCCTGGCCATCGCTTCTTAGTAGAGCTGTGGTCGGGGCTTCCTTCCCTCCCCCGCCTGAGTGGGCTACTTGCATAGAAGCAACAGGGCAGCCACTGGCTGGAAGCAGCAGTACAACAGTCACCGTTACCAGGGGCGAAGGGGTGGCGGTGGCGAGAACGGGCGACCGCCGCCCCTTTGTCTCTTCCCCAACAGCGGCTGTTGTGCTTCCGCTTCCAGCCGGGATGCTGGCGGAGGAGCTGCTGGCGGGGAGGCGAGCTACCTGCATAAAGACGCCACCGAGGGTCTGGCAGAATATATCCCGGCTGGAAGCGGCAGCACTCCAGACCGTGGATCCTCATCAGAGCTGCAGGCTGGAGCTCTGAAGAAGTCTGCTCAGGTGGGGGGGGAGGGGAGGGAGGGACGCCTGAGACCGTCCTTGCCATCGCTACTCCTTTGCTGTTGTGCTGCTTCTTCCAGCCGGGATATATTCTGCCAGACCCTCGGTGGTGTCTTTATGTGGGTAGCTTTCCTCTCTGCCAGCATCCCGGCTGGAAGCAGAAGCGCAACAGCCGCTGTTGGGGAGAGGATGAAGGGGCGGTGGTCGCCCGTTCCCTCCACCACCACCCCTTCGCCCCTGGTAATGGCGACTGTTGTGCTGCTGCTTCCAGCTGGGACACTGGATGAGCTGCTGGCAGGAAGGCGAGCTAACCGCATAAAGTCGCTGCCGAGGATCTGGCAGAATATATCCTGGCTGGAAGCGGCAGCGCTCCGGACCGCGGATCCTCATCAGAGCTGCAGGCTGGAGCTCTGAAAAAGTCTGCTCAGGTGGGGGGGGAGGGACGCCTGGGACCGCCCGTCCTTGCCATCGCTACTCCTTTGCTGTTGCGCTGCTTCTTCCAGCCGGGATATATTCTGCCAGACCCTCGGTGGTGTCTTTATGCGGGTAGCTCACCTCTCCGCCAACAGCTCCTCCGCTAGCATCCCGGCTGGAAGCAGAAGCGCAACAGCCGCTGTTGGGGAGAGGGTGAAGGGGCGGTGGTCGCCCGTTCTCTCCACCGCCACCCCTTCGCCCCTGGTAACAGCAACTGTTGCGCTGCTGCTTCCAGCCAGGACGCTGGATGAGCTGCTGGCAGGGAGGCGAGCTACCCGCATAAAGACGCCGCCAAGGGTCTGGCAGAATATATCCCGGCTGGAAGTAGCAGCGCTCCGGACTGCAGATCTTTATTAGAGCTGCTGGCTAGAGCCGTGCAAGCAGCCCGCTCGTGTGGGGAGGGAGGGAAACCCTTGCCCATGCTTGCCACCGCCGCCCCCTCACCCCCAGCGGCTGTCACAGTGCTGCTTCTGGCTGGGATGCTGGAGCAGCCAGAAGAAGGAGAAGCTACCGTGGGGGAGGTGGGCGGGGCAGACACCAATTGCAAATGCTTCTCCTCCAGTGCAGTCCGAGAGACAGCAAAGAGCCTCGGGAGGGTGGGGGAGGCTGTTTTCACCCTCCTCAAGCTCCTTGAAAGCTTCTCGAGCCTGGGGAGGGTGAAAAACGGGTCTATCGCTTGCCAAAAGGGAGGGGTCACACGCATGCGCAGGACGTGTTTGCGCGCATGCACAATGGGGGGTCGCGCGCATAGCATTATGGGTATGGCACGCCTGCGTACGACCCCCCTGCACTCCCCCCACGGGAGCCCAAAAAGGTTCGCCATCGCTGGTGTAGGGTCTCCTGCTTGAGCAGGGGGTTGGACTAGAAGACCTCCAAGGTCCCTTCCAGCTCTGTTGTGATTAATTAATTTTACCATGCCTTCTTCGGATACTCACCATATTCCAATGGTTATTCCGTATTGCTGATATTTGGAGTGTTGCTCTAACAATATTTTAGTATTAGAAGTTCTTGTAAGTAGGGAATCTCTTTTCCAACAATGGCAACTTTAAGACCTGTGGACCTCAACTCCCAGAATTCCCTGCCTAGCATGGGGAATTCTGGGAGTTGAAGTCCATAAGTCTTGACGTTGCCAGGGTTCGACACCCCTGTTCTAAGATATATTGAATGTTAATGGCTCTACTCTTTCTTTGAATCTATCTGTCTATCTTCTCTCTCTCTCTCTCTCCCTCTCTTCCTCCCCCCCCCCCCCCCCCGCCCCTGTCTGTCTCTCTATGCTGCTCATTTTGCCAAGATGATTCTAGGCAGCTTACAGTCACACCGTTCAAAAATTCAGCATACATTTAACTTTAAACATTCAAAATTGTACCCTTTGTGGTATTACTTGGGGTTTTATAATTGGCTTTGTTTTCCTTTTTATGCGGCCTCAGTATTATGCAGAATCCCATGGGGTCATTTACATTATCGATTCCACCGACGAGGAAAGGTTGTCCGAATCCAAGCGAGCTTTTGGTAAGTAAGAGTGTGTGTGTGTGTGTGTGTGTGTGTGTGTGTGTGTGAGAGAGAGAGAGAGAGAGAGAGAGAGCCTTTGCTAGCAGAGGAAACACACTTAAGCAAAAAAACCAGGCCTTTAAGGTTTGACATGTGTCCAGGTGTTAATGCTTTCCTCCCTGCAGTGAGGGAATTCAATTGCTCAAAACGGTTGCAGGAACTGGGTATGTCTAGCTTAAGAGAAAGAAGGACCAGGGGAGACATGATAGCAATGTTCCAATATCTCAGGGGTTGCCACAAAGAAGAGGGAGTCAAGCTATTCTCCAAGGCACCTGAGGGCAGAACAAGAAGCAATGGGTGGAAACTAATCATGGAGAGAAGCAACTTAGAACTGAGGAGAAACTTCCTGACAGTTAGAACAATGAATCAGTGGAACAGAAGTTGCCTCCAGAAGTTGTGAATGCCCCAACACTGGAAGTCTTTAAGAAGATGTTGGATAGCCATTTGTCTGAAGTGGTGTAGGGTTTCCTTCCTGAGCAGGGGGTTGGACTAGAAGACCTTCAAGGTCCCTTCCAACTCTGCTATTGTATTGTATTGTATTGTATTGTATTGTATTGTATTGTATTGTATTGTAAAATGCCAACAGCCAGCTTGGGGTAGTGGTTAAGATGTTGGCCTAGGAGCAAGGAGACGGTGAGTTCTAGTCCCGCCTGAGGCATGAAATCTGACTGGGTGACTTTGGGCCAATGACCAAGAGGCAGTGAGTTCTAGTCTTACCTTAGGCATGAAAGCTGGCTGGGTGACCTTGGGCCAATCACCAGTAGGCACTGAGTTTTACCCCCGCCTTACACATGAGAGCTGGCTGGGTGACCTTGGGCCAATCACCAGGAGACAATGAGTTCTAGTCCCGCCTTACACATGAAATCCGGCTGATTGACTTTAGGCCAATCACCAGGAGATGGTGAGTTCTAGTCCCGCCTTAGACATGAAAGCCAGTGTGGTGACTTTGCGTCAATCACCAGGAGTGATGAGTTCTAGTGCCGCCTTAGGCATGAAATCCGGCTGATTGACTTTAGGCCAATCACCAGGAGTGATGAGTTCTAATCCCGCCTTAGGCATGAGAACTAGCTCGGTGACTTTGTGCCAATCACCTGGAGACTGCGAGTTCTAGTCCCGCCTGAGGCATGAAATCCAGCTGATTGACGTTAGGCCAATCACCAGGAGACGGTGAGTTCTAGTCCCTTCTTTGTCATGAAAGCTGCCTGGGTAACTTTGGGCCAGTCGTTCCCGCTCAGCTCAGTCCACCTCACAGGATTGTTGTGGAGAAAACAGCAGGCGGAAAAAGTACTAGGTCTGTCCTCTGCCTTGATTCAAATTCTATAGTAATAAAGGTGGGATCGAAATCAATAAATTTGGCTGCCATCTTGAAACCTTATTTTCAGAACCTATTTTGACAAATTCAGCCTGGATTTTTGATGTTTCTCTCTCTCTCTTTTGCTTCTTTACAGAAAAGATGATAACCAATGAAGTTCTGGACGGCGTCCCTTTGTTGGTTCTCGCTAACAAACAAGATATAGAGGTGTGATTTTTTTACAAGGATTATTATTTTCTAAAAGGTGCCTGTATTTAGGGACGCAGTGGCTCAGAGGCTAAGACACTGAGCTTGTCGATCAGAAAGGTCGGCAGTTCGGCGGTTTGAATCCCTAGTGCCGCGTAACGGAGTGAGCTCCCGTTCCTTGTCCCAGCTTCTGCCGACCTCGTAGTTCGAAAGCACGTAAAAATGCAAGTAGAAAAATAGGAACCACCTTTGGTGGGAAGGTAACAGCATTCTGTGCACCTTCGGCATTGAGTCATGCTGGTCACATGACCACGGAGACGTCTCCGGACAGCGCTGGCTCTTCGGCTTTGAAACGGAGATGAGCACCGCCCCCTAGAGTCGGGAACGACTAGCACATATGTGCGAGGGGATCTTTTACCTTACCTGTATTTATTTTAATAGATCCAGGTTGCTTTTCCATCCACAAACAAGGAGAGCATCATTGATGGATGGATGGATGTGTTTGTGCATAATTAACACACACACATCTTAATTTTTTGAATTTATATGCCACCCATCTCTGCAAAGGATGGCTCTTCGAGGGTTTTTTTTTAAACAGAAGTAATGATTACACACCCTGCCAACAAAAGGACGTCTAGTCAAGGCGATGGTTTTCCCATTTGCAATGGATGGCGGTGAAAGTTGGACCATAAGGAATGCTGAGCGCCAAAGAATGGAGGCCTTTGAACTCTGGTGCTGGAGAAGACTCCTGCATTGAGTCCCATGGACTGCAAGGCCATCCAACCGGTCAGTCCTAGAGGAGATCAACCCTGACTGCTCTTTAGAAGGTCAGATCCTGAAGAAGAAACTCAAATCCTTTGGCCACCTAATGAGAAGGAAGAAGGACTCCCTGGAGAAGAGCCTCATGCTAGGAAAGACTGAGGGCAAAAGAAGAAGGGATGGCAGAGAAGGAGGTGGCTGGATGGAGTCACCGAAGCAGCCGGCGTGAGCTGAAATGGACTCAAGAGAATGGTAGAGGACAGGAAGGCCTGGAGGAACGTGGTCCATGGGGTCGCAATGGGTCGGACATGACTTCACAACTAACACAAATGAAAAAGTTGAAGCAGAAACCAAACAGCTTTCTATGGAATTAACTAAAGCAACCTCATTTTTTCTGGTGGTTTTCTTAAACGCTAGTGACGTCTCGCCTGGATTACTGCAATGCTCTCTACATGGGGCTTCCCTTGAGATGCACTCGGAGACTACAATTGGTCCAGAACGCGGCCGCGCGGGTGATTATGGGGAGGACTAGATACTCCCCTGTAACACCTCTCCTGCGCGAGCTGCACTGGCTGCCTGTGGTCTACCGAGTGCGTTTCAAGGTTTTGATTATGATCTTTAAAGCGCTCCATGGCACAGGGCCTAGTTATATGCAGGATCGCATCCTGTCCCACACATCCCTACGACCAATTCGCTCACACAGAGAGGGACTTCTCCGGGTGCCGTCCGCCAAACAGTGCCGGGGGGCGACACCCAGGAGCAGAGCCTTCTCTGTGATGGGCCCAGCCCTATGGAATGACCTCCCCCGTGACATCAGGATGATTTCCGATCTCCGCTCCTTCCGTGTACAGCTGAAGACCCACCTCTTTCAATTATCCGGCCTGGCTCAATCGCAATCGTAATTTTCCCATTCCTCCAAACTGTTTTTAAATTGTTCTTAAATATTAATTTTATTGGGTTTTTACAATTGGGGTATTTTAAAGCAGATTTTTAACTGTCTATTGATGTAATTTGCTTCCTCCTCCGTGTATGTATGTGTGTTGTGTATGTATGTACGTTTGGTGTTGTTATATATGTTTCATGTTATATGCTCCATTGTACGCCGCCCCGAGTCCTACTTGGAAAGGGAGCGGCTAATAAATCCAAATTTATTATTATTATTATAAGATACTGATTCATAGTGTGTGGTTGCTTTAATGTAGAAATCGCTGAAGACAGTTCCCTGTTTTACAATAGTATAAAAAAACGTGTTTCTCTCACAGATTCCGCATTACGTCCCAATGTTTCTATGGATACCCATTGATCACATTTCAGTCTAGAGCAGTGGTTCTCAACCTGTGGGTCACGACCCCTTTGGGGGTCGAACGACCCTTTCACAGGGGTCGCCTAAGACCATCGGAAGACACATATTTTCGATGGTCTTAGGAACCGAGACACCAATTTTATGGTTGGGGGGTCACCCCAATATGAGGAACTGTATTAAAGAGTCACAGCATTAGGGAGGTTGAGACCCACTGGGCCAGAGGAAGACGACGCAACAAGAAAGCAATAAGTTGTTGTTGTTTTTTTGCAACCTTGAAGGCCATCAGGTATACAGGTAAATCTTTGACTTGCCACCACAAGTGAGACCGGCGTCTTAGGTCATTCAGGGAAGCGGTCATTCGGTGAGATGCTTCACCCAACGACCACAATCCCGGCATTCCCAGTTGCGATCATTGCAAGTTCTCTCCTGGGACAATCAGCAAAAGAGAAGAGGCTGGAGAGATTCGAAAGAGGCTGGCTGAAAAAAAAATCCACCTCGAAACCCAAACAAGGATTTTGGCAGCCATCCCTGACTGGTTCAAATGAGTACAAGTTGATTCCATGCGATCTCTCTCGACAAGAATCTTCTAAACCAGGGATGTCAAACTTAAGGCCCGAGGGCTGGCTCCGGCTTCTGGGGTGCTTAGATCTGGCCCATGGGGCCGCCCTCAAAACTGTGAAGGACCAACCCTGGTGCCTCGGCCAGCAAAAATGGAGCTCGGGAAGGCCGCTCCGTTTTCACTGGCAGAGGTTTGCAGGAGGCCATCACAACTGAAAATGGAGCTCAGGAGCCCGTTTTCACAGGCAGAGGCTTGCAGGAGGCCATCACAACTGAAAATGGAGCTCAGGAGCCCGTTTTCACAGGCAGAGGGTTGCAGGAGGCCATCACAGCCGAAAACGGAGCTCAGGAGCCCGTTTTCACAGGCAGAGGGTTGCAGGAGGCCATTGCAGCTGAAAGCGAAGCTCAGGAGCCCGTTTTCACAGGCAGAGGCTTGCAGGAGGCCATCACAACTGAAAATGGAGCTCAGGAGCCCGTTTTCACAGGCAGAGGCTTGCAGGAGGCCATCACAACTGAAAATGGAGCTCAGGAGCCCGTTTTCACAGGCAGAGGGTTGCAGGAGGCCATCACAGCCGAAAACGGAGCTCAGGAGCCCGTTTTCACAGGCAGAGGGTTGCAGGAGGCCATTGCAGCTGAAAGCGAAGCTCAGGAGCCCGTTTTCACAGGCAGAGGCTTGCAGGAGGCCATCACAACTGAAAATGGTGCTCAGGAGCCCGTTTTCACAGGCAGAGGGTTGCAGGAGGCCATCACAGCCGAAAACGGAGCTGAGGAGCCCATTTTCGCTAGCAGAGGCTTGCAAGAGGCCGTCGCAGCCGAAAACGGAGCTCGAGAGCCCGTTTCCACTGGCAGAGCACTCGGGCCTCCACAGGCGCCCCCTGACACGAGTAACATTGAACTGTTGTGGCCCTCAATGAAATCAAGTTTGACTCCCCTTGTATTAAACGGTCAAAGCAAATTGGCGGTAGGTAAGTCGACGTAATTGATTGTGTGACACACCTTGGTAAGTCCTGTTGCCTCTTGAAAAAAAGCACCCCTGGGACAACCCGTGACCTGGATGACATTTGCTGAGAGGTCTGTGTTTTTAACAAGAGCCAGGCGATGTTGTATCCCTCCCCTTCTGTTGAGAGGAGCCCGTTCAGTTTTAACACAAGCGGCCTCTTTGACCCCTCTTTCGAACCCGAGGCCCTCTCTGTCCAGAGTGTCAACTTGACCCTGTTCCAAAGATGGTGAGATGTGGCTAGTTTTGAATTTTAGGCGCCTTTACTGTGCACTTAAAGAGCTGCAGTACCAGGTGTTTTCCCCCAGGGGGCGCCGGCCCCCTGTTGCAAATGAACGTTACCGTTTTATGCCATAGAGTTGGCCTTTGAGTCTGGCTCTTCTCACACTCTTGCACCATACCAGGCCCAAAGAGTTGCATTCTTTGTGTACCACCAAACATATGTGAAGAAAGGAAGAAGGCCCTGCCGTTTCCAAATATTGAGACATCAAACGCATCACACTTAATAAACTCTGGATGTTTGCACAACGCACCAGACGCATGAGTCACCTTTTATTTATGTTTAAGACTGCGGTATGTTCAAAGTGGTGCATGTGTTTTTAAGAATCTCCCCCTCCCGTCCCCGTCCCCCCTGGCGAACTCTAGGAAGTCCTTTTCAATTGTCCGCAGGACTACAAAAAACTACACAACCACAAACCACAGAATCTGTGTCAAAGCATTTTTCATGTAGTGCACAGCCTTCGACTTTCAAACGTTTATTTAATACAATACAATACAATACAATACAATAGCAGAGTTGGAAGGGACCTTGGAGGTCTTCTAGTCCAACCCCCTGCCTAGGTGGGAAACCCTATACCGTTTCAGACAAATAGCTATCCAACATCTTCTTAAAGACTTCCAGTGTTGGGACATTCACAACTTCTGGAGGCAACTTCTGTTCCAGTGATTAATTGTTCTCACTGTCAGGAAATTTTTCCTCTGTTCTAAGTTGCTTCTCTCCTTGATTAGTTTCCACCCATTGCTTCTTGTTCTACCCTCAGGTGCTTTGGAGAACAGTTTGACTCCCTCTTCTTTGTGGCAACCCCTGAGATATTGGAAGACTGCTATCATGTCTCCCCTAGTCCTTCTTTTCATTCAACTAGACGTACCCAGTTCCTGCAACCGTTCTTCGTATGTTTTGGGCTCCGGTCCCCTAATCCTCTTTGTTGCTCTTCTCTGCACTCTTTCTAGAGTCTTCACATCTTTTCTACATCGTGGTGACCAGAACTGAATTCTGTATTCCAAGTGTGGCCTTACCAAGGCATTATAAAGTGGCATTAACACTTCATGTGATCTTGATTCTTTCCCTCTATTTATGCAGCCTAGAACTGTGTTGGCTTTTTTGGCAGCTGCTGCACACGGCTGGCTCCTATTTAAATGGTTGTGCACTAGGACTCCAAGATCCCTTTCACAGTTGCTACTATTGAGCAAGGTACCACCTATACTGTACCTGTGCATTCCATTTTTGTTGCCTAAATGTAGAACCTTACTCTTTTCACCATTGAATTTCATTTTATTAGATAGTGCCCAATGTTGTTGCAGAGGCCGCTTGGAGGTTCCTCTGTGCCCTCAGAGTCACCTGAATCAGAGGGCAAATGGGTGGGAAACCTCCTTGGAACTGCTGAAAGGACTGTGGTTGTAGACCGGAGACAGGTGGGGTCTAGCGGTAGTATTCAACCGGTTTGGATCGGTTTGCCCGAAACGGTTGCGGAAATCGCAGGTGGCCCCGGCTCTATGTCATCCCATTTAGGCCCTTTTTTCCCGCCAAAAGCCCATGCGCACATGCGCTCCCATCTGCAAACCGGTAGGGAAGGTAAGTGACTACCACTCCTGGTGGGGTTGTATCCTTCTCCTCTGTGGAGAGAGAGAGAGCCGTTCAATTTTGACAGAGGTGGCCGCTTTGACCACAGTCTGGACTGAGAGGACAGCTGGTTGGAAAGAGGGGTCAAAGAGGCCGTCCACATTTAGATCCAATGTCCCTCCCTCAATGGAGGGGGAGGGATATGACCCCACCCTCCCCCCACCTATCTCCTGTCGACAACAGGGTCCTTTCAGCAATTCCAAGGAGGTGTCCCACCCGATTTGCATTACTGCCAATTCGGTGCAAAAATTCGTGCGCGTTTACACCCCAAAAGGCCTGCACATGCGCAGAATGTTACAAAAGGGGGAGAAAATTACATTTCTGCAATGGAATCGATGCAAGAATCAAGATGGCCCCACCGACAATAGAACCGGTTTGGGTGTGTGAGCGGCCGAGTTACTACTTATTCAGCCGAACCGGTAGGAACCAACCTCTGGCACAGACGAACCTCTAAGCGGCCTCAGCGACTCTCAGAGAGAGTACGAACGACCAGAGGACTGCAAGGAATACACAGCGAATCCTTCCATTCGCCGCCATTCAGCCAGAACTGAAGAAGCTTCTGGGATGAGAAGCGGAACCTCTTCAAGGGAAAAAAATACCCCAAGAAAGTCCCTTTCGCGCTCTCTCTTTCTCTCTCTCTCTCTCTCTCTCTCTCTCTCGCAAGACTTTACTTCAAAACGCAACTTAAAGCGATTGTTCCTGGACCGCGAATAAAAAGATGGGTGTATTCTGCTTTCCGCCGATTGATGAGTAAAACTGTTACCATGCTTTAAACATTTGCGGCCTAATTCCGCATAAATGTTTTGGAAACAGAAGTTCGGTTACTAAAGGATTTCAGAGTCTTGTAACATTGCCGTCTGGCCGGTGCCTTAGGAAACGTCGACGGCTTTCAAGTTCAGCTTGGCCCATGTTGCTATGTTGTGTAAACTTAATTAATTGTGAGTCAGTTCTTGTTCATGGTGACATTTCTAGATGAATCAATTCTCCCCTTTTCATGTTTCTTTCCCTCCAGGGCTGCTTATTATTTAGGGGCACCCTGGCTCAGTGACTAAGACGCTGAGTTTGTCGGTCAGAAAGGTCAGCAGTTCAAATCCCTAGCGCCGCGTAACGGAGTGAGCTCCCGTGACTTGTCCCAGCTTCTGCCAGCCTAGCAGTTCGAAAGCACGTAAAAAAATGCAAGTAGAAAAATAGGAACCACCTTTGGTGGGAAGGGAACAGCGTTCCGTGCGCCTTCGGCAATGAGTCATGCCGGCCACATGGCCACGGAGATGTCTTTGGACGGAGCTGGCTCTTTGGCTTTGAAATGGAGATGAGCACCGCCCCCTAGAGTCGGGAACGACTAGCACATATGTGCGAGGGGAATGTTTACCTTTACCTTACTCATTACTTAATTCCGCCCTTTTCCCTTGTATTTTAAATGTTTAAATAACAGGCCCACCAGTCAAGAGTGGATTAAGATCATTAATGGGTTAAAAATACAATGACAATATAGGGATGATCCTTGATTTACAACAGTTCACACTTACGACGGTGGCTGTGTCCCCAGATCCTGCCATCCCCTTTTGCGACCTCCTGACCAGCAAAGTTAACGGGGAACCTGGATTCACTTAGCGACCAGATTTATCAACTGCAGAGATTTCACTCAACAACCACGGGGGCAAAGAAAGGTCTCCCTTAACCGCAGAAAGGTTGGGTTCTATAAGGGTCATAAGTCGAGGACTTGCCCGGATTCATTCCGGGAAGGTTTTGCTTTCTCCTGCCGTTTCTTAGAAGTCAGTCGCTTTCTGGAAGCATCTTCTGAGTTGGCAGTAAAAGCTCTCAGCCTCCTCCTCCTCCTCCTCTGTTCTCGACCTTGACATCAAAAGACTTGTGCCAATCTGGCATTTATTTGCTTTTGGTTTCCATACTTCTGTGTTTCTTTGCTCTGTGCCAGGCGGTAAGGTTGCTTTCAGAGGCTTAAATAGTTGTTTGAAGTGAAGCCACGAACAGCTTGCGTCACAGCGTGGAGTCTCGGTACTTGGAAGTTATTTGACGATGGAAACGGTGAAACAGATCCCAGATTCAATGTCACGGAAGAAGCAAGGAGGTTAAATTAATGGCTCCACATTAGGATAAACGTGTCTTGCTCTACACCAGGGGTGTCCAAAGTTGGAAACTTTAAGACTTGTGGACTTCAACTCCCAGAATTCCCCAGCCAGCCATGCTTGGTCTGCAGGGGTGTCCAAAGTTGGAAACTTTAAGACTTGTGGACTTCAACTCCCAGAATTCCCCAGCCAGCCATGCTTGGTCTGCAGGGGTGTCCAAAGTTGGGAACTTTAAGACTTGTGGACTTCAACTCCCAGAATTCCCCAGCCAGCCATGCTTGGTCCGCAGGGGTGTTCAAAGTTGGGAACTTTAAGACTTGTGGACTTCAACTCCCAGAATTCCCCAGCCAGCCATGCTTGGTCTGCAGGGGTGTTCAAAGTTGGGAACTTTAAGACTTGTGGACTTCAACTCCCAGAATTCCCCAGCCAGCCATGCTTGGTCCGCAGGGGTGTTCAAAGTTGGGAACTTTAAGACTTGTGGACTTCAACTCCCAGAATTCCCCAGCCAGCCATGCTTGGTCTGCAGGGGTGTTCAAAGTTGGGAACTTTAAGACTTGTGGACTTCAACTCCCAGAATTCCCCAGCCAGCCATGCTTGGTCTGCAGGGGTGTTCAAAGTTGGGAACTTTAAGACTTGTGGACTTCAACTCCCAGAATTCCCCAGCCAGCCATGCTTGGTCTGCAGGGGTGTTCAAAGTTGGGAACTTTAAGACTTGTGGACTTCAACTCCCAGAATTCCCCAGCCAGCCATGCTTGGTCTGCAGGGGTGTTCAAAGTTGGGAACTTTAAGACTTGTGGACTTCAACTCCCAGAATTCCCCAGCCAGCCATGCTTGGTCTGCAGGGGTGTTCAAAGTTGGGAACTTTAAGACTTGTGGACTTCAACTCCCAGAATTCCCCAGCCAGCCATGCTTGGTCTGCAGGGGTGTTCAAAGTTGGGAACTTTAAGACTTGTGGACTTCAACTCCCAGAATTCCCCAGCCAGCGGCTGGCTGGGGAATTCTGGGAGTTGAAGTCCACAAGTCTTAAAGTTCCCAACTTTGGACACCCCTGCTCTACGCAGAATGGGCTAAATCAGTGATGGCGAACCTTTTCTCTGCAGATGGCTCTGCTGCCTATGCCAGCTGGCTGGCATGCCAGAAACCAGAAGAGCAGCTGGCAACAGCGTGCCACTTCTGGCTGGTCCATCTGCTGGTCTGCTCTCGAGTTGCCATCGGAGAGGGGGTGGGTGGGTGGGAAACCGATGAAACAGCAGGGCAGCAAAAGTCAGGTGCACATTCCAGACTTATTTCTCTCAAGGCTGTATCCCAGGGTTACTTAGACCCGGAGGGGAGTGATCTGTACAACCCAGAAAGTGCCCCGTGATTGATGATACACCCTGGGACGAGGGGGGTGGGGAAACCAGGTCATAACCTGGCCATAAATTACATGGGGTCAGAGCTGGCTTCACTTGGGAATGTGCCGACATGAAGCTCCTAATAAATAACTGGATTTCTTTTGAAGATTGGCTCGAGGCTCATGATTCAATTAGGGCATCCATCGGAACCCCGTCGGTTGTAAGTCGAGGAGTACCAACAGGGAGCAGAGTGTCCGAGGTCTTCCAAGCTACCCGTGCTCAGAGACGTTGGTTGGATAGATTTTCCAAAACGTCCTAACTCCTCCTCTCTCTTCCTCCTCCAGGACTGCCTCTCGATCCCCGACATCAAGACGGCATTCAGCGACTGCATCAACAAAATTGGCAAGAGGGACTGCTTGACGCAAAGTTGCTCGGCCCTCACCGGGTAGGTGTCGGCAGGGGAGGAGAATTTAATTAATTTAATTTAATTTTAATTTTAATTTTATTTAATTTATAGACTGCCCCCTCTCCCCAAAGGGACTCGGGGCGGTGTACAGACCACAATAAAACAATATACAAACTTAAATAATTATAAATACCCATTAAAATAAATTATATGATAGGCTGTACAAAATAGTTAAAAATTAAAACAACCTATAAAATCTATCCCTAAACATTTAAAATTTAAAATACAGGCTAGAGGGACACAAAAGCTACAGTTAGGCCAGGCCAGCTAAATTAAACAAGTGGGTCTTTAGTTTATTACGGAAGGAGCGGAGATCGGTCGTTATTCTAATGTCGGGGGGGAGGTCATTCCAGAGGGTCGGGCCCATCACAGAGAAGGCCCTACTCCTGGGCGTCGCCCGCTGGCACTGCCTAGTGGACGGCACCCGGAGGAATCGGCCGCAGGGATGTATGGGGAGATGCTGGAAAGGCCTGATCCAAAGGCGGTCAACTCACTCTTTTAGGACCCCTACTCAAATAGTATTGGCCTGGATTCTGGAATAACCTAGAATCCAAGGATGTAAGTCTTGCACGGGGCTTTAGAGGTTCTCTAGTCCAGCCCCCGCCCACGGCAGGAATACACCCCTGCAGCACCCCGACAAACAACCATCTGATTGCTGTTAAGTAGGGGACGAAAGTCCGTTACAGGTAGTCCTCGACTTACAACAGTCCATTTAACGACCAAAGTTTCAACAGCGTTGAAAAGGAAGTGACTCGCGATCGTTGTCACGCTTAACAACGGTTGCAGCATCCCTCGTGGTCACGTGAACAAAACTCAGGACGTGTGGCAACTGCCTCATATTTATGATGGTTGCAGCGTCCTGGGGTCCGACGATCCCCTTTGGCGACCTTCCAACGAGCAAAGTCGATTGGGAAGCTGGATTCACTTAACAACCGGGTGACTAAACTGCAGTGATTCAGTTAATAACAGTGGCAAGGAAGGTCGCCCAAATGGGGCGCAGTTCACTTAACCAATGTCTCACTGAGCAGCAGAAATTGGGGGCTCCAGTGTAGTCGTAAGTCGAGGACTATCTAAAGTAACTCTGGGCAGCTTACCGGAAATTTGAATGTAGGCATAGAAAACCAGACAGTTGATCTGACCCAGGATTCCCAAAAGCACGAAGCTGACTCCTCGTCCCGATAAAACCCCTTTTATTTCGTTTAAAGTGAATTCCTCTCCAGCAATGTCCCGGCCAACTGTCTTTCAAGAGATTTCACAACTACAGATCAGGCTTGGAGAGCTGACAGGCCGATATCTTCTAAACTCCAAGCTGTAGCAGCAATTCCTTGGCAAAGAGTCAAGAACAGATCTTCACTCTAATGAATTGAAGTGATTGTCTCCTGCAAACTCCACTCCCCTTCCGCTCCTCTTTATTCCTTCTTGGAGGGGCCATTCACCCTCCACCTGTGCCTTTACACCTGTGTCAGCCCTTGTTCCTTAGCTGCTCCCTTCTCCTGGCCGCTCTGCGCATGCGCACACCGGGAACAGGCTCCAGCTGTTCTTCTGCCCCACTGATAACTCTTGGGGCGGCCCTGGCCCCCTCTCTGCCTCCGACACAGAGCCCTCCTCAGAGCCTTCCCCAGACTCCAGGACGGGCCCATCTTCCTCCCCAATCTCCTCACTGTCCGAATCTGCTGCCACATCTGTGGGCCATAACAACAGTCCCGTCAGGGAAGGCCGAATATCTAGAATCCCTGAAAAATGGAGGAGGTCTCTCTCTTAAAAGGCTAGGGCCATCCCACGGGTGATTTGAAAAGCCCCGCTGCACTCGTCTGTGTCTCTCTCTACAGGAAAGGCGTCAACGAAGGCATCGAATGGATGGTCAGGTCCGTGGTGAGGAATATTCATCGTCCCCCGAGGCAGAAGGACATCACATAGGAAGACCACCAAGGGATTGCCACGCCAGACACCTTGGTCCCTCCACAGAGACTCTCCTCCTCTTCTTCCACCTCATTTCTCCTTCCCCTCTCTCTGTCCCTCAAGGAGATTCCTACGACCTCCCACTCTTCCCTGAATCAAGAGACGTTTGTCCTCCCTCGCGGCGTCTTGCAAGAGACCTCAACCTCCGAGAAGAACTGGAAGGGGTCCTCCTTCCCTTCCTGCTCTGTCTCGCCTCCTGGAGCATGGAGTGGGACTCAATGTTCCAAATATGCACGGGACATGTTCCCTCTCTTTTTTTCTTTTTCTTTTTTTACAAAACTCTAAACCTGTCGGGAGTTGAAGACTTCTGGGGCTACTTGATCAAACTGGGAATACGGGGAAAAGGGGGGGGGGAGAAATCCCATTTTCCAGTGATTTTTCTGGGCTGTTCCATAAATCTGGTTTTGCACTCGTGTGGAAAAGGAGCAATCCGCAGTGGGGGTGGGGGTGGGGGAATAGACTCTTCTTTTATAGCAAATGTACGCCTCTCGAATGCTGCAGTGTGAGAGAGAGAGAAAGAAAGAGTGAGGGGGGAGAGAGAAAGAGAAAAGAGAAAGAAAGAGGAGAGAGAAGAGCAAGAATGAAAGTGAGAGGAGAGAGAGAAAGGAGAGAGAGGAGAGAGAGAAAAAGTGAGAGAGAAAGAGGAGAGGGAGAGAGAAGGAGAGAGAGAAAGAGTGAGAGGAGAGAGAAAGAAAAGAGAAAGCGAGAATGAGAGAAAGAGGAGAGAGGAGAGAAAAAGTGAGGGAGAGAAAGAGGAGAGGGAGAGAGAGAAGGAGAGAGAAAGAAAGTGAGAGGAGAGAGAAAGAAAAGAGAAAGAAAGCGAGAATGAGAGAGAGAGGAGAGAGAAAGTGAGAGGAGAGAGTGAGAAAGAAAGAGGAGAGGAAGAGAGAGAGAGGAGAGAGAAAGAGAGAAAGAAAGAGATCACTGCCGGAGCTCTCTGTTCTTTTTTCATCTCGGTTCCTATATTTGTGCAGAGGATTAAAACTGATTTCTAGTTCTTTTTTGCTCTGTTGTTTTTCCTCTACGGTGTGAATAGAAAAAAAAAAGCAAAGTGCTAGTGAAGGACACTTTCTGGCTCTGGTCGCAGAATGGGACAATTTGCCTCGGCCAACTGGCCTCTGGACAATTCAGCGATTCAGTTGAATTGTTGAAAAATAACGTAAACGACGGTTCTCATTTTGGTCACTCCCGTTTTCATTTTTGCATCCTTCCTTTCATGCTTCTATCCCGCCGTTTCTTCGGTATCGGTGCAAACTGTTGTCCTGCAGCGAGTTGGCCGTCACAAGTTGACCATGGCGAGACCTCGCTGGCCATCCTGGTTAAATGAGGAAAAAGACTAACTGGGAGCCAGTTTATAAACGGGTGAAAGGCAGGGGTGGCAAGGATCCAACATCTGAAGAGATTGTAAAAAGATTACGATCCGATAAAGCTTCGCTATCGCTTGATCCAGCGCTGACCTCATCGGAATTCGTGGCTCTCTTCCATTCTGTGCAGTCGAGATGGTCAGCCTGGCATAATGTCCAACGGAAAATGAGGTCATCGTCACAAAACCACATCAGTTTTAGAGGGGAGTGGGGTTTGAAGAGCGAAGGAGTAGAAGAGGAGGAGGAGAGAGGGAGGGAAGGGGCAGAAGGAGGAAGTCTTTGATTGTTTTCTTGGAGACGTTTCATTACCCAACAGAGTAACGTCATCAGTTTTAGAAGGAAGGGGGGTTTGCAGAGTAGTAGAAAATGTGGAGAAGGAGGTGAAGGGGAGGAGGATGAGAAGAGGGAAGGAGGGGCAGAGGAAGGAGGAGGACTGTTTGGTGCTCTTTGAAAAGTTGTTTTGCAGATGTTTCATTGCCCAATAGGGTAACATCATCAGTTTTAGAAGGTTGTAGGGTTTGTGGAGTGTAAGAGAAGAAGAAGTGGAGAAGGAGAAGGGAGGGGAGGGGCAGAGGGGGGAGGAGGAGGAGGACGACTGTGGGGTCCTTGCTCCTCTCTGAGCTTGGTAGTTTCCGTGAAGACATTTCATGACCCAACTAGGTAACATCATCAATGCTGGAGTGTGGAGGAGGACTGGGCTCCTTGGGGCTCTCTGAACTTGGTGATTTTCTTGCAGACTTTTCATTACCCAACTAGGTAACGTCATCAGTTTTAGAAGGGTGTGAGGTTTGTGGAGTGGAGGAGAAGAAGTGGAGAAGGAGGTGAAGGGGAGGAAGAGGAGGAGGAGCACTGCAGGGACCTCGGTACTCTCTGAGCTAAACAAATGGTTATAAATGGAGGACTGCCTGTACACATGAAGTCAAATTGATTACACCTTGTTTATATGACGGCTTTGTATGTTTTTTACAAAAATCCTGAGGCCTAGTTTTCAGTTGGCCTGTGCCTCACTCAATTACTCTCGAAGGACAGAGGTTCACTTTCCCGTTTCAAACTTTTGCAAGGTGAGAGCCTGTTGGGCATCAACAATATAGAATAGAAGAATAGAATAGAGTTGGAAGGGACCTTGGAGGTCTTCTAGTCCAACCCCCTGCCTAGGCAGGAAACCCTACACCACTACAGACAAATGGCTATCCAATATTTTCTTAAAGACTTCCAGTGTTGGGGCATTCACAACTTCTGGAGGCAACTTCTGTTCCACTGATTAATTGTTCTCACTGTCAGGAAGTTTCTCCTCAGTTCTAAGTTGCTTCTCTCCTTTTATTCGTTTCCACCCATTGCTTCTTGTTCTACCCTCAGGTGCCTTGCAGAATAGCTTGACTCCCTCTTCTTCGGGGCAGCCCCAGTTCCGTTCCCGAACTTCCGGTTTGCGCGTAGGGGTGGTTTTTTGCCCTCCGGAGCCTTCAGGGAAGCTCCTGAAGCCTCTGGAGGGCTGTTTTCGCCCTCCCCAGGCTCCTATAAAGCCTTTGGAGACGGGAGGGCAAAAAAAATCACGCCACAAACGGGGGGGGGCTGCGGGTCGCATTCGCATGCGCACGGGGGGCAGGGCACATAACATTATGGGTGTGGCCCGCCCGCACACAACCCCTTTTGGCATGTGAGCCAAAAAAGGTTCGCCATGACTGCCCTAGAAGATAGGCTCAAGATCCAGATGGATCTTGACAGAATTGAACCCTGGGCCCTATCTAACAAAATGCAATTCAATGTAGAGAAAAGTAAAGTCTTAACACTTAGGCAAGAAAAACCCAAAGTCCACATATAGACTTGGTGAAATCAGGCTTAATAGCAGGAACCATGAGAGGGATCTTGGAGTCTTAGTGGACAACCAGCTAAATAGGAGCCAGCTGTGTGCAGCAGCTGCCAAAAAAGCCAATGCAATCCTCAGTTGCATTAACAGAGGGATACAATCAAGATCAAGGGAGGTACTAATACCACTCTGTAAAGCCTTAGTAAGGCCACACCTAGAGTACTGCATCCAATTGTGGTCAACACACTATAAAAAAGATGTCGAGATGCTAGAAAGAGTGCAACCAAGATGATTGGGGCGGAGGTCACATAATATTACCACCAGTTCGCCACACACTGAAAATGTAAGCATGCATTTTGCTTATAAAACGTGGCTAAATAAGATGGCATAGTGCCGTTTTGCCGCTACCAGTTGCAGGAACTGGGTAGGTCTAGTTTGATGAAAAGAAGGACTAGGGGAGACATGATGAGAGTGTTCCAATATCTCAGGGGTTGCCACAAAGAAGAGGGAGTCAAACTATTCTCCAAGGCACCTGAGGGTAGAACAAGAAGCAATGGGTGGAAACTCATCAAGGGAGAAGCAACTTAGAACTGAGAAGAAACTTCCTGACAGTGAGAACAATTAACCACTGGAACTACTTGCCTCCAGAAGTTGTGAATGCCCCAACACTGGAAGTCTTTAAGAAGATGTTGGATAGCCATTTGTCTGAAATGGTATAGGGTTTCCTGCCTAGGCAGGGGGTTGGACTAGAAGACCTCCAAGGTCCCTTCCAACTCTGCTATTGTATTGAATACCACCACTGATTAGGGGACTGGAGGCTAAAACATAAAATGAATGGTTGCAGGAACTGAAGGAATGGTTCTAAAGCCGAGGACTGCCCCTACTTTAAAAGAAATAATACTGTTCATATGGCTTGTTTAGAAGAGACTAAAATGCTGCCTTCAAAATATTAAATCTCCAGCCTAGGAGAAAAGGGAGTTTATGGTACTATGTTTATGTTTGCTCGTTTATTGGATTTATATGCCGCCCTTCTCCCAAAGGACTCAGGGCGGCGTAGAACATTAAAAAAAACCACATATTACAAACGTTAAAAAGGAAATTAGATAAGAGTATCCAAAAACAAACCCAATTAATATTAACAATAACATTTCAGACGATGATGGTAAATCACTTCACTGCAAGATGAAACATCGGCGAACAAACAAAAATGCATATTATATAATCAGATTTATTTTATCAGCATTACATCGTCTTGGTGTTTTGCATCTCTTCCCGGAAAAATTACACCAAAAATGATTGAATGGAATATGTGGAGCCCCAGACGAAAAAAAAAATAGAATCCAGGCCAAACAAACTGTAAGTATGTCATTCTTTCTTTTTCTTATCTGAATTACACTGAGTGTACAGTATCACCCTTTTTCATTCAGGCTAATCTGCAGCAAGTCTTCCTCCCCCCCCCCCCCAGATTTAGCTTCCTTTCAGTTTAATTTTGGAATAAAATAAATAAAATACTTCTCTCAGTCCAAAGAAATCTGTTTCCTGTCATACCGTACTAATGGGGGAGTTTGGAAGGTTGACATAATTTTTGGCCGCAAACCTGAATGATAGTGGAAATTTTAATTTGTTGCCAAGGTATTTTTTTTCCCCAATGACATCCATAAGTAAGCAGCCTACACAATCTGAACTGATTTATTTTATCATGCTGATTGTATTGCAAATAGAAGTGCCTCTCCTCCTTTTGCGTCATCTGCATGACAGGCAGCATAAGCTCTCTAACAAAATGAAATTTAATGCAGGGGTGAAATTCACCAGGTTCTGACCAGTTCTGAAGAACTGGCAGTCAAAATTTTTCTCCGAGTAGTTCGGAGAACCAGTAAATACCACCTCTGACTGGCCCCAGCCCCATCTATTCTCTGCCTCCCAAATCCCAGCTGATTAGGAGGAAATGGGGATTTTGCAGTATCCTTACTCTGGAGTGGGAAAGGAATGGAGATTTTACAGCATCCTTCCCTTGCCACGCCCACCAAGCCACGCCCACAGAACCGGTAGTAAAAAAAAAATGAATTTGACTACTGATTCAATGGTGAAAAAAGTGAGGTTCTACATTTAGGCAAGAAAAACCAAATGCACAGGTACAGTAGATTTGGCACCTTGCTCAACAGTAGTAACTGTGAAAGGGATCTTGGAGTCCTAGTGGGCAACCATTTAAATAGGAGCCAGCCGTGTGCAGCAGCTGCCAAAAAAGCCAACACAGTTCTAGGCTGCATCAACAGAGGGATGGAATCAAGATCACGTGAAGGGTTAATACCACTTTATAATGGTATAAAACCCTATAACGTTTCAGACAAATGGCTATCCAACATCTTCTTAAAGACTTCCAGTGTTGGGGCATTCACAACTTCTGGAGGCAACTTCTGTTCCACTGATTCATTGTTCTCACTGTCAGGAAGTTTCTCCTCAGTTCTAAGTTGCTTCTCTCCTTGATTAGTTTCCACCCATTGCTTCTTGTCCTGCCTTCAGGTGCTTTGGGGAATAGCTTGACTCCCTCTTCTTTGTGGCAACCCCTGAGATATTGGAAGACTGCTATCATGTCTCCCCTAGTCCTTCTTTCTATTAAACTAGACATACCCAGTTCCTGCAACCGTTCTTCCTATGTTTTAGCCTCCAGTCCCCTAATCCTCTTTGTTGCTCTTCTCTGCACTCTTTCTAGAGTCTCCACATCTTTTTTACATCGTGGCGACCAAAACTGGATGCTGTATTCCAAGTGTGGCCTTACCAAGGCTTTATAAAGTGGTATTAACACTTCACGTGATCTTGATTCTCTCCCTCTGTTTCCTCGTATGTTTGAGCCTCCAGCCCCTCATCATCCTGGTTGCTCTTCTCTGCACTTTTTCTAAAGTCTCAACATCTTTTTTTATAGTGTGGTGACCAAAACTGGATGCAGTACTCTAGGTGTGGACTTATTAAGGCTTTATAGAGTGCTCTTAGTACCTCCTTTGATCTTGTCTGCTGCTGGAGCAGGGGGATGGAGTAGAAGACCTCCAAGATCCCTTCCAGCTCTATTCTGATTCAAAAAAATCTAATTTGCAAAAATTAAAAAAAAAATCTGCTTGGCCGACACTGCAGGAAGCGGGAGGCGTGTAAATGCTACAAATTCCCAGCGTATTTTCTACATACAAAGGAAGAAAAAGACCATTTTTTTCAGGTAATGACTGAATGTAAAATTCTGTGTTTCAGATTCCAGGGAAGCTGACAGATGTAATTCCCCCAAAACTTTCAAGAGGTTCTGGTAGCTGTTGAGCGAAGAACTTCAGAAAGGCCGTAAAAGGAGAATTATTTACGAAGCACACTGGCGCTCTTGTTTATTCCAAATTAGGTGGTTTTTTTTTTTTATCTGATGCAGGATTGCTATGATGTTCGGGGAAAATTTGCAGCCTGAAGGGCAAGGGCGACTGACCAACGCAGTGATCTCAGATTGCATGCAGTTCTGCAATTTCCCAGATGAGTGTTTTCCACCTGATCGTAATTATGCATTAATCATGGGGTTTAGTCATTGTTATTGTATTGCCGCATGTAATTTAATTCATGCTTCAATAGGCTTTGTAGAAATAGATAATTGGAAAAATTGGGCTGTTTACTGCAAATGTTTTGTGCTCTTAGGCTAGGGAAGAGGTTCTCCAGTCTAACATCCTCCCCCTCCCCTCCCGCCCCCGCTGAAGCGGGAGACCCTATACCAGTGATGGCGAACCTATGGCACGCATGCCACAGGTGGCACGCGGAATCATTTGTCACGCGCAGGCCAGCTGAGTTCATCCTTTTTTAAAGCCGTTTTTCGCCCTCCCCAGGCTCCAGAGGCTTTATAGGAGCCTGGGGAGGGCAAAAAGAGCCCCCCCCCGGAGGCCCTCCGGAGGCTTCATGAGCTTCCGTGAAGCCTCCGGAGTGCAAAAAAACCGGCCCTACGGGCAAACTGGAAATTCAGGAACAGACTTCCGGTTTGCTCGGAGGTTCATTTTGACTGCTCCGGAGGCTTCAGGGAAGCCTCCTGAAGGTGCCTGAAGCCTCCAGAGGGCTTCTGGAGGGGTGTGGGAGGCTGTTTTTGCCCTCCCTGGGCTCCTATAAAGCCTCTGGAGCCTGGGGAGGGCGAAAAAAGCATGCAAAAATGGGGGGGGTCGTGCCTGTAGTGTGCGCATGCGCACTGGGGGGATGTCGTGCATTGCATTATGGGTGCAGCATGCCCGCACCCGCTCCCCCCACTTATGGCACGCGAGTCAAAAAAGGTTCGCTATTGCTGCCCTCTACCATTTCAGAAAAAAGCCTGACCAGTCTCCTCTTAAAAACCTCCAGTCATGGAGCACGCAAAACTTCTGGAGGCAAGTCGTTCCACTGGTTAATAGTTCTCAAGGTCAGGAATTTCTCCTTAGTTCTAGGTTGCTTCTCTCCTTGATTAGTTTCCACCCATTGCTTCTTGTCCTACCTTCTGGTGCTTTGGAGAATAGCTTGACTCCCTCTTCTTTGTGGCAGCCCCTGAGATATTGGACGACTGTGATCAAAACCGCTTAGAGAGGGCTATAAATCACTGTAAAGTGGTATATAAGTCTGAGTGCTATTGCTGTCATGTCACTTGGTTGGGATCAGTTTCAATTTTCGTTGATATTCTTGGCTTAAGGTATGATTTCTTCCTTGGTTGCAACCAACACCCATATAAACAGTTAAATAAACATTAAGATTAATGCTAGGTGGGGGGGAGGGGCGTTGCTTCACGTCACGGTGATACGACGACTTTTCCGGGCTCTCCGGATAGCTGTCGAATTCGGATCATCTGGACGGTCCAATCCGGACCTAAACCGTCCCAAAGAGACGGTGTAAGGTAGGGGGAGATCCTGCGGTCCCAGAGACACCCGCAAAGTCTCTGGTGACTTGGAAAAAGCCCCCTTTGCCAGCGATCGCGAGTCAGCCCCTAGGCTGCTGAAACTGCTGACAGCTCCTACACGCAAGCGCAGGAGAGAAGCATGTCGTTCTGGTGAGAGTTTTTAATTATTGGAGAGAGAACACCCTAAATTTGGAAATGTAAGTTAAAATAAAGGCTGACTAGAGAGAAAGCGGCGGATTTAAGATGGCCAACTGAAGTTTTTCTTTTTTCCCTTTTTATTTTTACTGCATTCAGTTCTGGTCGCCACAATGTAAAAAAGTTCTTTTACTGCATTTAGTTCTGGTCGCCACGATGTAAAAAAGATGTGGAGACTCTAGAAAAAGTGCAGAGAAGAGCAACAAAGATGATTAGGGGACTGGAGACTAAAACATATGAAGAACGGTTGCAGGAACTGGGTAGGTCTAGCTTAAGAGAAAGAAGGACGAGGGGAGACATGATAGCAATCTTCCAATATCTCAGGGGATGCCACAAAGAAGAGGCAGTCAAGCTATTCTCCAAGGCACCTGAGGGTAGAACAAGAAGCAATGGGTGGAAACTAATCAAGGAGAGAAGCAACTTAGAACTGAGGAGAAACTTCCTGACAGTGAGGGCAATTAATCAGTGGAACTGCTTGCCTCCAGAAGTTGTGAATGCCCCAACACTGGAAGTCTTTAAGAAGATGTTGGATCGCTATTTGTCTGAAATGGTATAGGATTTCCTGCCTAGGCAGGGGGTTGGACTAGAAGACCTCCAAGGTCCCTTCCAACTCTACTATTGTATTATTGTATTATTTTCGGAAGCCAGGCTGGACTTTCAATCGCAATTCAATGTGGATTGGCTTATTGCGCTTTTTTGTATTCTTACTTCTGGACTTTGTGGGGGCACTGAATTTAAATTTTAACTGCTTTGAAGATTTTTTTTCTCTTTTTTTCTGTTGGCTTTTCTTTTTGTATTTCCGAATTTCTATTTTTTGAAGTTAAAAAAGTTAAAAATGGAGCCGGGAAAAAATAAGCATTGAGAATGGATACAATTAACACTGCCACCTAGTGGACTTGAAACATTGTTACTAAGTGTTCCTATCTGAACTGTTTAGACCAGCGGTTCTCAACCTGTGGGTCGGGACCCCTTTGGGGGGGGTCGAACGACCCTTTCACAGGGGTCGCCTAAGACCATTGGAAAACACATATTTTCGATGGTCTTAGGACCTGAGACAACAATTTGATGGTTGGGGGTCACCACAATATGAGGAACTGTATTAAAGGGTTGCGGCATTGGGAAGGTTGAGAACCACTGATCTAGATGGACATTAAATAATGGCCTTTTTCTTTAAAGAAAATAGAAAAGAAGATACATCAAAGCAGAATCTTTGGGATACAATGAAGGCTGTTGTTAGAGGCCTAATAATAGATTACATAAGGAAGAGAAATTTAAAGAAAAGACAAACACATAAAGCTCTAGAGAACAATTATAAAATACTTGAAAAAGAGTTACAGAGATCTCCACAAAAAAAAAAAGATGTTAAAATAAAAATGGATACAATTAAACATAAAACAGATCTACTGGAAAAAGAAGATTTGGCACAAAAAAATTAGAGGCACCAAACAGAACTACTTTGAAAATGCAAATAAGGCAGGCAGATGGTTGGCATATAAATTGAAAAAAGAGAGAGAAGCAAAGAAAATATTGCAGCTAAGAGATGATCAAGGACAAATTCAGTATGGAAATGCTGAGAAGAAGAAAATTATACAAGACTATTATGCTAAGCTTTATGAACAAGAGAAAATAGAAGAGGGAGCAGTCAAAAAATATTTACAGGATGCTAATCTTCCCCAGATACTAGATGAAACCAGAACAATGTTGGAAGATAAAATAACGATGATGGAGCTAACGGTAAGCACTTAAGAAACAAAATATTGGAAAGGCCCCGAGACGGGATGGATTACCAGTGGAATTCTACAAAACATTTGAAGAATCCTTGTCTCTCCCACTCTTAGAAGTTATGAATGATGTCTGAAAGTAGAATACCTAAATCATGGTCAGAAGCATACATTACATTGCTACCCAGAGGAGACTGATTTAACACAAACCAAGAATTATAGACCAATCTCTTTATTAAATTCAGATTATAAGTTATTTGCATCTATACTAGCAGAGAGACTTAAAAAGTACCTAAATAGTTTTATCCACTCTGATCAAAATGGCTTTTTTTTTTACCAAAGAGACAAATTAAAGACAATATGAGAATGATTTTGAATACTTTGGAATACTATGAGGCCCATCCCGAAAAACAAATGGCTTTGATGTTTCTTGATGCACAGAAGGCGCATTTGATAACGTAAATTGGCAATTTATGTTCTTACAATTAGAACAGATGAATTTTGGTAAGAAATTTATTCAAACTCTACAAATGGTATATTATAAACAAACAGCAAAGATAATAGTAAATGGAGAACTGACAGACTCTATTGAAATAAAGAGAGGTACGAGACAAGGTTGCCCACTATCACCGTTACTATTTGTCTTAACATTAGAAGTCTTAAACAGAAAGATTAGAAAAGAAGAAGAAATAAAAGGAATGAAAATTAAAAAAGAATATAAGCTACAAGCGTTTGCAGATGATTTAGTTTTTATCCTTGAAAATCCACAGCACCCAAATTGTTAGAAAGAATAGAGGAGTACGGAAAAGTAGCAGGCTTGAAAATAAACAAAGACAAAACAAAGATTTTGACAAAGAACATACCATTAAGACAAAAGGAAGAGTTTGCGGAAGTTTTGCAGATTCAAATCACAAACAGGGTTAAATACTTGGGGATATATCTATCAGCTAGATGCAGTACTCTTAAGGAGGACAATTATACTAGACTAGACTAAAGCAACAAATTGCGACTGACTTGATGAAATGGGAAAATCTACAACTATCAATGATAGGAAGAATTTCTACGATTAAAATGAACATTTTACCTAGAATCTTATACCTGTTTCAGACAATTCCAATCAGATTGGGCAAGGACTTTTTTGAAGATCTTAATCAAATAGTTTTGAAGTTTATTTGGCAAGGAAAAAAAGCAAGAATAAAACTCAAGTAGCTACAAGATGCTAGAACAAGAGGAGGATTGGGCTTCCCTGACTGGGAGTTATATTATCAAGCAACAAACCTGATGTGGATTAAGGAGTGGATAACACTAAAAAAAAACTGTAAATTATTGAATGTAGAGGGTCATGATTTATTGCTGGGATGGCATGCTTTTTTATGGTATAAGGGATCTCGGCCAAAAGTAAGCTGGTTGTTTTTTTTTAAGTACAATGGCTATATATGTATACTTTTTGTTCTCTTTTCTTTTAAAAGGAGGAAGATATATATGTCAAAATTAAATATGTATATTGAAAAGGAATTATAAACACCATCAACATAAAATGGAGCTCTCTCAGAAGCTGAAATATACCCAGTAAATGAGATGAAGAGTGGGAAGTAGAGGAGAGAGAGGGAAGAAGAGAGGGAAAGGAGAGAGGGGGGAAGAGGAGGAGAGAAAGGAGGAGTGGAAAGGGGAGAGAGGAGAAGGAGAGAGGAAGGGGAAGTAGAGAAGAGAAGGATGACAGAGGGAAGAAAGGAGGTAGGGAGGGGAAGAAGAGAGGGAGAAGAAAGTGATGGATAAGGTACAAATATGGCGTATGGAGAGCCGAAGAGCCAAGAATTACTTTTGGGAGTTGATGGTAAGATGAATTGATGTAAACATTTAATAATACAATATGATGTTGGCTATGTATACATGTGGATTATATGTTAGGAAAATGGCGAAATAAAAATAAACTTTAAAAAAAAAAAGAAACGGCCAACAAGCAATCTAAAGTAAATGACAGCCTCATCAAGGAATCACCAAGAATATTCTCACCAACACTGACAGGGCAAGCCATGTGTATGTAAACAGAGAGCAAACCCCATTCCTTTCTAGCACTGATGATGTTACCTAGTCAGGTCATGAAACATCTGCAATTTAAAAAAAAACAATCTCAGAGAACGTCAAGGATCCCAAAATCCACTTCTTCCTCCTCCTCCTCCTCCTCCTCTCCATACACCCCATCCCCTTCTACCACCAATGATGGCACCTAGTTGGGTAATAAAATAATAAAAGAATAAAAGAAAGCACCACCTAGCTCAGAGAGGTCACACCAGCTAAAGAATTAAGGAAGAAAACCACAACCAAGGTCGGAGAACATCAAGGACCTCACCTCACCGTGGGGTTGAAGAGCCAGTTGGGGGTAGTGTTGAAGGCCCCAGGCCTAGAGACCAGGAGATTGTGAGTTCCAACAAGACAGACATGAACTTCAGAGGATAATCAGAACTGCAGAAAAAGCAATTACTGCCAACCTGCCTTCCATTGAGGACCCGTACAATGCACAAGTCAAAAAGAGGACCCTGAAAATATTTACAGATCCTTCGCATCCTGGACACAAATTGTTTCAACTCCTACCCTCAAAATGACGCTATAGGGCACTGCACACCAAGACAACTAAGACACAAGGACAGTTTTTCCCCGAACGCCATCACTCTGCTAAACAAATAATTCCCTCAACACTGTCAAATTATTTACCTAGTCTGCATTACTATTAGTCTTCTCATCGTTCCCCTCACCCATCTCTTCCCACTTATGACTGTATTTATTTATTTATTTATTTATTATTCATGCTTCTAGACCGCCCCCTCTCCCAAAAAGGGACTCGGGGCGGTGTACAGTCCATGCAAAATATATCAAAATACAATAAAAATTGAATATGTACAGTTGGAATGGAGGAGGTTAAAAATGGAATTAAAAGAACTGTACAAAGCAATATATATAAATATAGGATTTTGAACCCCTAAAACACACACAATAAGTTAAAAACAATACCCCTGAAATAACCAGTTAATACATTTGCCAGGAGGGACAGTTGTAATTATGCCAGTAACTTTCTTGCTTGTATCTTTACAATTTATATTGATATTGATTGTTTCCTGATTGCTTAATTGTACCCTATGACTATCATTAAGTGTTGTGCCTTATGATGCTTGACGAATGTATCTTGTCTTTTTATGTACCCCGAGAGCATCTGCACCAAAGACAAATTCCTTGGCCAATGAAGACAGGGGTGTCCAAACTTGGCAACTTTAAGACTTGTGGACTTCAACTCCCAGAATTCCCCAGCCAGCATGGCTGGCTGGGGAATTCTGGGAGTTGAAGTCCACAAGTCTTAAAGTTGCCAAGTTTGGACACCCCTGAATAAAGAATTCTAATCGATGATTTCTGCATTTGATGGAATGGTTTTTTAGTTTCCAACTTTGGGCATATGAAATTCTGGCAGCAGTGATTATATGAAGCATTAAATATTGGATATCCTTAGTAATATTTTTTATCATAAAAAAGGTGCTAGAATGCTTCAGGAATGGACAAACTAACGAAACTAAGAGACAGAGTGAAAACGGAGTACTATAAGATATGGAACAGGTGGTATAACTGGCTTGAAAAGAGATGTAAAATCAATGCATAAGGCACACCTAGCAAACACAATGAAAAGAGATGGCATATATTTAGAAAGCAATAGAGATGGAAATATTGTGTGTGTGTGTGTGTGTGTGTGTGTGTGTGTGGTCAATTTGTGCTGATAAATAAATAAAGGGAGACTAGTATAGATCTATTTCAAGCTATTTAGCTCTCGTCAGCTAGCCATACCCTTACTGGGAATCGAACTGATGAGGGCTAAATAGCTTGAAATAGATCTATACTAGTCTCCCTTTATTTATTTAGCAGCACAAATGCAACACAAACGTAACAAAGGCAACATAAAAAGATGGTTTTCTGCCTGGATGGTCTCCTGGAGTGAGCCGAAAGACAGAAAAGGGAAGCACCGTGCTCCCTACCATATTTGGGCATACCGGGGGTTGTGACACAATACACACACACACACACACACACACAATGAGAAAGTAAACAAAGAAGAATATGCATTAAAAAAATAGAATGGAAAATGGAAAACCCGAAATCAGAAAAAAGAAATACCGATAACAGAAAGCTGTAAAAGCGTAATTGTGATTTTAATGTTTGGAAAATGTCAAATAAAAAAAAATATTTAAGAGAAGAATTCTAATCTAATCTAGTCCTATGTTGGGCACAGCTGGATGACCTTGGACCAATCACTAGGAAGGAATCCAGGCCAAAGCCACTACTGAAAAACACCACACACACACATAAAATCCTATTTTAATCTTATTTATACATTTGTCAGGGACTGAGTTGTCCAGTGATGAAGTTCTCAAACATTCCTTAGCTGAGTTAGATTTGGCCTGGTGTAAAATAATATTTCCTGGCTGAAATTGCCACTGAATTGGTCATAGGTTGAGAGATTAAAGGGTTTTCGTTATTCCTTCTAGCTGCCTCTTGACTTTCAGGAATATATTTTCCCAGTAGACGGTTTTGCTAAAATCCAAGCCAAGAAAGTCAGCACAACCTCTGCTTGTCAACAATTTGGATTACCAAGAATTTCTTTCTCACTCTGTCCTACTTGTAGCCAGTCACGCAAACAACTTCAGACTCCCTTGGCTGTCCGACTTTTTCTTCTGTCATCGCTGAGCAAGGATTACGAATACTTGAGAAAAAACATTTCTCAATCCAGACTTGAATGCGCAGGATAGAATTATTAAACAACTATCTGATAACTCGGCGCTGCCCAGTTATTTATTTATCCCAACCCTCCTTCCTTCCATGAACATCCCCGCAATTTCTAATGTTGGATTTTCCCCCTTACCAGAGGGAGCCCCCTTGTGGAGTACTGTGAAACCGTTACCAAGGCAGCTCCACAGCGCTGTACAGTAGAAGCCCATTTTAAGACAGTACGGTAGAAGCCACAACAGACTGTATCTTAACAGAACATACACACACCAATGGCTGTTAGGGGTGTCTTACTGCCACAGTATTTTTCTCCAGAGAGTAAGTCATCTGTGTACCTAGTTTGCTTGAAATTGCTCAAGGCATTCCAGAATTATTCTGGAATACACACACACACACACACACACACACACACACACACAGACACACACATCTATCTATCTATCATCTATCATCTATCTATCTATCTATCTATCTATCTATCTATCTATCTATCTATCATCTATCTATCTATATCATCCATCCAATCAATCAATCAATCAATCCATCCATCTATCATCTATCTATCTATCTATCTATCTATCTATCTATCTATCTATCTATCTATCTATCTATCATCTATATATAGAGAGTAGTCCTGGAATTACGACCACACTTGAGCACAGAATTAACTCTTGTTAAGTGAATTTTGTCCCGTTTTACGACCTTTCTTGCCACAGTTGTGAAGTGAATCACTGCAGTTGTTAAGTTAGTCACATGGTTGTTAAGTGAGTTGGGCTTCCCCATTGCTTGTCAGAAGGTCACCAAAGGGGTCATAAACATGAATCAGTTGCCAAGTTTCTGAATTTGGATCATGTGACCACAAAAATCCTGCAAAGGTTGTAGGTGTGAAAAATGGTCATAAGTCACTTTTTTCAGGGCCGTTGTAACATCAGATGGACTCTAAATGAATGGTCGTAAGTCAAGGTTAACCTTTAAAATATTTAATGTGCTGACATTTATCCCGTATGGCTAATAATTTGCTATATTATACCCATCTGAGTCTGATTTACAATCTACAATCTTCTTCCCAGAGATAAAGTCTAAGTGTAGAATGCAGGTAGTCCTCAACTTGGTGGGACACGGTGGCTCAGTAGCTAAGACGCCGAGCTTGTCGATCAGA
Source organism: Natrix helvetica (assembly GCF_964273705.1). Taxonomy (NCBI): domain Eukaryota; kingdom Metazoa; phylum Chordata; class Lepidosauria; order Squamata; family Natricidae; genus Natrix; species Natrix helvetica. The sequence goes on from NC_138549.1 coordinate 173,434,216, forward strand.
AAGGTTGGCAGTTTGGCGGTTCGAATCCCTAGCGCCGCGTAACGGAGTGAGCTCCCGTGACTTGTCCCAGCTTCTGCCAACCGAGCAGTTTGAAAGCATGTAAAAATGCAAGTAGAAAAATAGGAACCACCTTTGGTGGGAAGGGAACAGCGTTCCGTGCGCCTTTGGCGTTGAGTCATGCCAGCCACATGATTTCTTCGGACAGCGCTGGCTCTTCGGCTTTGAAACAGAGATGAGCACCGCCCCCTAGAGTCAGGAACGACTAGCCCATATATGTGAGGGGAACTTTTCGTCAAAAGTTGATCGTCCAGTGAAGCAACGCTGTAGTTGTTAAATGAATTGCATGGTCATTAAAAAAAACCTGGTTTTTTTTCTTTTATTTTTTTAATGTATTTTAAAATAATATTTTATTTATTGTGCATAGAATTTTTTAAAATAATTTTACTTAAAAGTATCGAGTATAGAATATTTTAAAATGGTTTACTTCAATTTCTTGTGTGTGGATTCTTTTTTTAAATTGTCTTAGACTATTTTAAAAAAGATTATATCCAAAATAAATTAAAATAAACCATTTTAAAATATTCTATACTCAATACTTTAAAATGTATTGTGCATAGAATTGTTTTAAATTGTTTTATTGTAATTTATTGTGTATGGAATATTTTTAATGGTTTCATTTTAAATTATTGTGTGTGGAATAGTTTGAAATGGTTACAGTATAAATTATTGCTGGTGGAATAATGGTTACAGTATACTATGGCTCGTACAATACCTTAAAATAGTTATAGTATAAATTATTGCTGGTGGAATACTTAACAATGGTTTTTAAGGATTTTTTTTATTTATAGAATATCTTTTTTGAATTATTGTTTGGGAATTTTTTATTTTTTAATTGTTTATAAAATATATTTACTACAAGAAATGTTATTCCTTTTTGTAAATGTTTTCTTTGTGATGCAATATGTTGCTTAAAAGTGTTCAGACCAGGTTTATGTATCTCAAAGTGGCTGCTTTTCTATGGGCAGGCCAGGTTGATGCAAGGCAGCTTTGCAAGATTTTGTGGGTTTCACCCTCGTTTATGTAATTGTGAGGTGGTTGCTGGTTCTGTGAGCTTCCTGGCACTGTCCTTTATAATTTCCCACAATGCCTTGATGGTTTTTATTCCAGTGACTTTGTCTTTCCTGTCCTTAGGGTTAGGAAAAAAAAACTGGTTTCATTTGCAGTCTTTGGGGGGGGGGGGGATTCTTATTTTTTTGGGTTTTCCTGGCACTGTCATAGTTTGTGTGGGTGTGGGTGTGTAATGTCCCACAGTTCTCTACGCATTAGTAATGATCTAGTAATATTTCCTTATACATTTTAGAGACCTTTCCTTACATAATTAGTGTTTTCTTTCATACTTTTGGATTTCTAATTTCTGTTTCCGTTAGTTAGCAATTGCTAAAACAAATCCCACGTGAAAAAGTATTCAAAGCCTTCTTGATTTTAATTGTCAATTTATTTATTCCTGCACATTGTAATATTTATTCATTTTCATATCTCTGTTTTTTCCACTGTTGTGCAAACACAATTCCAGCAGCTGCTAACATGTGTAAAATTAAATATATATTGTACTCCTTTTCAAATAGCCAACTAGGTACACAGATGACTTACTCTCTGGAGAAAAATACCGTGGGGGTAAGATACCCCTAACACCCATTGGTATGTGTATGTTCTGTTAAGATACAGTCTGTTAGGTCCACTGTTTCCCTTGCTAATCAAGGCAGTTGTTGTGAGTTGGGACTAATTTTATGATGTTTTTGCCAGGACCGTCAAGGGAACCAACCCTGTAGTTGTTAAATGAATTGTATGGTCATTGAGAAAATCTGGCTTCCCTCCTTGACGTTCCTTGATGGAAGCCAGCTGTGAAAGTCACAGATGGCGACCAGGTGACCTTGGGGATGTTGCAATGGTCATAAGCGCAAGGACCGGTCGTAAGAACTTTTTTCATTGTAAGCCGCTTAATGACAGGGTTCCAATATTTGAGGGGCTCCCACAAAGACAAGGGGGTCAAATCATTGTCCAAAAGGGAAGACGAGAAACAACGGATGGAAACTAATCATAGAGAGAAGCAACCTAAAACTAAGGAGAAGCTTCCCAAACATTGGTGGGTTTCACATTTCTTTGGAACGTACTCTGTGGGTGTGGCCTCCTTTGTGGGAGTGGCTTGCCAGCCATGTGATTTAAAAAAAGAATCCACACACAAGAAATTGAAGTAAACCATTTTAAAATATTCTATACTCGATACTTTTAAGTAAAATTATTTTTAAAAATTCTATGCACAATAAATAAAATATTATTTTAAAATACATTAAAAAAAAGAAAAGAAAAAAAAAACCAAGTTTTTTTTAATGACCATGCAATTCATTTAACAACTACAGCGTTGCTTCACTGGATGATCAACTTTTGACGAAAAGTTCCCCTCACATATATGGGCTAGTCGTTCCTGACTCTAGGGGGCGGTGCTCATCTCTGTTTCAAAGCCAAAGAGCCAGCGCTGTCCGAAGACATCATGTGACCGGCATGACTCAACGCCAAAGGTGCACGGAACGCTGTTCCCTTCCCACCAAAGGTGGTTCCTATTTTTCTACTTGCATTTTTACATGCTTTCAAACTGCTCGGTTGGCAGAAGCTGGGACAAGTCACGGGAGCTCACTCCGTTACACGGCGCTAGGGATTCGAACCGCCAAACTGCCAACCTTTCGACAAGCTCAGCGTCTTAGCCACTGAGCCACCGTGTCCCACCAAGTTGAGGACTACCTGCATTCTACACTTAGACTTTCTCTCTGGGAACAAGATTGTAGATTGTAAATCAGACTCAGATGGGTATAATATAGCAAATTATTAGCCATACGGGATAAATGTCAGCACATTAAATATTTTAAAGGTTAACCTTGACTTACGACCATTCATTTAGAGTCCATCTGATGTTACAACGGCCCTGAAAAAAGTGACTTATGACCATTTTTCACACCTACAACCTTTGCAGGATTTTTGTGGTCACATGATCCAAATTCAGAAACTTGGCAACTGATTCATGTTTATGACCCCTTTGGTGACCTTCTGACAAGCAATGGGGAAGCCCAACTCACTTAACAACCATGTGACTAACTTAACTGCAGTGATTCACTTCACAACTGTGGCAAGAAAGGTCGTAAAACGGGACAAAATTCACTTAACAAGAGTTAATTCTGTGCTCAAGTGTGGTCGTAATTCCAGGACTACTCTATAGATAGATGATAGATAGATAGATAGATAGATAGATAGATAGATAGATAGATAGATAGATAGATAGGATGGATGGATGATATAGATAGATAGATGATGGATGGATGGATGGATGTGTGTGTGTGTGTGTGTGTGTGTGTGTGTATTCCAGAATAACTCTGGAATGCCTTGAGCAATTTCAAGCAAACTAGGTACACAGATGACTTTCTCTCTGGGGAAAAATACCGTGGGGGTAAGACACCCCTAACACACATTGGTGTGTGTATGTTCTGTTAAGATACAGTCTGTTAGGTCCACTGTTTCCATTGCTAATCAAGGCAGTTGTTGTGAGTTGGGACTCCAGCCAATCAGTGAGCGGCGGGCTGGGCTAGCTAGTTTAGTGCGGACGGGCAGGGAAGCGAGCGAGCGAGCTGCGTTGGGACGGCAAGGGCGATCGAGCGACAGGACCGGTGCCGGTTCCCAGAAGTTACTTCCGGGTTCGGTCATGAACCGGATCGCGCGATCCGGTGCGAACCGATAGGAACCCACCACTATTCCTAACAGTGAGGACAATTAACCAGTGGAACAGCTTGCCACAAGAAGTTGTGAGTGGTCCTCCATCACTGGAGGTTTTGAAGTAGAGACCGGATAGCCATTTGACTGCAATTGTACAGAGTCTCCTGCTTGAACAGGGGGTTGGACTAGAAGACCTCCAAGGTCCCTTCCAACTCTATTTTTCTATATTCTATCACTACCTGTATTATAGTGCCCTTATAGCTTTTTTCAGCCCTATTTTAACCTCAAACAGTTAGTAAATAAATGGCTGTTAAGTCAAGAACTACCCACACTCTTGAGTTCCTTGTTCAGTGACAGAGAGTTTATTCCTTGAAACAGGATGTGAAACATGTTTGTTTTGCAACACGCTTATATTTTAAGGTGGTTGAAACATATCTGGACAATACATGTATGTATTAGTTCTGTTTCTGCTCATAACTTCTTAGAAAACAGAGAAATGAGTGTGACAAAATCCGGTTTCCATTTAAACCCAGTCACATTTCTCTCTTTTTGTTTTCGGTATGATTTCTTACTCACCTTACCGTAAAAAACCCAACAACCCACCCAATCCAAACCAATCCTTTTCCAGAGAAATGTGGAAATATAAGCCTCGTATGATTTACCTGAATGCATTCTTGAATCATAAAGAGCAGCACAGAATTTTCATCTTTCATTGTTGTTGTTGTTGTTAGTTGCGAAGTTGTGTCCGACCCATTGCGACCCCATGGACCACGTTCCTCCAGGCCTTCCTGTCCTCTCCCATCCTCTGGAGTCCATTTAAGCTCACTCCAACTGCTTCGGTGACTCCATCCAGCCACCTCCTTCTCTGCCGTCCCCTTCTTCTTCTTTTGCCCTCCATCGTTCCCAGCACGAGGCTCTTCTCCAGGGAGTCCTTCCTTCTCATGAGGTGGCCAAAGTCTTTGAGTTTCCTCTTCAGGATCTGGCCTTCTAAAGAGCAGTCAGGGTTGATCTCCTCTAGGACTGACCGGTTGGATGGCCTTGCAGTCCAAGGGACTCAATGCAGGAGTCTTCTCCAGCACCAGAGTTCAAAGGCCTCCATTCTTTCTTATGCTCAGCCTTCCTTATGGTCCAACTTTCACAGCCATCCATTGCAACTGGGAAAATCATAAGCCTTGACTAGACACACTTTTGTTGGCAGGGTGATGCCTCTGCTTTTTAGGATGCTGTCTAGATTTGCCATTGGTTTATTTCCTGGAGCAAAGCGTCTTTTAATTTCTTGGCTGCCGTCCCCATCTGCGGTGATTTTGGAGCCCAGGAAAGTAAAATCTGTCACTGCCTCCATTTCTTCCCCACCTATTTGCAAGGAATTGAGAGGGCCGGATGCCATGATCTTAGTTTTTTTAATGTTGAGTTTCAAGCCAACTTTTGCACTCTCCTCCTTCACCCGCATCAAGAGGCTCTTTAGATCCTCTTCCCTTTCTGTCATTGGAGTGGGATCAGCCGCATATCTGAGGATGTGGATATTTCTCCCGGCAATCTTAATTTCAACTTTTGATTTGTCTAGCCCCGCCTAGCTTTCGTTACAGAAGTCAATTTACGTCTTTAAGTTTTGCTGAATATTTTTCAGTCCAGCAGATCGCCAAGACGAAAGGGCAAAGCAACCCATGCACGGAACATACAGAATACAGATTAACGGAGTTGGAAGGGACCTTGGAGGTCATCTAGTTCAACCCCTTCCTCAAGCAGGAGACCCTATACCATTTCTGGCAAGTGGTTGTCCAATCTCTTCTTGAAAGCTTCCAGTTTTGGGGTGGTTGGTTTGGATTGATTTATTATGTATCACCAAGTCGTTTTCAAGCTGTGGCAACCGTATATGGATAGTCCTCGATGTACGACCACAATTGAGACCAGCATTTCCGTTGTTAAGTGAATTTTGCTACCTTTCTTGCCATAGTGGGTAAGTGAACTGCTGAAGTTGTTAAGCTAGTAACGGGGTTTGTCAGCCTCTGTTTTGCTCGCTACGCTTGCTTGCTATCGGCTGCCATAGGAACGGGGTGGGGGTGGGTGCATAGTATTAGGGAAGGGAATTATATTGTACTGGAGGAGTCTTGTTCTCACCATCTTCTGCGCATGCTGGTGACTGATGTTTGGACTTGGTCAAGGCCCACTGTTCCACATACCAACTTGATGAGGCTGTTTGAAGATGCACCCCACGTGACACCTTAGGGAGTTGCAGATTGGACACTGGGTTGGGGCAATTGGGGGGAGGGTGCTGGGTAAACATTTGATGTGTACATGTTCCCGCCTTTCTGGCTCAGATCTTGCTTTCCTTTTTGCTGCTTTCACTTCATATCTAGTAAAAATACTTTATCTCTATTAACATGGAGTTGAGGTTTTCCTTTCTTGGATATTGAAGGAGGCTTGCTCGACATGAAGCAAGATCTGCCTTCGCACCCATCCCGGAGTTAAAAGCTTCCATATGGGGTATGGGGGGAGCACCCAAATGTCAAATCCCTGCAACCAGCAGGAGAAGATGATGGCAAGGGTCACAACCAGCCGAACCCCGGAGGATGACCGGCAGGCAGCTGAAAGAGAGGATTTCATGATGTCAGTCTCACTGAAAGGGAGAGTGAATTAGCCGAGCAGGCGGAGGGGGCAGCAAAAGACCAGGTTAGCCCTGAAACGTCCCTGGGAACAGCTGCCTGAGCTGAGCAAGAGGGAGGGGCCCCAGCCACAGCAGCAGCAGTATGAGCTTCCCCAAGGAGGGGGGAGGGTCACCAAATGCCTCAGATTCCTCCACTTGGAGAGATTTACGGAGGAGATCCCAAAGAACTGGGTTTCTTTTTTTTTACTGCGAGTTTGGGATTGCATGCAACAGTATGGGGAAGTTTTCTCATTGGAAGTTGCCAAAGTGAGAAGTGTTGCTATGGCTTTGGGAGGCAAAGCAGCTGCCTGGATGATAGCCTTGTGTAAAGATGATTCCCCCCCCCCCCGCTGAGAGATTACAAGGGGTTTATGACTGCCCTGAGGAAGCGTTTGGATGACCCCTTCCTAAATCAAAAGGCGAAAAGCAGGATGATACCTTTAACCCAGGAGGGGAGGCCTGAGGTTGGGTACACACAGGAGTTCCGTGAGATGTTGGTGCATATGCTGGGGAGGTCCGAGGAGGCCCCAAAAGCAGAAAAGGAGGGGCATTGGGAGCCCAGCTGCTACGCTAGGCACGGCCCACAACTGACCCCCCAGCTGGTGGGGAGGAACCTGGCTGGCAGTTAGGGAGACGCTGTGAAACTGCCCTGGAAGGCGTGGGAGGTGCTGATGTCCTTCCTCCAGGCCGGGAGGAGAAGGAACCCTCCTCTTCCAGTGGGGAAAGTAAACATGATTCAGAGAACAACCACTCGGTGAGTCCCCGATCTGGCCCCATGACCATCCCAGTAGAATGAAAAGTGCCACCAACTGGAGCCCAGGGGAAGATGCTGGTCCTTATAGACTCTGGATGCACCCGATATGTAATCAGCACAGAGGTGGTGGAGAAAATGGGTTTAAGACTGAGAACTTTGAAAGTACCCATTGCCTTTTGCCAGTTGGATGGGTCAATCGCTGGGAATGCCCCTGCCCATTTTGTAACCGAACCAATAGAAATGTGGATGGGGGGGGGTCACCAAGAAACCTTGAGTTTCATCATGGCACCTGGGATGGATCGGCCCCTCATATTGGGATTACCGTGGCTACAGAGGAGAAGGGGAAGATTTTCACGAAGTTGGACCTAAGAGAAGCCTACTACAGGGTCAGAATCAAGGAGGGAGATGAGTGGAAAACTGCTTTCAACTGCCCTTTGGGATGCTTCCAGTTCAGAGTGCTCCCGTTTGGACTGCAGGGGGCGCCAGCAGTTTTCATGCAATTAATAAATGAAGTTTTGCATCAGCACCTGTACAAAGGCGTGTTAGTCTACCTCGATGACATCCTTATCTACACGGAAACACGTGAGGGTCACGTGACTTTGGTGCGCTCAGTCCTCAAGAAACTCCAGGCCGCTGAACTTTATGCCAAATTATCTAAATGTGAATTTCATCAGGAGAACATCGATTACCTAGGATACCGTATCTCCCACAAAGGCATCGAGATGGACCCAGCAAAAGTCCAAAAGGCCGTTCCTGATTGGGCACCTTCTCGCAGCCGCAAGCAATTGCTAAGTTTTCTGGGATTTGCACATTTTTATTGTCAATTTATTCCTTCGTTCGCTAGCATCGCTCTGCCCATTACGAATCTTCTAAAATCTAAAGGATAAACGAAACCGAAGCCGGGGAAGCCGCTGAACTGGACAATGGAGTGTCAAGCCGCTTTCGAGAAATTAAAGCGACTCTTTGTAGCAGAACCGGTTTTGAAACACCCTGATATGGATGCGCCATTCGTGGTACAGGCTGATGCCAGCGACGTGGCGGTGGGAGCAGTATTACTTCAAACAAACGCTGAGGGTAAATCGCAACCGTGCGCTTACACCTTACGTAAGCTTACAGAGACAGAGAGGAGATGGGCCATATGGGAAAAGGAAGCTTTTGCGGTCAGATGGGCTTTGATGACCTGGTGACACTTCCTGGAGGGGGTGAAACACCCTTTTGAAGTATGGACTGCTCATAAAAATTTGGAACCGTTGAAAACCCCGCGTAAACTGTCACCTAAACAAGTGCGTTGGGCACAACGCTTCAACCGTTCTGACTTTACTCTGAAATACATCCGGGGGTGGGGGAGAACTTTATGGCTGATGCCTTGTCCAAGCTTCCCCAGTATAACAGCTCCAAACTGAGCGTGGTTCATCCAGTCATCCCAGCTAAAAATCTGGCTGCCCCAATGCTTACTAGAAGCCAGAACCCTGTTGACTTGTATGTGACCTAATGAACAAACTCAAGGAGGATCTTGAATCCGATGACTGGTTCAAGAAACATTCTGATGAATGCACCATGAAGGATGGACTGGCTTGAGTGGGGGCTAAACTTTATGTTCCTGCTAACCTGAAACCTGTCGTTCTTCAACGGGCCCACGATTCCAGAATGGCGGCCCATTTTGGATTTGTAAAGACTTTGCATTTGATTGAGAGGCAATTTTGGTGGCCTTCATTGAAAAAAGACATTGAGTCCTACATAGCCAGTTGTCCCATCTGTACAGTTACGAAAAGACCACCAGGAAAGCTCCCGGTGTCAGGCCTGTAGTTCTGTTCCTTTTAGGATCTTTGGCCTGCCACACTTTTTAATAAATTCTTATGCTGTTTCATTGGTATAGTAGTTGGGAGGGGGGAATAGAAAGGAGTAGGATTGTGGAATGTATTGTTATGGATTTTTCTAGAAGCTCAAGGTCGTCTTTTGTCTCCACACCTCGACACCTGGCCGGAAGCAGAGGGGTGTAGATGCCAGCGTGGAAGATGAAGATTGGACCATGTGATGAATTTTGGGGTGTGGGGATAGATGATGAACTTTCAACTGGATGAACCCACAGGATGTACATTAGAGTTGAAATTTCACAGCATAATGCCAAAATGTCTGTCTTATTAAATTGGAGTTTTAAGGATAACTTTGCTTTGGACAATGATTTGATTCTGCATGACATTTGGAATGCTGACACCCGGGTCTCCTCCAAAGTGTCGTCCATCCTGGAGCCCCATGGAAGGAGATCTCAATGGACTTTATTGTTGAACTACCGGAAAATCTAGGATATACCGTTATTTGGGTTATCATGGTGTCACTGTATTCTTATCGGCAGTGAGGCAAGGGAGTTTTATTGATTGATTCAATTTATAGGCTGCCCCCCCCCCTCCCCAGCCACCGAGAGGCTCTAGGCAGCTCACACCGCGATAATCATGACCATAGAAAACATCCAATATTGAAACGATGAATATGAACAGGAAAAAAGGTAGCCCAGGAAGGCAGTGACATATTTTTCATAAGCAAAATAAATGTTCTCAATATGGTGGTGTTCAGAACATTTTGGTAAATGCAGGCCAAGAAAGAGACGGATTCTTGGCAGGGGCTATTTTGACCCCCGATAGAATGGCGTGGAATAAAGAGGCAATGTTAAGATGATGTTTGGACTTCAACTCCCAGAATTCCTCAGCCATTTTAAGGGGTTATTGGGGGGGGGGGGCAGAAGGATGAATTATCCCAAGCAATAGGTAGGAGACTTTACAACAAGAAGAAAAGATTTTAACAGCGGGAGCCAGTGTGTTTATTAATATTACAGTGACTTTTCCTTAAAACGTGTACAAGCTTTTAAAAAAATATAAATTTAAGAAAAATAAAATCTATGTTCTAAAATCTACCCTTTGAAGGGTAGATCTACATGGGTCTTTGAGGCTGAGAGTACAAGCGATAACAAAGTGAATTTACAAAGTCACTCGAAATAAAGGCAAGGTAGCTCTCGGCGTACGACCAAAGTGGAGACCAACATTTCTGTTGCTAAGCGAGACAGTTGTTAAGTGAGCATCTCCCCATTCTACGACCTTCCTGGAAGAGAAGGTACCCAGGGGTTAGGCGCGTGCAGGAAAATGAACTTTTGGTTTCTGGCGCATGCATGTGTGCTGGCCAGCTAGTCTTCCAGTTACTGGTGGGCATGCACACGCAATGATCAGCTGACCGGCACGCATGCTCATGCCGGAAGACCAGCTCTTCTAGTATCCGGCAGTGCCGCAGGCACGAAGGCCATCTGATCGTCACATGTGCACCAGAAACCCAGAAGAGGAAATGTGACACGCAGATGACATGGTTCCGTGTGCCACTTTGGCCAGGCATGACATCAGGACTATAGACAGATATTGCAGTTGTTGAGTTAGGCTGTTACAATGGTTTTAAGTGTGAAAAATGGCCATAAGTCACCTTTTTTTTTCAGTGCCACTGGGAACAGTCACTAAATGAACGGTTGTTAAGTCGAGGACTACCTGTACTAAATCATTTTACAGACAAAGCACACATTAGGCATAAACTGGAAACAACCAACCACCTTAAACGTGGATCAAGTCTGACTGCAACCACTTGCTCCATCCAATTTCCTCCCTTGGTTTCCTACACGACTGTTGTAACCGTTGCCTGACGGTGAAAAAGCATTTGAGCAGAAAAACCTTTTCGGAAGCTCCTGTGCGTGAGAAGGAGGTGGCACATACTATGGTTCAAGTAGAGGCAGGATCTTTGCTTGAAATGTAACAGACCAGGATTAGACTAAGACATGTAGGCATGCCGACAGGTGCACAGTACAGAATGTGCAATATAGAAATGCAAATACACAGTGATGAGTCCGTTCAGCTGCCTGGGACTGGTCCCCTTGGGAAAAGACTCACCAAATCATCACAAAATATTTGTATTTCTCAGGGCTGGGTAGTCCTCCATTTACGACCACAATTGGGGTCACGACGTCTGTCAGCAAGCAATGGGGTCCTTATGCGAGCTGCACCCAACTTTACAAACTTTTTGAGTGTGGTCGTTGAGCAAACTTTGGCTTTGCTTGTTGGACGCCCCCTGGGGTGGTCACAAATACCAATTGTGTGCGCCACCCCTCCCCCGCCCGGGACGCTTGCAACCATCATAAATGCCACTCGCCAAGCGCCCGTGGCCATGGGATACTGCGCTGGTCATTAAGTGCGAGGATTGGACCTAAATCGCTTTTTTTTCAGTGCTGTTGTAGCTAAGCAAATAGTCCTAAATCGAGGACTATCTGTGAGGACAGGCCACCCCTGAGAAATTCACATGCTGGAAGAACAAACTTAATTCCTAGAACAAGGGTTCCCAACCTTTTCTATACCCCACCCCCCCTAGAACGCTTCTAATATATTCTTGCAACACCTTACAAAAGTAAATAATTATATGCATATAATTATGCATAGACACTACAATTTTGCAACTTCTAAACCCACGTTTTTGCACACACACACATCCCGGAATGTTGTCTCGCATCCCCGTTTGGGGACCCCTGTCCTAGAAGCAAACCAATTAAAAATACTTTAATTCCTAAAAACACAAACAATGCCTCTGTCTAATCCCTACATATAGGGCTATAATACTGACCTTGGAAGGGAGGGGCAGGTGAGCATGCTGACCCAACAGGATCTGGGATCTTCCCCAACCTCTGACAACCTCCATCCTGATGATCTACAGCAGGGGTCCCCAACCCTTGATCCGTGGACCGGTATATGGCATGGCAGAAACCAAGCCGGGCCGAACAAGGAAAGTCCCATCCACAGGATGCAGGCAGCACATGAAACCATGCCCCCTCCGGTCCGTGGACAAATCACGGAACCGGTCCCTGGTGCCCCAAAAGGTTGGGGGTCACAGATCTACAGCGCGGGTGTCAAACCCGCGGCGTCATGTCACCGTCATGTGATGTATGGTGATGTTTTCCTCCTTCGCGAAGTTGGGGTGGGCATGGCCTGCGCGTGACACATCCGGGCCGCCATTTTGACATCCCCGATCTACAGGGTCAAAACATTTGCAGCATTTCCCCCCAAAATACACATTGGCAGAGAGGTAGTTCTCCACTTACGATGGGTCACTTGGTGACCATTCGAAGTTAGGATAGATTTTCCCCAAACACACACAAAAAAAATGTTTATGACTATGTTTCAAAGTTACAGCTGCTGCATCAGCCTTGGGATCATTCGTCCTTAGGATCGATCCCACGGATGCTGCAGTGCCCATTCCCCCCCTCCCTATCTCCCTCCCATGCTGTCCCACCCGCCGGGTCCTCGCGGGCCTTGGATCTGTTTTCCACCCCCAGTGGGCCCCACCCACTCTTCCCACTCCTGTCACCCGTTAAGGTTATACCTTTTGAAGATCCTCAGAAGAACTCCAGAAGATCTTCAGAAAATCTCCAGAAGATCACCAGATCTCCAGAAGATCATCAGAAGATCCTCAGATCTCCAGAAGATCCTCAGACCTCCAGAAGATCCTCAGATCTCCAGAAGATCCTAAAAACTCCAGAAGATCCTCAGATATCCAGAAGATCCTCAGATATCCAGAAGACCCTCAGAAGATATCCAGAAGACCCTCAGAAGTTATCCAGAAGACCATCAGAAGATATCCAGAAGACTGTCAGAAGACCTCCAGAAGACCCTCAAGATCTCCAGAAGACCCTCAGATCTCCAAAAGATCCAGAAGATCCTCAGAACTCCAGAAGACCCCCAGAAGATCTCCAGAAGATGCTCAGATCTCCCCAAGATCCAGAAGTTCCTCAGAACTCCAGAAGATCCTCAGATGATCTCCAGATCCTCAGAACGCCAGATCTCCAGAAGATCCTCAGAACTCCAGAAGACCCTCAGAAGATCCCCGGATCTCACATTGGGGAAGGAGGGAAGGCCACTCTGTCCTCAGCATCCCTGGACCGTCTGGTTGTGTCCCAGAGGTGACTCATTTTCTGAACAGCTGCTAGGAATTGTGCCCTTCCAAAATGGCGTCCCCTTCTGGGACCCAGCTGCGTGGTCCCAGGATGGAGGGGTTTATTCTGCTTCCCTAATGCCTTCTGCGCAGGATTGCACTGACCGCGTTAGAGAAGCCGAATGAACAGCTCCCCCCCCCATTCTTTTCCGTAGCCCCTTTTCTTCAAATCAAATGCCGAATTGAGGATGGGGAAACTGATTTTTCTTTTTTAAAAGAAGCTAGCTTTTATATATATATATATATATATATATATATATATATATATATATATATATATATATATATATATATATATATATATATATATATATATATATATATATATATATATATATATATATATATATATATATATATATATATATATATATATATATATAAATAAATAATGTAACTCAACGATCCAAGTCCGTAAATCCATGTCCAACCATTTTATGCCTACGATAGAATAAAACCCGTCCTGAGTGTCCTCATCAACCCAGAGAGAACCTTTTCTGGACGTTACGCAGAATGTGGTCCCACTTCATCTTCTGAAGGGCTCCCTGGACCAGACCCCACGCTTGCTCCTTCCCATGCAATTCCTTCAGCTGGACCAGGTAGCTATGAAGGTCCACCTGCAGCTCTTCGATGGACTTCTTCTTCTCCGTCCCAGGAGGTGCTTGAGTGAGCTTCCGATACAAACGCCGGAGCCTTCGTGGGGACTTCACTTGGAACGCTACGAAGTCGAGGGCAGCCTCGTAACAGTCTTCATTGCCTGGAAGAGAAAGAACGGGTGAGAAACACAACGAATAAGAGGTGCTGGAAGAGCCAGTTCGGTTTAATGGTTAAGGCGCCAGCCTGGAAAGCAAGAGACAGTGAGTTCTAGCATGGGTGAAATCAACTGCGTCAAAAATGGACGTGATGATGTCCGGGTGGGTGGGCGGAGCCTGCTACCGAGCGCACCTGCAAAGGTAAGTGAACAGCGGGAGGGGGAATCCTCTGTGCCACGTGATTTAGCGAAATCCTGCTTTCTAGCTAATATAAATTGCGTGTCACAGCTAATCGTCGGAAAAGCCCGAACAGGTAGCATTTTCTAAAGCACTTTTTAGCACTTTTACTACTGGTCCAAACCGGTAGCATTTCACCTCTGAGTTCTAGTCTCACTTTAGGCATGAAAGCTGGCTGGGTGACTTTGTGTCAATCATCAGGAGACGGTGAGTTCTAGTCCCACTTTAGGAATGAAAACTGGCTAGGTGACTTTGGGCCAATCACTAGGAGGAGATAGTGAGTTCTAGTCCTGTTTTAGGCATAAAAGCCAGCTGGGTGACTTTGGGCCAATCACCAGGAGATGGTGAGTTCTAGTCTTGGATTAGGCATGAAAGCCGGCTGGGTGACTTTGGGTCCATCACCAGGAGACGGTGAGTTCTAATCCTCTCTTAGGAATGAAAGCCGGTTAGGTGATTTTGGGCGAATCACCAGGAGACGGTGAGTTCTAGTCCTGCCTTAGACATGAAAGCCAGCTGGGTGACTTTGGGTCAATCACCAGGAGACGGTGAGTTCTAGTCCCACTTTAGGAATGAAAACTGGCTAGGTGACTTTGGGCCAATCACCAGGAGACGATGAATTCTAGTCCCACCTGAGGCATGAAAGCTGGCTGGATGATTTAGAGGCAATCCCACTCTCTCAGCATAACCCACCTCACAGGGTTGTTGTTCTGGGGAAAATAGGAGGAGGAAGGTGTATTGGATATGTTCCCTGCCTCGAGTCATTTGTAAAAATAACAAAGGCGGGATACAAATAAATAATAAGTAAATAAATACTACCTCCTGCACTATCCTTCTGTAGGGCTTATGACCAGCCTCTTCAGATTAAACAATTAAACTGGGACCAGATTATCTGAGGAAGCGTCTCACCCCACTGGAACTGGCCTGCTCCACTTGCTCTAGCAGAAGGGGCATAGAACGCAGAACCACAGGACTGGAAGGGACCTTGGAGCCATCTAGTCTAACCCCCTACTGAAGGCAGGAGAGCCTATATCACTCCAGACAAACGGCTGTCCAATCTCTTTTTAAAAACCTCCAGGGATGGAGCGCCCCCAACGTCTGGTGGCAAGCAGTTCCACCGATTAATTGTCCTCACTGTTAGGAAGTTTCTCCTTAATTCCAGGTTGCTTCTCTCCTTGGTTAGTTTCCACCCGTTGCTTCTTATCTTGCCTTCAGGTGCTTTGGAGAATAGGTTGACACCCCCACCCCCCGCTCTTCTTTGTGGCAATCCCTCAAATATTGGAAGACTGCTATCATGTCCCCATGCCCTGGACTTGATCAGCCAAGGAATTTCAGCTAGCAAGGTTCCAGGAGAAGAGCCTTTTCTGCCTCTGGAACATCTCGCCACTGGAGGGGAGATCCACCTATCTATCCTTTGGGCCTTCCATCTGAGACCTTCCCAGCTTCGACGGGAGGGGGAAGCAAGATTCGCTTAATGACCATTTGATTCACTTAACAACCTCAATGATTCGCTTCACCACCGTGGCAAAAAGGGTCGTAGTATCGGGCACGTCTCACTTAAGAACCGCCTGCTTGGCAATGGAAACTCTGCTCCCAGTTGTGTTTCTAAGTTGAGGACTACCTGTAAGTCTCAGGTGTGTGTGTGTGTGTCTTACCTGAGCCCTCCTCCGAGCCTTTGTCGACCCTGCAGGCAGTGCAATAGGCATCGTGGAAAGGGGTGCCAGGCAAGCTGACCTGAAGTCCCTGTGCGGAGCAATTCTGGTGGGTCTGGCAGGCATCTTTGCTGGAATGCTTGCTGGAGAAGCTCCCCCGCGGGCAGACTCTGCACTGGGTATCTTTCCATGGGGTGCCTGGAGAAACGGAAGCAGAAGAGAAGGTCTCGCTTTCTCTCCAATTGCTTTCGGTGGCGGCTGCCTTGCGAGAGCGGGAGGACTTTATCAAGGCATGTCAAAATCTATTTTTTTTTTACCTATATAAAAAAGGATGTAAGGTTGTCTGTATGTATGTTTGTTCCGGAATAACTCTGGAACGCCTCGAGCAATTCCAACCAAACTTGGTTCACAGATGACTTTCCCTCTGGAGACAAATACTGTGGGGGGTAAGACACCCCTAACACCTTGGTGTGTGTGTGTGTGTATGCGTGCGTGCGTGTGTTCCAGCATAACTCTGGAAAGCCTGGGCATTTAAGGAGAGCGAGTGCGGCGTCCTAGAGCGGCAATTGTTCGCGATGTCATGGGAGGTAGAAAGAGATTTGATTATGTCATGGGAGGTAATCTAATTTGATTAAGCCTGCTCCCTCACATAGTGGGCCTTTAAGGCCTAGGCCTCCTTCACACATTAGGCCTTTAAGGCCTAGGCCTCCCTCACACAGTGGGCCTTTAAGGCCTAGGCCTCCCTCACACATTAGGCCTTTAAGGCCTAGGCCTCCCTCACACAGTGGGCCTTTAAGGCCTAGGCCTCCCTCACACATTAGGCCTTTAAGGCCTAGGCCTCCCTCACATAGTGTGCCTTTAAGGCCTAGGCCTCCCTCACACAGTGGGCCTTTAAGGCCTAGGCCTCCCTCACATAGTGGGCCTTTAAGGCCTAGGCCCCCCTCACACATTAGACCTTTAAGGTCTTCTAGTCCAACCCCCTGCTCAAGAAGGAGAAGGAAGGAAGGAGGGAGGGAGGGAGGGAGGAGAGGAAGATTGATCAGGAAGAAAGGGGGGAAGGTGGGAAGGAAAGAGAAAGAAAGAAAGAAAGAAAGAAAGAAAGAAAGAAAGAAAGAAAGAAAGAAAGAAAGTGTGGGAGGGAGGGAGAGAGAAAGAAACAAAAGAAAGAAAGAAAGAAAGAAAGAGAAAGAAAGAAAGAAAGAAAGAAAGAAAGAAAGAAAGAAAGAAAGAGAAAGTGGGAGGCAGGAAAAGAAGGAGGGAGGCAGGGAGAGAGAAAGAAACAAAAGAAAAAGAGAAAGAGATAGAAAGAAAGAAAGAAAGAAAGAAAGAAAGAAAGAAAGAAAGAGAGAGAGAGAGAGAGAGAGAGAGAAAGTGGGAGGCAGGGAAGGAAGGAGGGAGGCAGGGAGAGAGAAAGAAACAAAAGAAAGAAAAAGAGAAAGAGAAAGAAAGAAAGAGAAAGTGGGAGGCAGGGAAGGAAGGAGGGAGGGAGGGAGAGAGAAAGAAAGAAAGAAAGAAAGAAAGAAAGAAAGAAAGAAAGAAAGAAAGAAAGAAAGAAAGAAAGAGGGAGGCAGGGGAGGAGGGAGGGAGAGTGAAGTCACACATCTTAAATTACTGAGAATGAGAAACAACCATTTGAAGGGTTGATTGTTCTCTCTCTCTCTCCCACACGCATGCCCCCCCCCAAAGGAACAGGTTGCTGTTTCTCTTCCTCCCCAGGTACATACCGGGCTCAACCACTCCGCTTCCAGGTGGGCAAGGGAAGTGCTTCATGCAAAAGAGCGAGTCGGCGTGGTAGCCCGGCTTGCACTCACACACCCTGTTGTGCGTCCTGTTGCATGGCAACGCCTCGACCTCCAGGATGTTGCAGTGGACGTTGCAGTACAAGCACCTGTCCAGGTAGTTCCAGTACTGGGTGTAGTGCTCTTTTGCACACGGCTTGCACTCTGTCTGCTTGTCCCGGGTGCAAGGTTTGGCCATGCTCGTCCCTGGGGGGCACTTCTCACACCACAGCTTCTCTTGGGTTTGGGGGTCTATCCTTTCAAAGGTGGGCCGGGAAGCATGGGTCAGGGTACTCCAGAGCAAGACGACCCAAATCGTCCACTAGTGACGGGGAGGAAAAAGGAAGAAAACTTATCAGAGATTCCCAGACACGGTTAGTCCTCAACTCCCAACCACAATGGAGCCTGAAATCCCCACGGCTAAGCAAGACCGTTATTAAGTGAGTTTTGCCCCATTTTACAACCATTCTTACAATACAATACAATAGCAGAGTTGGAAGGGACCTTGGAGGTCTTCTAGTCCAGCCCCCTGCTCAAGCAAGAGACCCTTACAGAATTATAGAATAACAATACTTGGAGGGACCTTGGAGGTCTTCTAGTCCAGCCCCCTGCTCAAGCAGGAGACCTTTACAGAATGACAGAATAACAAGAGTTGGAGGGACCTTAGAGGTCTTCTAGTCCAGCCCCCTGCTCAAGCAGGAGATCGTTACAGAATTACAGAATAACAGAAGACTTGGAAGGGACCTTGGAGGTCTTCTAATCCTACCCCCTGCTCAAGCAGGAGACCCTATACTGAATTACAGAATAAGAGTTGGAGGTACCTTGGAGGTCTTCTAGTCCAGCCCCCTGCTCAAGCAGATCGTTACAGAATGACAGAATAACAAGAGTTGGAGGGACCTTAGAGGTCTTCTATTCCAGCCCCCTGCTCGGGCAGGAGATCCGGTGCCATTCCAGACAAATGACTGTCCAGTCTCTTCTTAAAACCAACATCATAAACTGGACCTGGGAGTCAACTGGGACCCCACGCAGTTCACACAGGAGACATATTAAGTGTGCAGCCCGAGAGATGCCCAAAACTGCTTGTGCGATTGCATTTTGCAGCAGCTGCAGTTTCCGGATACTCTTCAAGGGTTAGCCCCAAGGAGAGTGCATTGCAGTAGCCAATCTGGGAACTGACCAAGCACAGGTGAGACTGAAGCTTTTAAGAGTTTTTGGAGCTTCAAATCTAAAGGGTTCGAGCTGAGATGGGTGGCAAGCAAGTCTAAAACAAAAACCAATAAAATAAAAACAGATAAAATAAAAATAAATGAAGTAATGAAATAAAAATAAATAAAATAATGAGCTGAAAATAAATAAAATAAACTATACTAAATTAAACCCTGGTTCTCACTTATTATGCCTTTATCTTCCTTTTTCCTTTTCAAGGGGTGGGCTTTTGCATCCTTCAGACAAGGATGAACTAATGGTAACAGGGGGTCCCTTAGCTCCTTTGGCTGAGACCAAAACTTCCTACAACCACCAGCTTGGAGCCCCCCCCCCCCATACATCTGATTAGGCACCCCATTTTTTTTATTACTAAAAGCTCTTCTCCACTTAGATGGAAACACAGTACTCTTCTTTGTGGTAGCCCCTCAAATACTGGAAGACTGCTATTATGCCACCCCTAATTCTTCTCTCTCTAGAGTGGCCCAACCCAAATCCTGCAACTGTTCTTCATATGTTTCTGACTCTGGGCCTTTAATCATCTGTCTGAAACGGTATAGGGTTTCCTGCCTAGGCAGGGGGTTGGACTAGAAGACCTCCAAGGTCCCTTCCAACTCTACTATTGTATTGCATTGTATCTTAATTGCTCTTCCAAAGTTTAAACATTTTTTAAGTGATGCAGTGACCAAAACTGGATGCAATATTTGGCCGTACTAAGGATTTATAAAGCGGTACTAGCACTTCATGCGATTCTGTTTCCGATGACTTGAAACAAAGGCGCGGATCAGCAATTCAGACATTTTACACCCAATTAGTTGAGTCCGTGATGGGTGGAGAACAGCAGTGTGGAAACGCTACGTGCTTTTAAGAAGCTCCAAGCAGAACATGGAGTCCACCCTGTGTGTCCTTGGTGTTCCTTGATTGCTTTCTGGCAGACGTTTCATTGCCCAAGTAGCTCACATCATGAGTTTGAAGGAGTGTGGAATTTACTCCCTTTTTATATGTAGTTGCTTACCCTGGCAGTATTGGTGGGAGTGTGGTTCTCCCCCCACACACACACACACTTTGGCATTTCCTTGATTAGGGCATTGGTTTCTACTTGATTGTTTGTCTGGTGTTAATCTCTGCTTATCTGGGTTTCTCTTTCTGTTTAATTCTGAGCTCTGTGAGCCTTTGTTGTTTCCTTGCAGAAGTTCCATTACCTAACTAGGTAATATTGGTGTTAGAAGAGAGTGGGCTGTATGGAGAGGAGGAGGAGGAGGAGGAAGAGGAGGAGGAGGAGGAGGAGAAGGACTGTGG
Source organism: Natrix helvetica (assembly GCF_964273705.1). Classification (NCBI taxonomy): domain Eukaryota; kingdom Metazoa; phylum Chordata; class Lepidosauria; order Squamata; family Natricidae; genus Natrix; species Natrix helvetica. The sequence continues at coordinate 173,454,300 of NC_138549.1, forward strand.
GGTTCTTGATGGTCTTTGAGCTTGTTTTCTTGCAGATGTTTCATTACCTACTGTAAGTAACATCATCAGCGTGGGAGTGATATTTGCCTGGGAGTGGTGGTGATAGTGGTGAGGAGGAGAAGGAGGACTATGGAGTCCTTGGTGCTCTCTGAGCTTGGTTGTTTTCTTGCAGACATTTCATTACCCAACTAGGTAATCTCATCAGTGTTATAAGGGAGTAAGGTTTATATAGAAGTGACCTACCACAGAACATAGAATAACACAGTTGGAAGGGACCTTGGAGGTCTTCTAGTCCAACCCCCTGCTCAAGCAGAAGACCCTATACCATTTCAGGCAAATGGCTATCCAGTCTCTCTATTGGTCAGATTAAAAGAGTTGGAAGACACGTTGGTCATCTAGTCCAACCCCCACCCCCACCTGCCCAAGCAGGAGACCCTACACCATTTTTGACAGATGGCAGCCCAGTCTCCTCTTGAACGCCTCCAGGGATGGAGCTCCCACAACTTCCGAAGTCAACTTCTGTTCCTTTGGTTGATGGTTCTCACTGTCAGAAAGTTCTCCTTATTTCCAGATTGAATCTCTCCTTCAACAGTTTCCATCCATTATCCCTTGTCTGGCTTTGGAAAACAGGTTGACCCCCCACTCCTCTCTGTGGCAGTTGCTGGAATACCAGTGTTTGTGGGAGTTTTCTTGGTGGTTCCTTTGTTTGTCTGAGTTAAGAATTCCTTGTTTAGGATCTAGTTTGCTATTTGCTATTAAACGTCTGCAAAAAAACACCCACCAATCCAGAGAGCACCAAGGACCTCACAGCTCAAACCTGAACTATAAACATTTTCTTCTATTCGTACAACCTTGCATCTTGCCGTCATTCCCACGATAAACCTTCGCTGACTATGCCTGCTCAATTTAGCTACAAGATACTAAACATCTGCTCCTTCCCTCCGCACTGGAAACACTTCCTTGCATTTATTACCTGGCTCAGATTTAGCATTTTCTTGAAAAGGTCCTCAAAGTCGATTCACTTTCCCAGAAATTCAAGGTGGTCTGTAGCTGTGCGAATTCTCCACACAACAGAAATTTCCTCTTCTTACAATTCTAGAGCAGGAAAGCAAGAAAAAGAAAGCGCAATTATTACCACGAGATTTTTTTTTCTCAAAGCAGGGGGAAAAAATGCAAGTAGGCTTCCTGCTACATCGCTTGCTTACAGGCAAATCTAGAAAAATAAACACAACCCACATACACAAAATGCCTCGTCATCCTACCTCAGACAACAATTGTGGTTGCAACTAAATTCAGTTTCCCTTTTTGGAATTTATAAGGAAACCGAGGTTTGCTCTCTCTCACCCCTCCTCCTGGCTCAGATACGTACGCAGGTAGTCCTTGACTTACAACCACAATGGAGCCCACATTTTCTGTCGCTAAGCGAGACAAGTGTTAAGTGAGTTTCCCCCCATTTCTTCCCCCCCTTGACTTACAACCACAATGGAGTCCAAATTTTCTGTCGCTAAGCGAGACAAGTGTTAAGTGAATTTCCCCCCATTTCTCCCCCCCCCTTGACTTACAACCACAATGGAGTCCAAATTTTCTGTTGCTAAGCGAGACAAGTGTTAAGTGAGTTTCCCCCCATTTTACGACCTTTCCTGCCACAGTTGTTAAGTGAATCACTGCACTCGTTGTTAGCAACACAGTTGTTAAGTGGATCTGGCTTCTCTGTTGACTTTCTTTGTCAGAAGGTCGCAAAAGGGGACCAGGTGATTCCCCCTTGTTCTAACTGTCAGGAACAATTTATATGAGGGGTCTGTAGATATTTTCTCAGCCCTCCTTCTGACCCACCCAATATCTCCAGGTCTTCGATGGAAGGCAGGAGACGGTATTCCTGGACTCCTTCTGATTTTAATCAGCCTCCCAGTAATACCGGCCTTCTCTATATATCATATACGTCTACGTCATATCATTGGCATTGCCACAGCGAGATAATCCAAGGAGTATATTTACTTAGAACAGGGGTGTCCAAACTTGGGAACTTTAAGACTTGTGGACTTCAACTCCCAAAATTCCCCAGCCAGCCATTCCCCATGCTGGCTGGGGAATTCTGGGAGTTGAAGTCCACAAGTCTTAAAGTTCCCAAGTTTGGACACCCCTGGGCTAATGTCTGTGGGTCTCCTCACTGATGGCCAAATTAGTTGGACATTCAAGAGGCAGGCAGCAGCCCTCGACTGGCCTTGGATGTTTAAAAAGCACCCATTTAACACCTTAAATGGTGAGGTCCTTGGGGCTCTCTGAGCTTGGTGGGTTTTTTGCAGACATTTCACGACCCAACTAGATAACATTATCCATGCTAGTAGGGAGTGGGGATCTCTGTTTATGTTCATATGGCTTACCCTGCCCGTTGCTGGGAGTTTCTTGATTAGGCTGTCATTTACTGTTTGCTTGTTTGTCTGAGTTGGTACTGTGGCTCTTTGACAGTTTCCCTCCAAAGCTGACAAAACAAGCAGAGAGCAAACCTCACTCTCTTGTAGCACTGATGAAGTTACATAGTTGGGTCATGAAACATCTGCAAGAAACAACTAAGCTCAGAGAGCACCAAGGACCCAGAGCGGTCCCCCTCCTCCTCTCTGCAAACCCCACTCACTTCCAGCACATATGATGTTACTTAATTGGGCCACGAAACATCTGCAAGAAATCAACCAACTCACAAACCGTTTTTTCTCCTTAGGGAAACTATTGGATTCAAAAGGGGGCTGTATCTAATTGACTTTTCACTGACTGAATTTACTTAATAAATCTCTACTCTGTTGATCTCCCCTAAGTGACTTTGGGCAGTTGCCAATGACATAAAAAAAATCCCTATAATGAACATGGATAAAAGCCTAGCTTAAGAAATAGAATTGAAACAAGTTGCAAGTAAAAAAAATCACTTTCTGTTCATAATGAACCTTGTCATCTGACTCCCACATTCATTCAGATCTTCATCATCCTCACCTCTTCTGCTTCCTTCTTTATTTAATGAAAAGCAGCACTAGGGGTGATAGGATAGCAGTGTTCCAATATCTCAGGGGCTGCCCCAAAGAAGAGGGAGTCAAGCTATTCTCCAAAGCCTCTGAAGGCAGAACAAGAAGCAATGGGTGGAAACTAATCAAGGAGAGAAGCAACTTAGAACTGAGGAGAAACTTCCTGACAGTGAGAACAATTAATCAGTGGAACAGAAGTTGCCTCCAGAAGTTGTGAATGCCCCAACACTGGAAGTCTTTAAGAAGATGCTGGATAGCCATTTGAGACAAATGGTTCTCCGATCTCTTCTTAAAAGCTTCCAGTGCCTCAAATTGTATTAGATCTCCTGCTTGAGAAGGGGGTTAGAGTAGAAGGCCTCCAAGACCTCTATTCTATTCTATTCTATTCTATTCTATTCTATTCTATTCTATTCTATTCTATTCTATTCTATTCTATTCCATTATTTCTAATTTCTAATTTCTATTCTTCTCCCCTATCTCATCTCCATTTAAATCCTCCATCATTCTGGATACAAAATGAGTCAAACATAATAAAGGTCATTATACATAGAATATATAGAATGTTACATATAGAATGAACAAAAAAGATGTATGAAATAATATAAATGCATATATTTATCTATTATATATATATATATATATATATATATATATATATATATATATATATATATATATATATATATATATATATATATATATATATATATTTATTACTTGAACTTATTAGTCACCCCCTCTCCCCACAGGGACTCGGGGCGACGTACAAAAGTATTATATAGCGTACAGAGGAGGTAAGAATAAATAAATAAGTTACATTACCTAAAAAAGTTAAAACCCCAGTGAAATTAACCCTTAAAAACTAAAATTACCAATTAAAAATGCCCTGGGCTGGAGAGATTGTAGTATTATGCCAGGTCAGCTAGTCGAAACAGGTAGGTTTTCAGCTTCATACGGAAGGAGCGAAGGTCGGTTGTTGTCCTGATGTCTGGGGGGAGGTCATTCCAAAGGGTGGGGCCCACTACAGAGAAGGCCCTACTCCTGGGCGTCGCCCTCTGGCACTCTCTGGAGGACGGCACCCGGAGTAGTCCCTCTCTGTGTGAGAGGATGGGACGCAGGGATGTATGGGGCAGGACGCGATCCCGCAGGTAACTAGGCCCATATATATATATATATATATATATATATATATATATATATATATATATATATATATATATATATATATATATATATATATATATATATATATATATATATGATAGATGAGAGAGAGAGAGAGAGAGAGAGAGAGAGAGAGAGAGAGAGAGAGAGAGAGAGAGAAAAGAATCACAATAGATATGTAAAAGAAGTGTAATGTGTTGCAAAGATGTGATAATAATTTTTTTTTAAAAAGGAAAAACAAACAAATAAATCCTCCATCATTCTAGTCACCCCATGCATCTCAAGAACTGAACTGCACCTGGCTAACTTTTTCAACCATGCTGATTAGTAGGAAAAGGGCCTCCCTCCCTCCCTCCCTTCCTTCCTTCCAATTTCTTCTCCCTTCTTCCAACCCTCGTCTCTGGGGATCACTTCAACCTTCTAGTGGGATGCAAATCAAAACAGCTCCCTGACAACCTCAGGAGGGTTTGGGGTTGGGGGGGGCATCATAGGGAAGGCAAGGAGGGGAAGGCGGGTGGAATAGAAGAGGGGGACCTGAAGGGGGGCTGAGATGGCCAAAAGGCATTTACAGAGAAATCAGAATTACAGATTAATAGGGTTGGATGGGACCTTGGAGAGGTAGTCCAACCCCCTGATCAGGCAGCAAACCCTATGACTGGTTATTTTGATTATAACAACGCTATTATTGATGAAAGATTATTAATTATTTTTTAATGCTGATAGGAAAGCCCTTTAATTTTGCATGAGGTGGGAGAAAAACGGGATTCTAATTATGTATGTATGTTTGGATGGATGGATAGGTAGACAGACAGACAAAGATAGGATAGATAGATAAATAGATAAGGATGGATATACATTGTCTAATACATATCATGTATTACAGATTCTATATCCTATTATACTACAGATTATACACACGCACACGCATACAAACACACACTATACCTACATACATTAAAATAGAAGCTCACAGGGGGGGGGGAATAGAAGTTCAGGTTGTAACCTTGGAAGAAGAGGCTACTTTGAATGAAGAACTACACTTTGTAGAAGAAACTCCTTTTCCCTTCTTTCTGGCACTTGGGGCTTTTGACCTTTCTCTACTTTTCTTTCTTTCTTTCGTCTTAATCACCAGTTCCTGCTCGTTTGGGATCTTGGGCGGCTTCCAGTAACATGTCCTAACGTTACTTGGAAAACTGCAGCTCCGCAGGCGTCGCGGGGCCAGCGGATGGCCGAGCTGGAGAAGCCCCGGAGGGGGGACCCTCAGCTTTCTCCTCCCCGGGACTCAGGTTGGCGCAACGCCCGGCCGGCTGGCCGGCCTCGCTGCCTTCTCCGGCGCCGCCCGCCCCCTCCGCCAGCAGTCTCGGGACCCAGCCCCGCCGCCTTCCCCTCCCATGCCCACTACAGCTGTTACCTTCCAGGCGCCGCCGCGATCGCTGATCCTGCCTCGTCGCTGTCCGGTCCTGGAGCTTATATGATATGATTGGCGTATACAGCCCCACCCCCACCCCCACCCCCACACAAGCGCAAACCCCAATGGAAATTCCGCCCGGACTAGAGGAGGGAAGGTGAAGGGTACCGCTACGCGCCCGAGGGACTTGAGCGTAACCCTGCGAGGTCTCCTTTTTTTCTCCCTCCTCCCCCCACCTTGGATAACGACCACCGCCCTGCGAGGTAGGTTAAAGCTGAGACGGGCTAGAGGTCCCTCGCAGGCATTTAAACCAGGTTAATGAAAGGCGGAGAGAGGGGTGGGGTGGGGGGTGGGTTGTAAAATCCTGGCTGGGTTTGGGGTTTAGACTCAATGGGGGAAATCTGCAAATTCTGAAGATCGGTTAATTGAGCAATCCAATTAAGTGAAAGGAATGCATTTGCTAGGGGATTTTGTGTCTATCTATCTATCTATCTATCTATCTATCTATCTATCCATCCATCCATCCATCCAGCTCTATATCTATCTATCATCTATCTATCCATTCATCCATCCATCCATCCATCCATCCATCCATCTATCTCTATTATCTATCTATCTATCTATCTATCTATCTATCTATCTATCTATCTATCTATCTATCTATCTATCATCTATCTATCTATCTATCATCTTCTTCTATCTATCTATCTATCTATCTATCTATCTATCTATCTATCATCTATTTATATCTATCTATCATCTATCTATTATCTATCCATGTATCCATCCATCCATCTCTCTATCTATCTCTCTATCTATCTATCTATCATCTATTTATATATCTATCATCTATCTATTATCTATCCATGTATCCATCCATCCATCCATCTCTCTATCTATCTATCATCTATCTATCTATCATCTATCTATCTATCTATCTATCTATCTATCTATCTATCTATCTATCATCTATCTATCTATCTATCTATCTATCTATCTATCTATCTATCATCTATTTATATCTATCTATTATCTATCTATTATCTATCTATCTATCATCTATCTATCTATCTGTGTATGTTTGTGTATATGTGTATGTGCACACACGTGCGCACACACACATACTATTTATTTTGATCTCAGGTAGCCCTCTAGGCACTTGGATGGGGTTACATTATAATATATTACCACTCATTTTCCCCCAGGTTAATACAAGGTTGCCTTCATTTCCGAGTATGGAGAGTTCCCAAATTGCTATTTTCCAGAATACTTTTGTGGGATTTCAAAAGAACCGCCACCACAAACACACACAGTTGACTCTGCAGGATTTATTTTTAATCGATGTGGTGCGATGTGTCATGTGTGATGTATACGGGTGAGTGGTAGCTCTTGGTCTTAATGTTGAAATGAAATGAAAGCAAGCTGGATTGCGAGTCGTTTCCCCCTTGCCGCCACAGATCATCAGTCTGTGTTTAACCAGAAGTTCCTGGTTAATGCTTTCTGTAGAGCCACATAGAACTAAGGAGAAATTTCCTGACAGTGAGAACAATTAATCAGTGGAACAGCTTGCCTCCAGAAGTTGGGAATGCTCCAACAGTTTTTAAGAAGATGTTGGATAACCATTTGTATGAAATGGTATGGGTCTCCTGTCTGAGCAGGAGGTTGGACTAGAAGGCCTCTAGGTTCCCCATGCAACTCTGTTATTCTATTCTATTCTATTCTATCCTATCCTATCCTATCCCATCCTAGTCCAGTCTAGTCTATATTCTATTCTATATTTTCTTCTTCTTTATTCTATTCTCTATTCTTCTTCTTCTTGTTCTCCTCCTCCTCTTCTTCTTGTTCTCCTCCTCCTTCTCTTTCTCTTTCTCCTTCTTCCTGATTCTATCCTATCCTATCCTAGTCCAGTCTAGTCTTTATTTTCTTCTTCTTTATTCTATTCTCTATTCTTCTTCTTTTTCTCCTCCTCCTTCTCTTTCTCCTTCTTTCTGATTCTATTCTATTCCATTCCATTCCATTCTAGTTGTGATTGAGTCAGTAAAAAGGTTGCAATAAATCAGGGCTCAAGATAAGAGGATATATTTTATGACTTTAAAAAAGAAATTGTGGTCCGTGTGGTGTTATGGAGGCCGGGGAGTTTTTGATACCTGTCAGCAGATTTACTGCTTCGTGCTGAAATTTAATTGCACGATCTTAAGACCGAGAAACGCAACATTGCAAAAATTGCTTCGGCAGATTTAGGCAGTTTTTGTAAGGGGTTTACCCACTTCTAGATCATTTCATTCATTCATTCGATTCGATCATTCAATCAATTTATAGAGCCATCTGTCTCAAACCGGAGACTCTGGTTTGCTGTGAACAATTGAATTTAATATTTTATTTGGCCAATTTAGACAGGCAAGCAACAGAATAGAACAGAATGAGAAGATCAGAAGGGACCTTGGAGGTCTTCTAGTCCAACCCCCTGCTCAAGCAGGAAACCCTATCCCATTTCAGACAAATGACTATCCAGTCTCTCCTTGAAGACCTCCAGTGATGGAGCACCAAGAACCTCTGGAGGCAAGTCTGATTAATTGTTCTAACTATCAGGAGATTTCTCCTTATTTCTAAGTTGGATCTCTCCTTGATTAGTTTCCATCCATTGTTTCTTGTCCTGCCTTCTGGTGGTTTGAAGACTAGCTCGACAGCCCCTCATATGTTGGAACTCTGCTATCATGCCCTGGTCCTTCTTTTAATTAAACGAGACAGACCCAAATCCTGCAACTGTTTTTCGTTTCTTTTAGTGTCCTAATCATTCTTGTTGCTCTTCTCTGCACCCTTTCTAGAGCCTTAAATCTTTTTTTTTTAAATAATACGGTCACCAAAACTGGATGCAGTATTCTAAATGGACTTAGAATACTGAAAATAAACTAAAAAAGAATTTGTCCCCAGTACTGAAGCACTCAGTGTACATACAAAGCAACATAGAATAAATAATAAATAACAACAAGAATAACCACCAACACAAACAACTAGGACTCTGGCAGCCACTGTATCAACCATTAGCATCAGTCAATGGTATTTGTGTTCACTTTCTGAATGTTCAGTTGACTGTTTCATGTTTAATGAATAAAGTATATAATGATAATAATAACAATAATAATAATAATCTCCGACGTTACCTTAACAGTTCCTAGGTCCTTGGTTAGGACTCGAGCTGTTGAGCTACCAACTAGCCCCAAAGGCTGTGAATCTCGCCAAAGATTAACCACACAATAATTGTGCCAAAAGTTTGGATTTGAGTACAGCAAAAACCACTGGGACCATCAGGTTGAGAAGGTTTTAGAGAATGAGAAAGGCAAAGTCTTGTGGGACTTCAGAATCCAGACTGACAGGCACTTGGGCTACAACACACCTGACATAACAATAATTGAAAAGAAAAAAAAAAGTATGGTTCATTGACATTGCAATACCTGGTGATGCACAAATTGAAGATAAACAGCAAGAAAAAAATCACATAGTACCGGGACTTGCAAACTGAGGTTGAGCGACTGTGGAAAAAGAAATTGTGTGTTGTCCCAATTGTAATTGGAGCCCTTGGAGCAATACCTAAAGGGCTACCTCGCTATTTGGAAATCCTAAATTTGCCTGACTTGAACATTCTGACTCTATAAAAAAACCACCCTACTTGGAACAACTTATATTCTCCGACGTTACCTTAACAATTCCTAAGTCCTTGGTTAGGACTCGAGCTGTTAGGCTACCAACCAGCCCCAAAGGCTGTGAATCTCACCAAAGATTAACCACATAATAATAATAATAATCCCTCCGAGGAGCTTTACCTTGTTGTGGTGGAGGGGCTTGCGCGCTCTAGTGTTCCTAAGGGCTATGCTGAACAGGTGCAACCATATCAGGTGGGTCTTAGGTGAAGGGCCAGACAGAATTTGCTCCACAACCTATTCAAACATGGTGAATATGAGAAAAATGAAATTTATGCCGGCTGAACTGTCGCCCGGATTAACAAGGATTCCGTTGGATGCTATGGCTCCTGGGCATTCTGCGCAAAATGAGCTACAGGGCTCAGCTCCCTCTGCTAGGCAACCAGGGCATGGAGCTGACAAGCTACTGGAAGAAAAAGCAAAAAATCTGGACTAGGGAAGAAAACATCTCTATTATGGAAGCTTACTATCAGTCTGAGCCAGAAAAACATGGATTTCAAAAACGAATGTATCAGATTTGGAAGGTGAACCACACGGAGTGTGATATCAGTGAACAAAGGCTAATGGACCAACGACGTGTAATTCTGAGCCACAAATTTTTCACTACAGCAGAATTAATAGGAATCAAAGAGAAAGCAACTAATGGTCTGAGTATACCAACAAAGAAGAGTAATATCAAGAATGATTTACAGACTCAAAAGCAAACTGAGGAGGAACGGGAGGAAGAGCTGCTGAAATGGATGACGATAAAGAACAAGGAAGCACTGAAGAGCAAGCACCAACAGATAGTGCTCAATTAGCTGAGAAAATAAAGCATCAAATGGAAGATGCTGAAAGAACAGGTTTGCCAAAGCTGAACCAAGTGAACCGGAAAGAATTGAGAAATGTACTAAAAAAGGTCAATACGGCTGTGCAAACCATTCAAACCACTACATTAGCTGAAACAAACCAGCTGATGTTTGCAGCAGCCTTCATAACCACCAAAGAATTGGGTTTGAAAATACAAAGGAACCAAAGAGGCAAGAAGGGGAAGCCTAAGTGGAAAATTCGGTTGGAATTGAAGATCAAAAAATTTCGTGGAGACTTCAGCAACTTAAAGAACCTAAGGCAAGGTCAGCTAAAGAACAAGCAGGTCAAAAGCAGCTTGGAAGCAAGACACACTTTGGAGAATAAGGAGATTGCGGTAGTAATTGAAGAGCTGAAGCAGAGGGTTGTTGCCATTGCTGAAAAGATTAAACGGTATGAAAATCGAGTAACTCAGTTCAAGGAAAACTCACAGTTCAGAGCAAATCAGCACCAGTTTTATAAGAGCTTAGAAAGTGGAGATGGCGTAACAACAAATGAAAAGCCTGATAAAGAGAAAGCTCTGAAATTCTGGAAGAATTTGTGGGAAAACAACAAGAAGCACAACAGAAATGCAACATGGATCAAGCAGGTTGAGGATTCTATTAAAGTGCATAAAATGGAAGATGTGAAAATAACAAAAGAAATGGTGCAAAGGCAGTCAAGAAAAGTGAAGAATTGGAGTGCACCTGGACCAGATGAGCTACATGGTTTCTGTCTAAAGGCACTTACAAGTATGCACGAAAGATTGGCAGCCCAAATGAACCAGATCTTAAAAACACCTGAAAATGATGAATGGATGACAATTTTTGATCCAAAAAGATAAAGAAAAAGGAAAGGACCCTGGAAACTATAGGCCAATCACCTGTTTGCCAACAACATACAAGCTCCTTACTGGTATCATTGCAAACCAAATTTACGGATACTTGGAAAGAAATGACTTGCTTCTTGTAGAACAGAAAGGATGCTGCAAAAATTCAAGAGGAACAAAGGACCAACTGCTGATTGACAAGCTAATCCTAAAGAATTCAAAGAAAAGACGAACCAAGCTGTTCATGGCTTGGATAGACTATAAGAAAGCGTTTGATTCAATTCCCCACAGCTGGATCAAGAAATGCCTGAAAATCTTTGGCATCAGCAGCAGCATACAAAAATTCATGGAAACTTCAATGAACCTCTGGAAAACGAAGCTTATGGCTAATGGAGAAGAACTGGGTGAAGTTGAAATTAAACGAGGCATTTTCCAGGGTGATTCCCTTTCACCCCTATTTTTTATACTCTCAATGCTACCACTGACAACCATTTTGAAGAAGGTGAACTGTGGATACGAACTTGCAAAGAAAGGACTGAAAATTTCACACTTGGTGTACATGGATGATTTGAAGCTGTTTGGTAAAACAAAAGCTGAACTGAATTTATTAATTGAAAGCACAAAAGAATTTAGCCAAGACATTGGTATGCAGTTTGGAATTGACAAATGTGCAACAATGGCAACCAAGGCAGGCAAGGCCCTAGAAGATGATAGAATACAACTTGAGAATGAAGAAATGATAAAGGCAGTAAAACCAGAAGAAGGCTACAAATACTTGGGGATTTTGGAGGCCTCTGACAATGCATAATAAAGTCAAGGAAGTAACTTCAGCCAAGTACATTCAATGAATTCGCAAGATATCAAAGTCCAAACTGAGTGGAGGAAACATCATAAAAGTCATAAATACCTGGGCTATACCTGTAATTCTATACTCTGCAGGAATAATTGACTGGACCCAGATGGAGTTGAACAATTTGGACAGAAAAACAAGGAAGCTTATGACAATGAATCATGCTTTGCACCCTAAAAGTGATATTGACCGATTATATCTACCAAGAGCAGAGGGTGGTCGAGGACTCCTACAAGTAAAGCAGACTGTGGAAGAAGAAAGACATAGCTTGAATGATTACATCCAGAAAAGTGAAAACCAATGATTAAGGAAATAAATAAAGGAGACCTTTTGAAGACAACTAAGTCAAAAGCTGAATATAAGAAAGAAGTAATTGAGAAGCGAGCTGAAAATTGGAAAAGCAAAGCTATGCATGGCCAATACTTGAAAAGTATTCAAGGCAAAGCTGACCAAAAACTAACTTGGAACTGGTTAAGATCAGGAGTACTGAAAAAAGAAACAGAAGTCTTTATTTTGGCAGCTCGGTTTGTTTTTTTTGGATATGTATTTAATTTCTTTTTAACTTTTGGGATGTGTGTTTTTTAATGTTGTACGCCGCCCTGAGTCCTTTGGGAGAAGGGCGGCATATAAATCCAACAAACAAACAAACAAGCTCAAGAACAAGCCTTAGCCACAAACTTCATGAAGGCAAAAATTCAATATGTTACCACCAACAGCAAATGTCACCTCTGTAATGAGAAAGATGAGACAGTTGACCACTTGATCAACGGGTGCAGCAAAATTTCACAAACTGACTACCTACAACGCCATGACTGCGTTGCTAAGATCATTCACTGGAAATTGTGCCAAAAGTTTGGATTTGAGTACAGCAAAAACCACTGGGACCATCAGGTTGAGAAGGTTTTAGAGAATGAGAAAGTCAAGATCTTGTGGGACCTCAGAATCCAGACTGACAGGCACTTGGCCTACAACACAACTGACATAACAATAATTGAAAAGAAAAAAGTATGGACATTGCAATACCTGGTGATGCACGAATTGAAGATAAACAGCAAGAAAAAAATCACAAAATACCGGGACTTGCAAATTGAGGTTGAGCGACTGTGGAAAAAGAAATCGAGTGTTGTCCCAGTTGTAATTGGAGCCCTTGGAGCAATACCTAAAGGACTACCTACTCGCTATTTGGAAATTCTAAATTTACCTGACTTGAACATTCTGACTCTACAAAAAACCTCTCTACTTGGAACAACTTTTATACTCCGACATTACCTTAACAGTTCCTAGGTCCTTGGTTAGGACTCGAGCTGTTGAGTTACCAACCAGCCCCAAAGGCTGTGAATCTCACCAAAGATTAACCAAATACTAATACTACTACTACTAATAATAATAATGCTGCAAAATAATAATAATAATAACAACAACAACAATAATAATGCTGTAAAGAAATTGCGCAGACTGATTATAGATTGCGGCATAATTCAGTAGCACAAATGATCCACTGGAATTTGTGCAAAAATTATAATATTAAAACAACAACAAACTGATGGGAACATAAGCCTGAAAAAGTCACCGAGAATCATATGGTCAAGATCCTGTGGGATTTTTGTATACAAACGGACAAAATACTGGCACATAACACACCAGACATCACACTGATTGAGAAAAATAAGGTTACAATCATAGACATCGCAATACCAGGTGATAGCAGGGTTGAGGAGAAGGAACATGAAAAAATCACGAAATACCAGAATCTAAAAATTGAAATTCAACGATTATGGCACAAACCAGCAGTGATAATTCCAGTGGTAATCGGCACACTGGGAGCTATTCCAAAAGCACTGGAATTACATTTAAAACAGTTAAAACTTGACAAAATCACCATCAGTCAAATGCAAAAAGCTGCACTGCTTGGATCTGCACGTATATTACAAAAATACGTTACGACGTCCTAGGCCCCTGGGTGGGGCCCGACTAGTAATCAATGCCAAATCCGGCGAATCAACTGGCCGCTGTGATATAATCGTATAATAATAATAATAATAATAATAATAATAATAATAATAATAATAATAATAATAATAATAATAATAAAAAATAATCATCTACTGGTCATTATGTAAAAATATGACTTACCTGTATCCAGAAAGTCAATAAAAACGGATCGTCTTTTGGAGCACAATATGCCAGAGATCACGGTTGTAGAGGGCCGAAGTGTACAGTTTATTGATATCGCTGTTCCTGGAGATGCCAGAGTCAAAGAAAAAAAACTGGAAACAAATCACGGAATATCGCGACCTGGCCATCGAAACTACATGGCTATGGATGAAGCATGTCACAGTGATATCCATTGTCATCGGGGCACTTGGCACCATGTCCAAGAATTTTACAAGATACCTCCACAAATTGCAGCTTCCTGCAATAACAACAGCGGAGCTGCAAAAAACTGCGCTACTCGGAACTTCTTATATTTCAAGAAGCTACTTGGTTGATCCCTAGGACGCTGGTGGCAAACTGTATCAACCATTAGCACCAGTCACTGGTATTTGTGATGCATTTTTGAATGTTCAGTTGGCTGAGTTTCATGTTTCATGAATAAAGTATATAATAATAAGTGATGGTGATGATGATAATCAGATAATATAACAAGATCTGGCAATGGCTAAGAGCAGGAAAGTTGGAGAAAGAGACGGAGGGGCTAATTCTGGCTGCAGAAGACCAAGCCTCAAGGACAAATTATACAAAGCCAGAATTGAGAAGACAGCAACAGTCAGTAAGCGCCACCTATGCAAAGAAGCTGAAGAAACAATGGACCACTTGGTAAGCTGCTGCAAGAAGATCGCACAGATCGACCACAAGCAGCGGCATGACAAAGTAGCAACAATGGTATTGCTATCTATCTATCTATCTATCTATCTATCTATCTATCTATCTATCTATCTATCTATCTATCTATCTATCGTCTATTTCTATCTTTCTATCTATCTATCATCTATCTATCTATCTATCTATCTATCTATCTATCTATCTATCTATCTATCTATCTATCATCTATCATCTATCTATATCATCCATCCAATCAATCAATCAATCAATCAATCTATCAATCTATCATCTATCTATCTATCTATCATCTATCTATCTATCATCTATCTATCTATCGTCTATTTCTATCTATCTATCTATCTATCTATCTATCATCATCATCTATCTATCATCTATCTATCTATCTATCTATCATCTATCTATCGTCTATTTCTATCTATCTATCTATCTATCATCATCTATCATCTATCTATATCATCCATCCAATCAATCAATCAATCAATCAATCAATCTATCTATCTATCTATCTATCTATCTATCTATCTATCTACTCTCTGAGCGTGCTTATTTTCTTGCAGACGTTTCATTATCAAACTAGGTAACATCATCCGTGCTAGAAGAGAAGGGGGTTTGTGGAGAGGAGGAGGAGGAGGACAGTGGGGTCCTTGGTGCTTTCTAAGCTTGCTTATTTTCTTGCAGACGTTTCATTACCAAACTAGGTAGCATCATCAGTCTAGTTTGGGTAATGTAATGCCTGCGAGAAAACAACCAAGCTCACCAAGGACCCCTCATGATGTTGGCCATCGTGCCAGCCTCAGGGCCTTGTGACCAGGAAAAAGAGGTGGTCCAGACTGCTGAGACCACATTCTTTGAAACTGGGGGAAAGTGAGGAGAAGGACAAGCTGGAAGGTCCAAATTGAGAAGGACTGGGTCAGTTCCTGTTTTGAGGCTTACTCTTGAGAGGAACTGCCAGTCAGATGTGCTCGAGGAAGTAGGTGAGAGGAAAATGAGGGCACAAGCCACTTAAAATGGAAGTCTCACCCATGATCACAAGGAATTTCCCTGCCAGTTTAATAACATGAAGGCAACAGAAGAGAATATTTGTAGGGCAGGGTTGAAATGAGGAGTCTTTTGTGCTCTCTGAGCTTGGTGGTTTTCTTGCAGACGTCTCATGATCCAACTAGGTAACATCGTCAGGGCCAGAAGGGAGAGGGGTTTGCAGAGAGGAAGAGGAGGAAGAGGAGGAGAACTGTGGGTCCTTTGTGTTTTGTGGCAGACGTCTCATGATCCAACTAGGTAACACCATCAGTGCCAGAAGGGAGAGGGGTTTGCAGAGAGATGGAGGAGGAGGGGGAGGACGGCAACAACTGTGGGGTCCTTGGTGCTCTCTGAGGTTGGCTGTGTCCTTGCAGACGTTTCATGACCCAACTAGGTTATATCATCATGACGAACACAAAAGTTTGATTCTGAAAGCCAGCACAAGGTGTGAAGAAACGGAGGGAGGCTGAAGAATGGCAGTTCCAGAAGGGGAAATGGACACAAAGGGATTTTCTGGGGACATGAGAGTCTCTGGAGGCCAAAAAGTTGTGGGACAAGGACAGATAATCCCAAAATCAAGGTTCTGCCAATGACCCACTGAGCCTGGACAATAGGTTGGACAGTCATTTGACTGGGATGGCATAGTCTCCTGCCTTGAGCAGAGGGTTGGACTAGAAGACCTCTGAAGCCCCTTCCAGCCCAAGGAGTCTATCTTTCATAGGTTGTTCTCAATTTACAAGTGTTTATTTAGTGACTCTTTGAAATTACAATGGTATTGAAAAAAGTTAATTATGACCCTTTTTTAGGACCATTTCAGTATCCCCGTGGTCATCAAAATTCAGAGTCTTGTCAATGGACTCATATTTATGTCGGTTGCAGACCTTCTGACAAGCAGGATGGAGGAGCCAGATTCACTTAACGACCATGTTGCTAACTTAACGACTGCAGTGATTCATTTAACATCTGTGGCAAGAAAGGTTGTAAAATGGGCCAAAACTCCCGTTAACAACTGTCTCACTTAAAGAATAGAAATGTTGGGCTCAACTGTGGTCGTTAAGTCAAGGACTGTCTGTAATAACAGAAGAACAGACTTGGAAGGGACCTTGCAGGTCTTCTAGTCCAACCCCCTGCTCAAGCAGGAGACCCTACACCAGAGAAATTGTGGGTCCAACGTCTTCTTAAAAACCTCCAGTGTTGGCTCACCCGCAACCTCTGGAGGAAAGTTGTCCCACTGGTGAATTGTTCTCACTATTAGGAAGTTTCTTCTTAGTTCTAGCTTGCTTCTCTCCTGATTAGTTAGTTTCCATCCATTGCTTCTTGCCCTATTGTTCCATTTATAAAGCTGAATTACTTGGCTATCTGCTGGTGAATGGAGGGTTCAAATTGGAGACTCCCAACTAGAACAGAATAGAAATAGAATAGAAATAGAATAGAAATAGAATAGAAAAGAAATAGGAATAGAATAGAAATAGAATAGGAATAGAATAGAAATAGAATAGAAAAGAAATAGGAATAGAATAGAAATAGAATAGAAAAGAAATAGGAATAGAATAGAAAAGAAATAGGAATAGAATAGAAATAGAATAGAAAAGAAATAGGAATAGAATAGAAAGAATTGAAATAGAATAGAAATAGAATAGAAAAGAAATAGGAATAGAATAGAAATAGAATAGAAAAGAAATAGGAATAGAATAGAAAGAATAGAAATAGAATAGAAATAGAATAGAAATAGAATAGAAAAGAAATAGGAATAGAATAGAAATAGAATAGAAAAGAAATAGGAATAGAATAGAAATAGAAAAGAAAAGAAATAGGAATAGAATAGAAAGAATTGAAATAGAATAGAAATAGAATAGAAATAGAATAGAAAAGAAATAGGAATAGAATAGAAATAGAATAGAAAAGAAATAGGAATAGAATAGAAAGAATAGAAATAGAATAGAAATAGAATAGAAATAGAATAGAAATAGAATAGAAATAGAATAGAAAAGAAATAGGAATAGAATAGAAATAGTATAGAAAAGAAATAGGAATAGAATAGAACAGAGAATAGATTAGATTAGAATAACTGAGTTGGAAGGGACCTTGGAGGTCTTCTAGTCCAACCCCCTGCTTAGGCAGGATACCCTACAACCAGTAGCAGTGTGGAAACTGAGCTAGCTGGTCAGACAAAGAAACTGTCATTATAGATGAACCTTTTTCCTCTGGTTAGTTTTGATAGATATGGAGATCTCAACTGCTTATTGAAGGTTACTAGCGTTAGTATCAGAAGTGTAGTTCTTTGGGACTTCCCTGGAGAAGATACAGCGGTTAAGCAGAACACAGTAAAATCGGTAATTCTAGAAGCTTTTGAACTCAAATCTGGGCAAAGCTCCATATTCATTTCATTTTGGGTGGGTTTTTTTTTTGTGCCTCATTTCCGCCCTACCTTTTTTCTAACAGGAGTTCCAGATGGTTTGCAAAATGCCCCCTTCTTCCCTTGTTATCTCCAATAACTATCAGGTAGGTTAGGCCGAAAGTATTATTTTACTGTACCACTCAACGCTCCCAAATCCAGCTGGGGCGAGTAAATGTGCTTTGCTAGGCAACTGAGTAATAAATGCAAGGGTAAGTAATTCTAAAGTCATTTTGTAATGTCTGTGGAAATTCTCACTCATCCAGAGCATGGTTCTCCCAAAGGGACTTTTTCAAAAGGGCAACTGAACTTGCTTGGTTTTCCCCTTGAAGACCTTTCGCTTCTCATCCAAGAAGCTTCTCCAGTTCTGACTGAATAAAAGGATGTATATTCCTTAATCATCTGGTCATTAGTACTCTCTCTGAGAATCGTTGAGGCCGCTTGGAGTTTTATCTGTGACCTCAGGGTCAGCTGAAGAGTGGAAATAGAACATTGAACAATAGAGTTGGAAGGGATCTTGGAGGTCTTCTAGTCCAGCCCCCTGATCGAGTGGGAGACCTTATACCATTTCAGGTAAATGGCTGTCCAGTCTCTTCTTAAAGACATCCTGCGTTGGATTTCCCACAACATCTGGAGGCAAGATGTTCCACTGGTCGATTGTTCTCACTGTTAGGAAATTTCTCCTTAGTTCTAAGTTGCTTCTCTCCTTGATTAGTTTCCATCATTTTCTTGTCTTGTCTTATGGTGCTTTGGAAAATAAGTTGACTCCCTCTTCTTTGGGGCAGCCCCACAAATATCGGAACACTGCTATCATGTCACCCCTAGTCCTTCTTTTCACTAGACAGACTTAAATTAAATGGGTGTGGAGCTTTCTTGGAACTGCTGAAAGGACCGTGTAGTAGATCGGAGATGGATGATGTCGCATTCCTCCCACTCCGTTGAGGGAGGGCTGTTCAATTTATACATAGATGCCCTCTTTGACCCCCTCTTTCAAACCAGCGGTACTCTCTGTCCAAAATGTGGACTTTGCTGTCTTCAAAAAATAGAATAGAATAGCAGAGTTGGAAGGGACCTTGTAGGTCATCCAGTCCAACCCCTGCCTTAGTCTTTCAAATATAGATGGACTTCTGGGTCTTGTCCAGCATGGGGTTTGCTCTCCTATGTTCCTTACCAAACGAATTCAGCCCAAAATTTCTGTTGCTAAGTGAGACATTTGTTCAATGAGTTCTGCCCTGCTTTAGGACCTTTCTTGCCGCAGTTGTTAAACGAATCGTTGCAGCATGGTTGCTAAGTGAACCGGGCTTCCCCATTGACTTTCCTTGTCAGAAGGTCGCAAAATGTGACCCCGCGGACACCGCAACCGTCATAAATACATGTCAGTTGTCAAAGGCCTGTTTGAATTTTGATCTTGTGACGGGGGGAGGGAGGAGGGGGGGATGCTGCATTGATCCTAAGTGTGGAAAATGACCGTAAGCCCCATTTTTCAGTGTTGCAACTTCAAACGGTCACTAAATGAACTGTTTGTAAGTTTAGCACCATCTGTATTCCTTTTGTAGTGCATTCCTGACCTTTTAATGCTCTTTGTGACACATCTGTCTGATTCATATGTAGTAGTTTAAGGAGAGGATCTGCCTTCTTATTTGCCATGTGAGTGTTTGCAGGAACATTTCCAAGCCAATTCATGGAACGGAATTTGCTTTGCTATCAAGTGCAAAAACGTTTTAAATTTTAACATTGGAGGACCATGATTTTTTTTTAATGCTTTCTACAGAACAATACTCAGAGGGTACTCATACTTTGCTAACTCCCCAAGATTGTGCTGCCTGAAAATTATTCAGTCAAGAAAGGTTAAAACATTGCCTAAACAAATGACACACAACTGTCATTCTATATCATCACGCAGATATCCAATGAGTAACTTGAAAACTTGCCTTGAAATGTTTGTGCATGATGAACCAAGTGCAAGATGCAAATAAACTGTTCTAAATTTTTTACTCATGTTTTTCCCCACAAAACATTTCCCTGAAGCTAAAGTGTAAAACATTTCCCTGAAGCTAAAATCTGCTTTTTCCTTAAAAAAAAACATACATACTTGTTGAGCATTTTTGGTGGGGGGAAGACAAATTTATTGTTGTCTTTGTTTCTTTACATTTCGATCCAACCATTTCTTTTGATTTTTTATCTCCTTCCTTTAAATTTCTAGGACACCATGGTGAAAAATAATGATAGAATAGAATAGATTAACAGAGTTGGAAGGGACCTTGAAGGTCTTCTAGTCCAACCCCCTGCTCAGGAAGGAAACCTTATACCACTTCAGACAAATGGATATCCAACATCTTCTTAAAGACTTCCAGTGTTGGGGCATCCACAACTTCTGGAGGCAACTTCTGTTCCACTGATTAATTGTTCTAACTGTCAGGAAATTTCTCCTCAGTTCTAAGTTGCTTCTCTCCTTGTTTAGTTTCCACCCATTATTTCTTGACCTGCCTTCAAGTCCTTTGGAGAATCGCTTGACTCCCTCTTCTTTGTGGCAACCCCTGAGATATTGGAAGACTGCTATTGTGTCTCCCCTAGTCCTTCTTTTCATTAAACTAGAGCAGGGGTCGGCAACTTTAAACCCTCCAAGACCCATTTGGACCCATTTCCCATAGAAAAGAAAACACAAAACCCTCCCTGTGACTGACTATTTCCTGAGTGGCCATAAAACTAACATATGTAGTTGAATTACATGTTCTGTTGTTTTCTGAAACTTTTCTTTCCTTGGATTTATCTATAGTTAGGCTACTCAATCAATCAATCGCCTGCCGGCAGGTGTCTTACATTGACAGTTGTGACAGATATTTTGAGTGACAGGGAGCCGCAGGGGAGGGATGAAAAGAGCCACATGTGGGTCTTCTACCCAGAATCACACCTGCTTTAGTGGTTCTGCTTCACCATTAAACCATCTTTCCAAGCAGCCTCCATGTTTCCAGTGTATTGGAACCAGTGGTGGGTTTCAAATTTTTTTAGAACCTCTTCTGTAGGTGTGGCCTGCTTTGTGGGAGTGGCTTGCCAGCCATGTGACTGGGTGGGCGTGGTGAACATAAAATGTGGTGAAACTCACTTAACAACGCTCTTGTTTAGCAACCAAAATGTTGGCTCAGGAACTCTGGCATTTGAAGCACGCAAGACTTAAAGCTGTCAAGTTACAAGACCCTTGCACCCCTAACCCTTTAGAAAAAAATACCCCAGGGATGTTCAAACTTGAGAGCTTTAAGACTTGTGGACTTCAACTCCCAGAATTCCTCCTCCAGTCATGTTGGCTCAAGAACTCCGGCATTGAAGTGTGCAAGTCTTAAAGCTGTCAAGTTACAAGACCCTTGCACCCCTAACCCTTTAGAAGAAAATACCCCAGGGATGTTCAAACTTGAGAGCTTTAAGACTTGTGGACTTCAACTCCCAGAATTCCTCCTCCAGTCATGTTGGCTCAGGAACTCTGGCATTGAAGTGTGCAAGTCTTAAAGCTGTCAAGTTACAAGACCCTTGCACCCCTAACCCTTTAGAAAAAAATACCCCAGGGATGTTCAAACTTGAGAGCTTTAAGACTTGTGGACTTCAACTCCCAGAATTCCTCCTCCAGTCATGTTGGCTCAGGAACTCTGGCATTGAAGTGTGCAAGTCTTAAAGCTGTCAAGTTACAAGACCCTTGCACCCCTAACCCTTTAGAAAAAACCCCCCAGAGGTGTTCAAACTTGACAGCTTTAAGACTTGTGGACTTCAACTCCCAGAATTCCTCCTCTCGCTCTTCATCTTGATGATGTCCGGACAGGTGGGGGGAGGAAGCTGGAACCGGTTCTAAACGGCACGGTAGATTTGTGGAACCTCTTCTATAGAAGAGCTTAGAACTGGCAGGAACCCAGACCTGATTGGAACTGAATCCAGATGTACATGTCTTCCAACAATACCACCAGGAAATCTCAGGGCTATAGGCTAGAATGGGGAGTTGACTGAGATTTTAGGATTTTTTAAAAAAAAAAATCATATAGCAATAGCACTTAGACTTATATACCCCTTTGCAGCCCTCTCTCTAAGCAGTTTACAGTGTCAACATATTGCCCCAAACAATCTGGGTTCTCAGCTCCACTACCTCCTCCTCCTCCTTGCTCTTCAAATGCAAATATCTGCAACATTTAGTTAATTGGTTTGATTTGATAGGGCTACTCACTCCAGAGGATTCTGGATAAGCTTTGAACAGAAACAGTGCTCTTACGACAGATCGTGATTTTGTACCATTTGGGGTCTTCATTTCCCCCACATTTCAGTCGGAGCATATTGGAGCCCTCTTAACCTGCGTGTAAATTGGTGGAAAGCAAGAAATTTGCCCTCTGTGCATTTTCGCTTCTCTTCCTGGTGAGAGGACAGGGAAAGAAAATATACACATCATTAAATTAAGAGCTAAACAATGGGCGGTCTTCATTCCTTCCGTGTGCAAAGAACATTTATTTTTTTTATTTCTTCAGTTTAAGGTTAAACCTATAATTGGCCTTTCGGTCTCATATTTGGCTCTCGCTCTTCAGCTGGTTATACAATCAATCTTTTGTCTCATAGGTGCCTGACCATGGTGGTCTACATTGATCATCGAATAGAAGCTCTTGAGTCCTATGGACCCCATGCCCACATGACGTGACGCCGTCTTCAGCCGCTTTTGGCTGTTGCACCCATTAATGCAAACTCTGGCGGCAGTGTGGATATTTTTCAAGAACAGGCAAGTGTCCTAAAGCTAAGGGTTGTCTTGGGCTAATCAAGTGCCAGGCATTTGCATCACCTGCATAATACATAAATTTAGATTTATTTAGAGAGCCAGTGATGAATTGAAGGATTAGGTAGATAGATAGATAGATAGATAGATAGATAGATAGATAGATAGATAGATAGATAGATAGATAGATAGACAGATAGACAGATATAGAGATAGATAGATGATAGATAGATAGATAGATAGATAGATAGATAGATAGATAGATTAGATAGAGAGAGAGAGATATGAGAGAGAGAAGATGAATGGATGGAGCGAGACAGATGCCTAGAAAGAGATACATAAAGATGAGAGAGAGAGAAGTTAGATAGATTAATAGAGATAAATAGATAGGTATGTAGATAGATAGAGATAGATAGATAGATAGATAGATAGATAGATAGATAGATAGATAGAGGTAGTCATGGATGATTTATAGATACAGCCTAGAGATGGATGGATGGATGGAAGGATAGACAGATATAGATAGATAGAGGTAGTCATAAATGATTTATAGAGGCTAGAGATGGATGGATGGATAGAGAGAGGATAGATAGATATAGATAGATAGAGGTAGTCATAGATGATTTATAGATAGAGGCTAGAGATGGATGGATGGATAGATAGGATAGATAAATAGGATAGATAGATATATATAGAGGTAGTCATAGGTGATTTATAGAGGCTAGAGATGGATGGATGGATAGAGAGAGGATAGATATAGATAGAGGTAGTCATAGATGATTTATAGATAGAGGCTAGGGATGGATGGATGGATGGATGGATGGATGGATGGATGGATGGATAGATAGATAGATAGGATAGATAGGATAAATAGTTAGAGATAGACAGTGGTAGGTAGGTAGGTAGTAGGTAGAGTCATCAATAGGTGATTTATAGATAGATGCTAGAGATAGATGGGTGGATGGATAAATAGATATAGACAATGATAGATAGATAGATAGATAGATAGATAGATAGATAGATAGATAGATAGATAAGGCGTGTGTATGTATGTGATTTCTCAACCATATCAACTTTAAGACAGGTGGACTTCAATTCCCAGGTGCGCGCGCACACACACACACATACACACACAAATGATGCTACTCTGTCTTTCCTTTTCCCCTCCCCCAGGGAGAGTATGTGGGTGATACACACTTGGCAAAAACCTTTCGGGTCACGTATCTCAGTTGGCCCCCCTCCAAACTGATTATGGCCGTGGGTTGCGAGATGGGAGATGTGGTAGTAATGAATGAAGAAGACAAGGACCCTCCTGCTGTGTGCCCTCCATTCATAATGCTGATAGTTCGGTCCTGAATTGGAGTACTAGTTTAGTTTAGTTTAGTTTAGTTTATTTAATTTATAAACCGCCCCCTCTCCCCGAAGGGACTCGGGGCAGTGTACAAACAATATACAAAAAGAATAACAAAGCAACACACAAAACCAGACAAACCAACTTAAACACACAGTCCGTACAAAACCAAACTATTTTACAAAAATTAAAACAGTACCATTAAAACCAATTTAAAACCCCAAAATTTAAAAAATTTAAAATGCCATCCAGGAAGGTCAGGATTCAATTATACTATATTTTGCTTTCAATTACAATTGAGCCAGGCCAGCTAATTTGAACAAGTGGGTCTTGAGTTTCTTACGGAAGTGGGACACTTCTTACTAGTGGGACACGTCTTGTTTCTGGGGATAAAGTCAATAGCAAAATCAAAATGGCTTTTGAATAGCACATCAATGCATAATCTATCTATTATTTGTTAACACAGATATGAAAGTTTCTCTTGTAGATGTGGATTTTTCACTTTACTTATAAAGGGAGAAAATGTCAAGCACATTTCCCCAAGGCTTTTTATTCTACTTGCCAACTTTAAAAGCACAAAACAAAACTATTGCAAACTGAAAATGGAACCCTGTGACGAGCGATCCCTTACCAGGATTATCTATATTTTAAAAATTGAGAAACATCCGTTCTTTGGTGTTCTTATTTATAACCATTTTCCCCCTGAACTTCAGAAATTGCCAATTCATCCCAACATATGTTTGGAATTTTCAAATAGGTCAGACAATTTTAATTGGAAATATCGTCCAGGCAAAAATAGATTTTGGCATTGCTTTTAACCTTACAACAGTAATGTTTTTTTTTTTATGTAGCTTTTCTCTGCTTTCTTCTCTTATTTATTTATTTATTTATTCAATTTATAGGCTGCTCCCTCTCCACAAAGGGACTGGGGGCGGCGTACAACTCAATATACAAATATATCTCTGTAATTCCACTCAGTTATTTGACAATTAACTCAACTGGGACTTAATTCCTGGTGACCCAGTTTAGCATTGCACAACCTTAAGAATTGACTTACACCCTCTGGCCCAGGGCTTGGCAAACTTAAACCCTCAAAGAGCCATTTGGACCCGTTTCCCACAGAAAAGAAAACACCGGAAGCCACAAGACGCTTCCCGTGCCTGACTATTTCCCGAGTGGCCACAAAACTAATATATGTAGTTGAATTAAGCATTCTGTTTTCTTCTGAAAACTTTTCTTTTCTTGGATTTAACGATGTTTGGCCTACCAGGGGTTGAAAAGCTCAAGAAATCACGTTCCAGCGGGTGTCGCACATTGGCGGTTGTGATGCATATTTTGAGCAACAGGGAGCCGCAGCAGAGGGATGAAAGAGTCATATGCGGCTCCAGAGCTGCGGATTGCTGACCCTTGAACTAGACCTACCCAGTTCCTGCAACCGTTCTTCATATGTTTTGGCCTCCAGTCCCCTAATCCTCTTCGTTGCTCTTCTCTGCACTCTTTCTAGAGTCTCCATATCTTTTCTACATTGTGGCGACTAAAACTGAATGCAGGATTCCAAGTGTGGCCTTACCAAGGCCTTATAAAGTGGTATTAACCCTTCACGTGATCTTGATTCTATCCCTCTGTTGATGCAGCCTAGAACTGTGCTGGCTTTTTTTGGCAGCTGCTGCACACTGCTGGCTCCTATTTAAATGGTTGTCCACTGGGACTCCAAGATCCCTCTCACAATTACTATTGAGCAAGGTACCACCTATACTGTACCTGTGCATTCCGTTTTTGTTGCCTAAATGTAGAACCTCACTTTTTTCACCATTGAATTTCATTTTGTTAGATAGTTGAATGGATACAGGCAGTCCTTGACTTACGACCACAACAAAGCCCAAAATTTCCACTGCTAAGCAACACAGTGGTTAAGTGAGTTTCGCCTCATTTTACAGCTTTTTTTTGACATAGTTGTTAAGTTAGTAACATGGTTGTTAAGTGAATCTGGCCATTGACTTTGCTTGTCATAAGGTCGCAAAAGGGGATTGACATGACCCTGGGACATCGCAACCATCTTAAGTAGAAACCGGTGGCCAAGCATCTGAATTTTGATCCCTTGACCATGGGGATGATGCAACGGTTGTAAGTGTGAAGAATGGTCACACAGTGGAGGAACTGTTGTAAGTCGAGGACTATCTGTATATTTACTTTATTCACTTATTTTGTCAAGCATGAATTAGATAACAGATATGTATAAACATAATTATGAATACATGAAATGAATGTAAGAGGTAGTGGACACCAAACAAATGCTTGTAAATTGAGAATTACCTGTACTGCGAAGGAATCTTATTATTGGCACTTATGGACAATGAACTAGAAGAGACCCGTGGCAAATTGATTGGGTGTAGGTTAAATGCATCATTGTGGACACAATGATGGGAGGAAAATGGAATCCCCATGATGGAGGAATGGATGGTGAAAATGTCAGGATTAATGTAGCAAGGTCAAAACTGACATCGTTTGGCCATAGGGAAAAAAATAAAAATAAAAGCTTTTCTGAAAGACTGGGAATCTTGTGTGATACTTACTTGCGTGGACTTTTTTGCTGAAAAAAGAAAACCACAAATTGATGATTTATGGATTTGAAGATTAAAATGGCCGTGGATTAAACGAACAGGCAGAAGAGACATATAGTATCCAGGTGGGAGGAAAGCCTACAAGATTGTAATAATCTGTTGAAAAGAAGGTTGAAAATAATCATATTTCTAACCTTCCTTCCTTCCTTCCTTCCTTCCTTCCTTCCTTCCTTCCTTCCTTCCTTCCTTCCTTCCTTCCTTCCGTTCCTCAATATCAACCTTTCACCCTCCCTCTCTCTTCCTTCCGTTCCTCAACATCAGCCTCCCTCCCTTCCTATCTTCATACCTTTCTCTATATCAAAACTTGACAACTTTAAGAGTTGTGGACTTCAACTCCCAGGATTCACTTCTGGGAGTTTTATTTATTTATTTTTATTTAATTAGCGCTTCTAGACCGCCCCCTCTCCCAAAAGGGACTCGGGGCGGTGTACAGTCCATATCAAAAACATCATAAATAAAATTTAAACAATTAAAATTATTAAATGGATAAATACATAAATAAGAGGAGGATAAAAATAGACAGAACTGTAATTGCTAAGTAAATAATTTAAAATATACAGAATTTAAAACCCCAGTGTCCTCTAAAATTAAGTCCCCTAAAAAACCAGTAGGAAATATATATGCCAGGAGGTAGACGTTAAAAATTATGCCAGGCCAGCCAGTCGGAACAGGTGTGTCTTCAGTTTCTGCCGGAAGGAGCGGAAGTCAATGGTGGTTCTAATGTCGGGGGGGGAGGTCATTCCAGAGGGTTGGGCCCATCACAGAGAAGGCCCTACTCCTTGGTGTCGCCCGTTGGCATTGCCTAGTGGACGGCACCAGGAGAAGCCCCTCCCTGTGAGAGCGAATTGGCCGCAGGGATGTGTGTGGGAGGATGCGATCCCGCAGGTAACTAGGCCCTATGCCATGGAGCGCTTTAAAGATGGTGGTCAAAACCTTGAAATGCACCCGAAAGACCACAGGTAGCCAGTGCAGCTCGCGCAGGAGAGGTGTTACGTGGGAGTACCTAGTACTCCCCATGACTGCCCGCGCGGCTGCGTTCTGGACTAGCTGCAGTCTTCGTGCGCGTCCCAAGGGAAGCCCCATGTAGAGAGCATTACAGTAGTCCAGACGAGACGTCACCAGTGCATGAGTGACCGTGCGTAGGGCATCCCGGTCCAGAAGGGGGCGCAATTGGCGCACCAGGCGAACCTGGTGGAATGCCCCCCTTGCCACGGCTGCCACATGGTCGTCCATTGACAGCCGGGCATCTAGGAGGACGCCCAAATTGCGCGCCCGTTCCACAGGAGGCAATTGTTCGCCCCCTATGGCCAGCGATGGAGTCAGCTGACTGAACCGAGGTGCCGGTAGCCACAGCCACTCAGTCTTGGAGGGGTTGAGTTTGAGTCTGTTGTCCCCCATCCAGACCCCGACGGCTTCCAAACACCGGGACATCACTTCGACAGCCTCGCTGGGGTGATTTGGGTTGAGTTGAAGTCCACAAGTCTTAAAGTTGCCAAGTTTGAAGACCTCTGCTCTATATCTTCCTCCCTCCCTCCCTCTCTCCCTTTTCTTTCTGCTTTTATTCTGTGAAAAATTATTAATACATATACATTAAATAAACGGAGGGTTGCTTGGTAACCTAGATATTTGTTCCAATAGTAGAGAAATTACTTAAGAGTTATAATTGGGTTCTAGGTATTTCATTACCAGACTAACATCTGCAGGACACCCAAAAGCCAACAAACATTTGCCTAAATTTTGGTCCCAGTTCTTTCACACTCAGGCAACTTTGCATGTTGCGATTGTGTGGCTATTTCCTTCATTATTATTTTTTTTTAAAAGAGGCAAACGGCACCACACACTTTGTGGGTGGCAGGAAGGGGAAGACACTCAGAACGATGGCAAAAGTCTCTGTTATATAAAGATGACACATGAATCAAATCACTATGATGGGACTGGTCATGCATCGGGATTCCAACATGAAGTGTACTCCCCAGTGTTTCTCAACCTTGGCAACTTTAAGATGTGGGGACTTCACCTCCCAGAATTCCCTTGTCAGCATGGATGGACTTCACCTCCCAGAATTCCCCAGCCAGCATGGATGGATTTCACTCCCCAGAAATCCCTTGTCAGCATGGATGGACTTCACCTCCCAGAATTCCCCAGCCAGCATGAGTAAACCTTAGCTCCCAAATGCTAGCTGGCTGATTCTGGGAGTTGGTCCATGAACCTTAGAGTTGGCAAGGCAGAGGAACATTTGAAGCAGGATGGATAGATGTTCAACGCAGCATTCACAGACATGGGAGAAAGTCTATTCTAGCGAGCAGTGACGTGCGGTGAGGTTAATGGCTGGGGAGGCTGGTGACGTCATCAGGAAGGCGGGGAATGGGACCACGTGTGCTGGAGGCACACATTTCTGCCTCCGCCCTCCGCAGCTCCCGGGAGCACACAGACGGAGGTAGGCAGAATGGCGCCGATCCGATCCGGCGGGCGAGCAACCAAGTATCGGGCTGCCTCGCTCCCTCTTTCGTCCGCCCGGATCGCCTCGGTGTCGCTGTGGCTACCTCCGTCTGTGCGCGCCCGGGAGCTGCGGAGGGCGGAGGCAGAAATGTTGGCCCTCCACAGCTCCCGGGCGCGCACGGACGGAGGTAGCCACAGCGACACCGAGGCGATCTGGGCGGACGAAAGAGCGAGCGAGGCAGCCCGATCCTCGGTCGCTCGCCCGCCGGATCGGCGCCATTCTGCCTACCTCAGTCCGTGCGCGCCCGGTAGCTGCGGAGGCAGAAATGTCGGCGTTTCCGGATGACGAAGACACAAAAGCGACTGTCACCTGTCGCTTTCGTGCCTTTGTCATCTGGGAGCGCCGACAACATTTCTGCCTCCGCCCTCCGCAGCTCCCGGGCACGCCCGGACGGATGTATAATATTATAATATTATACAGATATATATAATATTATATACTATTATTTCATGAAGAGAGGTGAGGCTCTGCCTCCCTTGACTGCACGTCACTGCTAGCGAGTGCCGCACCAAGCAAGGAGGTAAGAAGAGCTCGGGGTTTGCTGGGCAGCTGGGCCAACGTGAAAATCCACTTCCTGAAACTGGGCAGGGATCCTGGAAAACAATCTGTGGAAGGTGATGTCAGGGACCGGTGGTTTTCTAGGGAATTCCCAACCATGCGCTGTACACGCCAGGTGCACACCGGATCATCTTTTGCAAAGTAACTAAGGCCACTAGGTGGTTTCTGGTGACCACACAAAAAGTCCGATCAGGTTTCGTGGCATCAGCCCTCTTGACTTGCCCTTCTGTCTCCTTTTCATTTCCTTGTCTGATTTTTTTTGTCTTCGGGGTTTCCCAGTGATTTCCTACCGAGCAACTAAGCACAGAGTTTATTTTCCTGAATTCAGCCACGGGTCCCTTAAGTGCTGCCCTCCTCAGAGCACACAGCAGGCTGACCGTTTGCCAATATGCGCACAAGAGCAGGGAGGGGGCATCTCCTTCCCCTTCTCAGCCCAACTAAAGCACATAAAAAGTTTTGATAGCCGCAGGGCATTGCACCCCCTGACCCTCAGATTTAAACGTCTGATTTAAATGGGGGCTGCCAGGCTCAGGTTGGGTGGGTGGGGGATAATTATTTAGATTGCGTTTGATTTGCAAGCTGTCCTAAGGTCGGGCTTTTCAAAACCACAGACAAATTACTTGCTGTTTAAATCAGCACTAGAAAACCCTAATTAGCTATGTATGAATTTGCAGTGCCGTTCCCATCTCTTCCCCCCTTCTCCAGAATTTAAATAACCGTACGCTGTAATTTTCATAATCAGGAAGGAGCAATTATTTCCCGTTTGGATCTGTCTGTGTGTGCGTGTGTGAATTGGGATGACCTTCCGTGCTTTGCATCTTGGGTGTATCGAGGGATAAACTCGAGGGTGTGGGGAGGTTCCTTTTTTCCTATCACTGCTGTTTTGGATTGAGGGGTTTTTCTCTCTCCAGGGGCTGCCCTAGCTGTTTCCCTTTTCCTCCTCATCTGCCAGTTAGGGTTGAACGAATGTGTTACATATTGACAGCCAAGAAATAGGCTTTGGCAAGGAGTTACCTGTGGTTGCCTAACATGGATGGGGAGATCGCACAGTGGGTACCTACTACCGACCTGCACGCTATGCCAGGAACCCCGACCAGCCTCCCCCCCAGAGGTGCCCATGCGCGAATGGGAAAGGCCCAAAGCACCCTGCTCTAGGGTGCACATTGACTTTGCAGGCCCCGCGCACGGGCAAACTTTCCTCGTAGTTGTGGACGGCTACTCGAAATGGCCAGAGGTAGTCCTCGTGAGCACCACAACGGCAGAGGCGGTCATGAATTCTATGCGTCCTTCCCCCCACGCATGCGCGCAAGACCTCCCCCTGCCCTTGGCACAGTACACCTGTTCTTTCACCCTCCCCAGGCTCCAAACCCTTTCTAGGAGCCTGGGGAGGGCAAAAACGGCCTCCTACCCTGGAGACTGGAAACGGCCCGTTTGCTGACTTTCGGTCGGCCCAGAAGGTTCGTTTTTCGCTCTCCCCAGGCTCAGAGCCTTTCTAGGAGCACGGGGAGGGTGAAAACAGCTTTCTGCATCCCCCCCCCCCTCCCCGAGACCCACCGGAGGCTGAAAACAGCCTGTTTCCCGAGTTCTGGTGGGCTCAGAAGGCCTGAAAATCAGCTGGCTGGCATGCATATGAACGCCGGAGCTGAGCTCAGGTGCCCACTGATATGGCTCTGTGTGCCACAGGTACTTTTTAAAAAGGCAACTGCATTTTCTTTATTTTATCCTAAAAACAAAGTCCAGTTGCCTTTTGAAAAAAACAAAAACACACCATTGCAGTAAGTTAAGATGCTTAAAAGTTAGCTGGTTGATACCTGGATCACGATTCTCCAACACACAGGAGCAAGAGTGCTTGTTGTGCCATGCTAAGCTATTTCTTCTCTTTTTCCTCTTTTTTTTAAAAAAAGTAAGATGAGATGAGATCTTGAAAGTTCCCAAGGTTGATGCTATATTGAACTGGGAGTTTAGCTGTTGTTGATTTCTTCCTGGAGATGAATTCAGTGATGGGGATTTGAGATCAAGACTTTGCAGAATAACACTCAAGTTGGAAGGGACCTCGGAGGTCTTCTAGTCCAACCCCCTCTTCAAGCAGGAGACCCTATACCATTCCAGACAGTTGGCTGTCCAATCTCTTTAAAATCTCCAGCAATGCAGCACACATAGGTTCCGGAGGCAGGCTGCTCCACTGATTAATTGTTCTAACTGTCAGGAAATTTCTCCTTACTTCCAGGTTGCTTCTCTCCTTGATTAGTTTCCACCCATTGCTTCTCGTCTTGCCTTCAGGTGCTTTGGAAAATATATTTGACCCCTCTTCTTTGTGGCAGCCCCTCAAATATTGGAAGGCTGCTATCATGTCTCCCCTAGTCCTTCTTTTCATTAAACTAGACCTACCCAGTTCCTGCAACCGTTCTTCATAAGTTTTAGCCTCCAGTCCCCTAATCCTCTTTGTTGCTCTTCTCTGCCCTCTTTCTAGAGTCTCCACATCTTTTCTACATCGTGGTGACCAAAACTGAATGCAGGATTCCAAGTGTGGCTTTCCCGAGGCCTTATAAAGTAGTATTAGCCCTTCACGTGATCTTGATTCTCTCCCTCTGTTTATACAGCCTAGGATTCCATTGGCTTTTGCCTACAGCTGCCACACACCACTGGCTCATATTTAAGTGATTGTCCACTAGGGCTTCAAAATCCTTCTTGTTGTTAATTACTGTTCAGCCAAGTACCACATATAGTATACCTGTGCATTTGGCTCTTTTTTTTGCCTAAATGTAGAACCTTACTTCTTTCACCATTGAATGTCATTGTTATTTTTTGAGAGAAGAAAAAAAAAACATACTTTTCCCCTTACGGGCATGCATTTAACTTGGCAGGACATTCTTAGCTCTAAAACCGAATGATCTCAATGATAGGACTTTTGAATCAACTTCTAGCCTAGACTCATAGCGGTTTATGGTTTGTCAAGGGTGTGGAATTCAGT
Source organism: Natrix helvetica (assembly GCF_964273705.1). Classification (NCBI taxonomy): domain Eukaryota; kingdom Metazoa; phylum Chordata; class Lepidosauria; order Squamata; family Natricidae; genus Natrix; species Natrix helvetica. The sequence continues at coordinate 173,487,080 of NC_138549.1, forward strand.
TCAGGAACTGACATGTTTTCCCCCCAACCCCCACCCCAAGATTAACATTTTCTCCTTTGTTTTATAGTATCTTGAAAGTTTGGGTGGTTTTTCCTACTGGTATAAATATATCCTTTGCAACAGTTTTTCCCTTCTTGCCCCACTGTAAAATAACTGCTGCTTTAAAATTTATAGGACATTTCTGAGCGAAGGCAAATCCTCGCCGCCGTAATTATGTGTAAAATTAAATACTGCATTTCTTTCTTATATTTCGCAGTCATTATTCCGAGTAGAAAAACTTCCTGTTTCCAATCTATTTTGACTCCTGTTACTGATTCCAGCCAATTTTTAATCCTTTTCCAATACTTTTTAGCCTCCTCCCAAGTCCACCATGTGATAATTTGTTCCGTGTACTGATTCACATTTCCAACATTTTACGGAATAAATTAATACCAAGCGAAGATGAAATAAGAAGAAAGGTTATGGACTGTGCCGAAATGGACAAATTAACAAAAGAAATCCAGGGAAAAGAAGAAACAAAATATTATCAGATATGGGATAAATGGTATAGGTGGATGGAGGAAAGAAACAAGGCTCAACGAAAGAAGTCAATAAAATCCAAATATAGTAGTTAAGGAGAATTAACATATATATATATATACACTCAAGAGAGTTAAAATTTACTAGAGGTAATCACCCAATATAGCAGATAGATGAGTAAAATAAGAGGATTAAAAATGGTGAAATGCAAATGAAATATAACTAGAAGGGGAAATAACATGAGAATTGTATCAATTGGTAATTGCTATTAGAAAGAACAGGAAGTTCCTCTTCGTACTGTATTGTGTAAATGTAGTGTACGTCTAAGTTTTGTGTGTGTGTATTTTGTATGTTTGTAAATAAATAAAAATATATATTAAAAATTTTTTTATAGGACAATTGGTTTAAACTTTACCATGTAATTTTATGCATTTTCTTATCAGAAAGAAAATCCACTGGAAGGCTGATTCCTGGAAAGCTGCGTGCATCAGATAAGAGCTGGTAGAAACATAATTAAAAGTTTTGCAGGATTTTATCGAGTTCCTTTTTTTCAGATGTTCAAGCTTCTGTTTCACTTTTTATAAGTCTTGTAAAAGCAGATAAATTTCAGACATTGGCCTTAGTAGATATGGAGATATGAATCGAAAGAGATATTTGAACGTTCTCCAAAATCTGTGGATTGCAGCTAAAGATAAAAATATTAAATGACTTGCCAATAAAAGAGGTCGAGATCCACGGGGAATATTCCAATTTAATTTCCAACATTTTTCTTGGCAACTTCAATGTTTGGTCCAGGAGAGCAAGGAACAAATTACGTATTAGTGGCTGTGGTTAGACTTCTTTTCTTCGTGATTTGGCCTCACAATAGTGATTCTTGGCAATCCGCCACCTCTGAAGTATTTCTAAATTGGGATATCTAATACTCATTTGTTTCTGGAAAGCTTGCATTTACTTTTCTGCTTTAGTGACTGCAGCAGAAAGATTTTCCAAGAACAGAGGGAGATGTGAAGAGTCAGCTTTGAGTCAACGCTCAGAAATTCTTGAATTCAAGAATTATTTATGACCTAGTGAAGGCGATTTTCATAGAAGGATGAGGTATTTTCAATGTATTTTCTTCCATAAACTTGCCTGCGTGCTACTTTTAAGGCAAGGTTTCCCAACCTTGCCAACTTTAAGATGGGTGGGCTTCAGCTCCCAGAATTCCCCAGCCAGAATTCTGGGAGTTTAAGTCCACCTATCTTAACCTTGCTGAATCTGGAAAACCTTGCCTTAAAGGATAGGCAAGGAATTTTGGGAGTTGAAGTCCACCTGTCTTAAAGTTGAGGAGTTTGGAAAACCTTGCCTTAAGAGTAGGCAAGGAATTCTGGCGGTTGAAGTCGAATTTTGATCATGGGAATGCTGTGACATTGATGTGTGAGGACTGGTTTTAAATCACTTTTTTCAGTGGTGATGTAGCTTCAAATAGTCGCTAAATGGATGGTCGTAAGTCGAGGACTAGCTGATATGGAAATACTACTTTAACTAATAGTGTTATGAACCTCAACAATAATGGGTGACTCTATCAACCCTTGTGGGGTCGATTTTGACCACTTTAACAAATCCTACTATCATATCATATACAAATCCTGCTTGACACGTTCAGATGCTTCAACCAGACCTAAAATTTTCTATAAAGGAAGAAAGAAATGGGTCTAATTTAACTAATTTCATTTTGACAGTTAGAACAATTAATCAGTGGAACAGAAGTTGCCTCCAGAAGTTGTGAATGCCCCAACACTGGAAGTCTTTAAGAAGATGTTGGATAGCCATTTCTCTGAAACGGTATAGGGTTTCCTGCCTCCAAGGTCCCTTCCAACTCTGCTATTGTATTGTATTGCATTGATAAGGTAAATAAAGTTGTTACACATATTATGCCTAGACACTATAGGTTGTCCTCCTCTTACGACCAAAAATTCAGCCCAAAATTTTCATTGCTAGCAAGAAAGTTTTTAAGTGTGAGTTTTGCTTCATTTTACAAGCCTTCCGCAACAACTGCAGTCGTGAAGTTAGTCGCCCGGTTGTTAAGTGAATCTTGACTTTGCTTGTCAGAAGGTCGCAAAAGGGGATCACATAACCCAGGGACACTGCAACCGTCATAACTGTGAGTCAGTTGGGCCGAAGATGCTGCAACAGGTGTCACTGTTTTTAGTGTCGTCGTAATTTCAAATGATTCCTAAACAAATGGTTGTAAGTTGAAGGGTACTTGTATGCAAATTTTCACTACAGGTAGTCCTCAACTTACAACCCCAATTTATGTTGTTAAGTGAGACCTTTGTTAAGTGAGGTTTGCCCCATTTTATGACTTTTCTCACCACATTTGTGAAGTGAATCACAGCAGTTCTTAAATTAGTAACAAGGTCGTTAATGAATATGGCTTCTCCCATTGACTTTGCTTTTCAGAAGGTTGAAAAGGGGGATCACGCGACCCCGGGACACTGCAACCGTCATAAATGTGAGTCAGTGGTCAAGCATCCGTGACTGTGAAGATGCTGCAATGGTCATAAGCGTGAAAAATGGACCTACGTCACTTTTTTCAGTGCCGTTGTAACTTTGAACGGTTGCTAAATGAACTGCTGTAAGTCGAGGATTAGCTGAATACTGAAATAGTGCTATCTTGCACTATTTTTTAATGGAAAATGTGGGTAATTGGTTCCAACTCAACAGAAATAGGCAATGAAGAATTTTAAACATAGATTTCTGTATTGGCCCAGCAGGAGCCGTTGCAGCTGCCACCAGACTCCGAGAGTGAGGGTCCCTATGTGTCGGCTCAGGAGGATGTGGAGGACCCTGGACAGGGTTCCGACTGAGCAGGGATCGGAGAGTCTGGTCGGCCACCAGGAGGCTCCTGAGTCATGGAGCAGCGGTGAGAGCCAGAGGAGGGGGGCTCCTGATGCCATGCCTTGGAGCAGTGGGGAGGAGTCACGAGACAGTGAATCAGAGATCAGCAGGGAGTTCTTGGACGCCCGTTATCGCCGCGCCCATAGACGCAAGGAGCGTGGGCGCAATTATCGGCGGTAAGGGCTCTCAGCTGCTGATCAGTAGACTCCTCTTCAGGCTATAAAAGGGTTGACTGAGCATACGCCCTTTGCAGCAGTCAACAAAGAACTCCTGCAAGAAGTTTTGGTCTGGAAAACGTAGCAAGCTGGATAGCTGCTTTCGTGTCTTGTCATTGTGAGCTTTGTCGTGGTGGTTTACTGCCACGGAACTTTCTGTCTGTCTGTGAAATAAACCCTGTTAATTGGTATTGTTCCGGAGCGTGTTCTGTGTGGGCGAAGGAGGAAGGGGGGTCAGAACAGATTTCATATGTATATTAATGAAAAACAGGTAGTCCTTGACTTACAACAGTTCGTTTAGTGACAGTTGGAAGTTACAATGGCACTGAAAAATTGACGTACGACTGTTGCATCATCCTTGTGGGCTTGTGATCAGAATTCAGACGCTGAATTCTGGCAACTAGCATGTACTTCTGACAGTTGTGGCATCCTGGGGTCATTCCCCTCCTGCGACCTTCTGACAAGCAAAGTCAATAGGGAAGTCAGATTTACTTAACAACCGTCTTACTAACTTAACAATCACGTTGCTAACTTAACGACTGCCGTGAGTCACTTAGCAACTGCGGCAAGAAAGGACATAAAATGGAGCAAAACTGACGGAACAAATTTCTCATTCAGCAACAGCAATGCTGATCTCAATTGTGGTTGTAAGTCGAGGACTACCTGTACAGCAGTCCAGTTACACAAAGAAGAGGCTTATAATTTTAACTCTATGGTTCACAAGGTCGCAGCCTAATTATAGAATGCAGCAAAAAAGAGAGAAAAAAACCCAATTATAGCCCACATCCAGACATTTCAACATTCAGAGCTATTTCTCTGTTAAATTCAGACTGTAAGATATTTGCCTCAATACTGGCAGAACGACTCAAAAACAATTTTATTCACCCTGATCAGCTAGAATTGTATTTGCTAAAAATTGGAAAAATGAGAAAATACCAACGCAGGAGGAAGTTATTTAAAAAATAATGGAATGTGCTGAAATGAGTAAATTGACATTTGAAATTAGAGAACAAGAAGATAAACAATTTTATAAGATATGGGATTTATTTTATCAATGGTTAGATAAAAAAAACATGGAAATGAAAGATACTAGAGAATGTTATCAATACAAGAATAATATTATTGAATGTAATATAAAGGTATATTATTATTGGATAGATTAAGGATGATGTAATGAATTGTTATAATATAAATGATCCCAATATTAAGTATAGCTCGTTGAAAATGAAGGAATAAATAGTGATAGTCAAACAAATAACGTACAATGATAATAATGTATATACACATATTGGATTTGATAACATGTGATTTTATATAAATTGCAAGTGAGGACTATGGAAAGGGTGCACAAAAACCTTGTAACCAATCGACACACTGTATGTAATGAAAGATGGTTTTATATTTTATGTCTTGTTTGTCTATGTGTCAGGCCTGAAGTTCTATTCCTTTTTAGGATATTTGGCTTGCCACACGCTCTATTATTTCATTATGCTGTTTCATTAGTGTAGTAGTTGGGAGGGGGGAATAGAAAGGAGTAGAATTGTGGAATGTGTTGTTGTCATTCCTTTCTTAGAAGCCCAAGGTCATCTTTTGTCTCTGCACCTCTGCACCTGACCGGAACCAGCTGGGTAGAGATGCCAGCGTGGCCGAAGAAGATTGGACCGTGTGATGGATTTATGGGTGTGGGGATAAGATCATGAACTTTCAACTGGGTGGAAATCCCAGGAAGCTTTTAGATTTGGGATTTCCACAGATGTGCCAACATGTCTGTCTTATTAAATTGGAACTTTTAAGGATAGCTCTGCCTTGGACTCTGATTTAATTCTGCATGATATTTGGAATGCTGACACTATGTCTGTTTAAAATTAAAAAACTTTTACAAAAAAAACCCCACAACTGCCGCAAGAAAGGTCGTAAAATGGAGCAAAACTCACTGAACGAATTTCTCATTTAGCAGCAGAAGTATTGATCTCAATTGTGGTCGTAAGACGAGGACTACTTGTACAACAGCCCATTACACAAAGAAGAGACTTATAATTTAAATCTATGGTTCACAAGGTCGCAGCCTAATTATAGAAAGCAGCAAAACAAAAAACAAAAAAGAGAAGGAAAAAAACCCCCAATTATAGCCCACATCATCCAGACATTTCAACATCTCTTTCTAAGGACTTTTGGTCTCATCATCATTGTTACCCGGTTTCGATCTTATTTGAAGGAAGATGGCTCAGCATTACTAAAATGGATGTTTTAATTCTTTCAAATGTATTGCCAACTCATCTTCAACCTGAAATGTTTTGCTGAGCCACTTCCTGGCAAATGTCAGCCTAAAATGGAAGGACTCCACTGCTGTGGGATCGTTTCCTCTTCCGCCCACGTTTAAAATGTGTCAGGGGAGAGTAATTTATTAGAAGGTCTTCTGAAAGGGAGCAGGGGGACCTTAATCACTTGACGAGGTTGTCGAGAGAAGGTACAGAATGGATGGAGGGGTGCCCATTGCGGCTTTTTGGCATGCCTTTTCTTTCGGGAGCCGGTCCAAGGCTGGGGTGGGATGGTTTGAAGATGGTGACCACAAGCACACAACCAAAGCTCTGGCCTCTATTTAAATGTGATGCCTTTTCTTTTCTCCTTTTCTTTCTTTTCATTCATTCTTTTCCCCCTCCTTCCTCTTTTCTTCCATCTATCTATCATCTATCTATCTATCTATCTATCTATCTATCTATCTATCTATCTATCTATCTATCTATCTATCATCTATCTATCATCTATCTATCTATCTATCTATCTATCTATCTATCTACCTACCTACCTACCTACCTACCTACCTTCTATATCTATCTATCTATCTATCTATCTATCTATCTATCTATCTATCTATCTATCTACCTACCTACCTACCTACCATCTATATCTTATATCTATCTATCTATCTATCTATCTATCTATCTATCTATCTATCTATCTATCTATCTATCTATCTATCATCTACCTACCTACCTACCTACCTACCTACCTACCTACCTACCATCTATATCTTATATCTATCTATCTATCTATCTATCTATCTATCTATCTATCTATCTATCTATCTATCTATCATCTACCTACCTACCTACCTACCTACCTACCTACCTACCATCTATATCTTATATCTATCTATCTATCTATCTATCTATCTATCTATCTATCTATCTATCTATCTATCATCTATCTATCTATCTATCTATCTATCTATCTATCTATCTATCTACCTACCTACCTACCTACCTATCTACCTACCTACCTACCTACCTACCTACCTACCTACCTACCATGATACAATAGCAGAGTTGGAGGGGCAGGAGACCCTAATACAATTTCAGTCAAATGGTTGTCCAGTCTCTTCTTAAAGACTTCCAGTGTTGGGGCATTCACAACTTCTGGAGGCAACTTCTGTTCCACTGGTTAATTGTTCTGACTGTCAGGAAGTTTCTCCTCAGTTCTAGGTTGCTTCTCTCCTTGATTAGTTTCCACCCATTGCTTCTTGTTCTACCCTCGGGTGCCTTGGAGAATAGTTTGACCCCCCTCTTCTTTGTGGCAACCCCTGAGATATTGGAAGACTGCTATCATGTCTCCCCTAGTCCTTCTTTCTCTTAAGAGAGACATACCCAGTTCCTGCAACCATTCTTTATACGTTTTATCCTCCAGTTCCCTAATCCTCTTTGTTGCTCTATCTATCTATCCTTCCTTCTTTCTTTCCTTCTTTCCCTCTTCCTTCCTTCTTTCTGTTTTCCTTCCTTCTTTTGTTTCTTTTTTTCCCTTCCTTCCTGCCTGCCTCTCTCTCTCACACACACAAACAAACACACAGAGTCAATACAGGAAGTGCTTCCAACACCAGAAGTTTTAAAGAAGATGTTGGATAACCCTTTGTCTGAAGTGGTGTAGGGTTTCCTGCCTAGGCAAGGAGTTGGACTAGAAGACCTCCAAGGTCCCTTCCAACTCTATTATTCTATTCTATAATATCCCTGCATCTAGGTTTATTTTCCAGGACTAAGAATGTATCCATCAAATGATCTGTTGCTTTCCACTTAGCTTATGAACCTAACCAAGGGTGATTCATCTAACACAGGATAATTAAGTCAAGCATAGTTGAGTAAACCAGATACGTATAAATTGGCAATCTCAGATATTTAGAATACTTTCCATTAAATATGCCATATCTTATCTTGGTGAATAAAGGGTTGGCATTGTATTAGTCTGAGAGGACTAATGGTGCCTACATTTGATTGATTGATGACTATATAAGAATAACAGACTTGGAAGGGACCTTGGAGGTCTTTTAGTCCAACCCCTGCTCAAGCAGGAAGATAGGTAAAATAAAAGATAGATAAATTGATAGATGACTATTACAATACAATACAATAGTAGAGTTGGAAGGGACCTTGGAGGTCTTCTAGTCCAGCCCCCTGCTCAGGCAGGAAACCCTATACCGTTTCAGACAAATGGCTATCCAACATCTTCTTAAAGACTTCCAGTGTTGGGGCATTCACAACCTCTGGAGGCAACTTCTGTTCCACTGATTAATTGTTCTAACTGTCAGGAAATTTTTCCTCAGTTCTAAGTTGCTTCTCTCCTTGATTAGTTTCCACCCATTGCTTCTTGTTCTGCCTTCAGGGGCTTTGGAGAATAGCTTGACTCCCTCTTCTTTGTGGCAACCCCTGAGATATTGAGATATTAAATAGGTAGATAATAGATAGGTAGCAATAAAGAATAGATATATGACTATATAAATATATAGACTATATAAAATAGATGATACATAACTACTGTATATAACAGCCTACATACAATAGATATATGTATATAAATTAGATGATAGATAGATAATGAGATAAAAATAGATAACTTTATAAAATAGAGTGTATAAAATAGAGGGCTATATAAAATACATGTAGATAACTACAGTATATAAGACACTATATACGGTAAATTAGATAGATGATAGATAACTAGATTACAGTGGCCTGCTCTGTAGGGCGTTTCTACGGAAGACTTAAAATATAACAGCATTTTCTAAAAGCAATCATGAGGCGAAATCAAATTCACAAAAGTACAATCCTAGCAAAATATAGCAACTATATACCCAGAATTACTGTATTAGAAAGACAAGAGAAACGTATGACTCTAGAAAGAGTGCAGAGAAGAGCAACAAAGATGATTAGGGGACTGGAGACTAAAACATATGAAGAACGGTTGCAGGAACTAGGTATGTCTAGCTTAAGAGAAAGAAGGACTAGGGGAGACATGATAGCATTATTCCAATATCTCAGAGGTTGCCACAAAGAAGAGGGAGTCAAACTATTCTCCAAGGCACCTGAGGGTAGAACAAGAAGCAATGGGTGGAAACTAATCAAGGAGAGAAGCAACTTAGAACTGAGGAGAAACTTCCTGACAGTTAGAACAATTAATCAGTGGAACAGAAGTTGCCTCCAGAAGTTGTGAATGCCCCAACACTGGAAGTCTTTAAGAAGATGTTGGATAGCGATTTGTCTGAAACGGTATAGGGTTTCCTGCCTAGGCAGGGGGTTGGACTAGAAGACCTCCAAGGTCCCTTCCAACTCTGCTATTGTATTGTATTATTATAACTACATATGGCTAGTGATGGTGGATATTTCCATATATAAGAATGTGATTATTTGTTGGAAAATCAGTTGTAGATCTACTCTGGAGAAGCTAACGGCATAGCATGCAAAATATTATTGCAGGGCTTAAATTAGAAGTCATTCCACCAATAAAATAATAATATACTTCTATAGATCAAAAGAGCAATAGATAGTGTAAACTGAAAGAAAAAGGAAGGAAGAGGAAACGAAAGTTAACTTTGAAATGTTTAAAAGAAACCCTCAAGTTTTTACAAAGAGTTAATTTGCATTTTTTATCCTTTTCTAATGTAAAAAAACCCGGTAAAATGTCCAGTATAGAGTTTCCTGCCTGAGCAGGGGGCTGGATTAGAAGATCTCCAAGATCCCTTTCAACTCTGTTATTCTGCCTTAATCCTTATTTTGGAGGTCAAAACACACTTGATTTAGTTTAGGATTAACAAATTTCATGTTTAATGCAAGGGTGCCCAACCCAAGCAACTTTTAATGTGGACTGGAGAATTCTGGGAGTTGAAGTCCACAAGTCTTAATGAAGTCATCAATGGGGTAGCTAAGGTTGTTTTGAGCTATTGTCACATCTTAGGTACCCCAGCAGGTGGCAGCACATGGTTGATATGGTTCAAGATGGAAAAATAAGCAGGACACAGCCTTGGGGAAAGGGGGTACCCTTCCTGCACCCCAATATTTCTGGACTGGGAAGGCCCCAAAGCCAGGCAGTCGGAAGCTGCTTGAATATCAATGGCAAGAAAGCTGCAGGAGGGTATTGACAAAGATGTTTTATGCTTAAACCTCTACCTTACCACCTGTCTACACTGTCCTCAACTTACGACCACAATTGGGAAGTAGAATTTCTGTTGCTAAGCAATGTGGTTGTTAAATGATTTTCACCCTTGATTTTATGAGCTTCTTTTGCCACGGTTGTTAAACGAATCCCATTGCCCCAGGATGCTGCAATCTTGGTCAATAGATGCCTGTTGTCAAGCTCCTGAATTTTGATCATGTGCTGACAGGGGTGCTGCAAGGGTCGTAAGTACGAGGACTGGTTATAAATCAGTCTTTTCAGTGCCGTTCAAAGTTCAGACAGTTGCTAAACGAATGACTATAAGTTGAGAACTATGATACATATGGAAGTACAGGTAGCTCTTGAGTTACGATCACAACTGAGTCCAAAATTTCTGCTGCTAAACGAGACATGTGTGTGTGTTTTGATCCATTTTTATGACCTTTCTTGCCACGGTTCTCAAGCGAATCACTGCCGTTAACTTAGTCGGTTGTTAAGTGAACCTGGCTTCCGCATTGACTTTTGATAGGCTGTAAAAAGGGATCATGTGACCCCAGGACACTGCAACTGTCATAAGTGCAAGCCAGTTTCCAAGTGTCCGAATTTTGATCACGTGACTGTCGTTAATTGTGGAAAACGGCCATAAGTTATTTTTTTCAGTGCCATTGTAACTCCGAACTGTCACTAAATGAATAGTTGTGAGTCAAGGAATACCTGTAAGTTGGGGATTCAACCTGTATTTAAGACATGAAATACTTCCTTAAACGAAGATTCCAAGAATTATCCACGTGGCTTGCAAAATTTCTGTGAGAATCCATTCTTTGTGGGATTTTAATTTCACAGTTCTTTTCATTTCACCCTGCTGAACCTCCAATTTTCTTTCTAATTCTGCTGAAGTTAAGAATGAGAGGTTCACCGCGATCAATCCTACTCTGATGAGTTGACCCTTTTAGATTTGCACTCCTAATACAGATGCTGAAATGTGATTAGGTACGTTACCTGTTTCACCAAAAAAAAAAAAAACCAACCCCAAAAAAACCCAACTTGGTTTTTAAAATTTCCAGACTCATCTTACTATTAAATGAAGCAACCTTTGGGACTTTACCGTCTTCAACTTCCACCCGGTGCACTTTTACAACTTGTGCTGACCGTGCGAAAACCACCATTTATTTCTCAAACAGCCCACGCTAATTGACAAAGCAGATCGCCCTGGGATTTCCAGGTCACGGTGTACCAGCACGGACTGTTCCTAAGTCAGTCAGTTCTTGCAGTCGGCCTTATCCCATCATCTTGATTGATGGCTGCATTCTGCTCTTCTTGGGCCTTCCCTTGAAGAGGTTCCATAATCCTTCCCACGGGGCGTTAAAAGGCACCTGTGGGAAGCAGTGACCCAAAGGGGTGCCAGCTGTTTTCCAAGCCTCATTCCAGGTGTTCGGTTGGAGCATAACGGTCAAAGGTCTGTTGATTAGGGACCTGTCAGAATCTTTAAAAGGTTTGTTTGTTGGCTTTTTACCCTGCAAAATGATTTCCTGAGAAAAAGCACTTGGTGCCAGTCTTCCTGTCTTTAAGGACGGACTGTTCTTTTTATTCTGTTGTAATTAATAGTTGATTTGCTGGCTACCTTGGAGGAATAGGGGCCATAAATCAATAGAATAATCTGACGCCACCCCTTTGCAGTGGGTTGAACTACTGCATGAAACCATAGCTTAACCACTGTGTGTTTACCACAATTGACCATAAATTACTAATGAAGATAATTGAAACTAATTAATACAATACAATAGTAGAGTTGGAAGGGACCTTGGAGGTCTTCTAGTCCAACCCCCTGCCTAGGCAGGAAACCCTACACCGTTTCAGACAAATGGCTATCCAACATCTTAAAGACTTCCAGTGTTGGGGCATTCACAACTTCTTCACAACTTCTGGAGGCAATTTCTGTTCCACTGATTAATTGTTCTAACTGTCAGGAAGTTTCTCCTCAGTTCTAAGTTGCTTCTTTCCTTGATTAGTTTCCACCCATTGCTTCTTGTCCTGCCTTCAGGTGCCTTGGAGAATAGTTTGACTCCCTATTCTTTGTGGCAACCCCTGAGATATTGGAAGACTGCTATCATGTCTCCCCTGGTCCTTCTTTCTCTTAAGCTAGACATACCCAGTTACACAGTTTGATAGAGTGGTTAAGGTGCTGGTGACAATGAATTCTAGTCCCACCTCAGGCAAGGAAGCCAGCTGAGTGAATTTGAGCCAATCACCAGGAGATCGTGAGTTCTAGTTCCACCTTAGGTACAAATGTCAGCTGAGTAAATTTGAGCCAATCACCAGGAGACTATGAATTCCAGTCCTGCCTTAAGACATGAAAGCCGGCTAGGTGACTTTGAGCGAATCAGCAGGAGACTGTGAATTTTAATACTGCTTTATGCACAGAAGCGGGCCGGGTGACTTTGAGCCAGGTGTTTTATCTAAGCCCAGCCTACTACCCAGGCTTGTAGTTGTAGGAGAGAGAGGAGGAGGAAGGAGTATTATGTACATTCGCTGTCTTGAGTTACCTATAAAGTAATAAAGGTGGGATAAAAATCTACTAAATAAATAAATAACAGAACATGTCAATTATTGGAGGAAACATTAATATTGTTAAATAACGGAATAAAAACACTCACATATTGGTATTAGACAGATCAAGGGCAGGCAATCCATAGTGCCCAGAGCCATTCTGCTAGCCCATCCTAGAGCCTGCTAAGAGTAGCCCAACAAACTTGGTAAACAAACAGTATTTCAACTGTGTCTCTTTTTTTAGTTTTAAAATGCCAAACAAAGGCTAAAATAGATAGGGAAAGAAATGGGTTAATTTCGAAGAACTCATCAAAAAAAGCCATCCTCAAGGGTCCAAAATGAAAAATAAATAAATAAATAAGGATTTGATTAGGATTTGGAAAAAATAGTTGACAATTTCCAATACAGGTAAACTGATGACAAAGTATGTGAACGGTACATTTCGATTCAATTCCTTGGCAGATTCAAATCCATCTTTGCAACAATTTCGTTAGAACATCTCCATAAAAGATGATATAGCTGGGGAGGAAAAGATATTTTTCCTTCTAAGAAACTGCAACTAAACTTTGGTTATAAAAACCTACTGTGTTTCCCCGAAAATAAGAAAGGGTCTTATTTTCTTTTGACCCCCGAAATAAGCGCTTGGCCTTGTTTTTGGCGTGGGCTTATTATTTTTGAGGTGCAGGAGGCGGCGAGCGTGGTCACTTCATGGCTGCTGCTGTGTTGCAATATTTTCAGGGAGGGCTTATTTTCGGGGGAGGGCTTATTTTCGTGCATGCGCTCAAAAGTCCGATTGGGCTTATTATCCAGGGAGGCCTTGTTTTCAGAGAAACAGAGTAATGGAAAATTCACTGTTGACAGAACTCAAAACTCCTCCAAGTTGACGAAAGTTTGTTCCAAAACAAAATCTATTTTTAAAAATGGGACTAGAAGCACACAACCCTTGTGATTTCCAGAAAGTCATATGAAAAGGTGGTTGCCAACATTTTTGACGATAAAGGACTCTTTCTCGTGTAGAGTGGTTTCTTTCAGGTGTTGCAAGCATTACATTCCTTCATCTGCCTAATCTTCTTAAAGCTGATTGTATCCCAGCTCCGTTCAAAGCCTGTTATTGTTAACCCAGACAGCAGGATGTGAATCACGGATTTATTCAATACCATAACAAGGGAGGAAAAGTTTAATCGGATTTCCCCCCCCCCCCCCAGTTTACACCAAAACGAAACAGAAAGAGAACGAACCAATTATGCAGAGAATTACTGGCCTCTTATTTTAAACACAAGAATGTAAGACACTTGGAATGTTTCAAGGACAACCTGGAGTTCCTCTCTTACACAACACAGAATAACAAGAGTTGAAAGGGAATTTGGAGGTCTTCTAGTCCACCCGCCCCCTAAAAATAGGAAACCATACACCATTCTGGACAAACGGCCATCCAATTACTTTCTGAAAAACCTCCAATGATGGAGCACTCCCAACTTCTGCTGTTCCACTGATTAATTGTTCGGTCAGGAAATTTCTCTTTAGTTCTAGGTTGAATCCCTATTTGTTATGTGGAGACTCTAGAAAGAGTGCAGAGAAGAGCAACAAAGAGGATTAGGGGACTGGAGACTAAAACATATGAAGAACGGTTGCAGGAACTGGGTATGTCTAGTTGAATGAAAAGAAGGACCAGGGGAGACATGCTAGCAGTCTTCCAATATCTCAGGGGTTGCCAAAAAGAAGAGGGGGGTCAAACTATTCTCCAAGGCACCTGAGGGTAGAACAAGAAGCAATGGGTGGAAACTAATCAAGGAGAGAAGCAACTTAGAACTGAGGAGAAATTTCCTGACAGTGAGAACAATGAATCAGTGGAACAGAAGTTGCCTCCAGAAGCTGTGAATGCCCCAACACTGGAAGTCTTTAAGAAGATGTTGGATAGCCATTTGTCTGAAACGGTATAGGGTTTCCTGCCTACGCAGGGGGTTGGACTAGAAGACCTCCAAGGTCCCTTCCAACTCTACTATAGTATTGTATTGTATTGTATTGTATTGCATTGCATTGTTAAGTTCCAGCCGTTATTTCTTGTTCTGCCTTCAGGTGCTTTGGAGAATAGGTTGCGCCCACCCCTCCTTTCTGGGGCAGCCCCTCAAAATATTGGAACACTGCTGTCATGTCAATATCCCCACCCAATCCCCATCCTTCTTTTCACTAGACTAGACATACCCAATTCCTGCAGATGTTCTTCGTATGTTTTAGCCTCCGTCTCCTAATCATCTTTGTTGCTCCTTCTTGTTTTGGGGTATACCAGGTTGCACTTAATCTCACCCTGACAAAACAAGAAGAGCCCATGACTTACAGGTTAATATATCTACCTAGCATGCAAGTAGCTTGGGTTCGAATCCCAGAAGGGTATGGCTAGTTGACGAGAGCTAAATAGCTCAAAATAGATCTATACTTTAAGTCTCCCTTTATTTCTTTGTCGGTAAAAATATAAAGGTTAACATCTTTGTTGCTTTTGTCTGCCCTCTTTCTAGTGTCTCGAGATCTTTTGATGTTTTAACTGGCTAGTGGGAGCTCAGAACATTTTGAACCTCTGGAGACACCGTAGGACTGCAGAGCTTAAAAACAATATTTAGTGCAGCATAGCCTGCCTTTTGGCTACTCCTCGGATTACTTTGTGTAATCTTTGGAATGTTTTGTGATCTGGCCTGAGAAGGTTGTTCGGGGGAACCTTGGGGCTGAAGGGGAAAGTTGGTTGAGAGGTGTGTGGGTTGGTCCCTCTCCCCTGGGTGAGAGCTTGGTGGGGGAGTGTTTGTGCATTGAGTGAAAGTCTTGTGAGTGTGTTTGGGGGGGGGGGGAGAAGGGGGTGCTGGATGTGATCCCCTCCGCAGCAATGAGGAAGGGGTGGTGTGAATTTGAGGGCGCTAAGAGCAAGAGCTATGATGCCCGTACAGCTCACCTTGTCTCTGACGGTTGGTCAGTTGGAGGAAGTTTCCCCCCTTTTAAGGAAGAGTGTGAGAGATGGCGGATGGGATGATTGGTAGGGAAGGCAGAGGAGGGAGGTCTAGATCGGTGGCGTTGGGTAACGGGAGATACGGGAGGCAAGAGGGAGGGCAGGCACAGGGGAATGCGACCCCGGTGTTTAGTACCAGTCTTGTCTTCTTCCCCGTAACTACCTGGTCAACAGATCTGTGGTGACCCTGATCTTAGGCTGCTGCTTTTAAACATCAGATCATTCCTCCAGACATCAGACTGGCTCCCACTCTTTCGGAAGCCCCAAAGGTATTTTTTCAGAAGGCAACCGGCCAGGGGTAGGTTTCAAAAAATTTTTTAGAACATATTCTGTAGGTGTGGCCTGTTTTGTGGGTGTGGTTTGGCGGTCATGTGACTGCGTTGGCGTGGCTTGGTGGGCGTGTGACCGAGTAGGCGTGGCCATTTTGGAAAATGTAGTGAAATTCACTTAACAATGCTCTTGCTTAGCAACCCAAATTTTGGCCTCAATTGTGGTCATAAGTTCTTTTTCTTTTTCTTTCTTTCTTTCTTTCTTTCTTTCTTTCTTTCTTTCTTTCTTTCTTTCTTTCTTTCTTTCTTTCTTTCTTTCTTTCTTTCTTCTCTCTCTCCCACTTCCTTTTTTTTTGTTTTTTCTTTCTTTCTTTCTCTTTCTATCTTTGTCTCTCTCCTTTTTCTCTCACTCTCCCTTCCTTCCTTTCTTGTGTGTATCTCTCCCCCTTCCTTCCTTCCTTCCTTCCTTCCTTTTGGAACAGGTTCCAAAAGGTACGCTAAATTTCACGAACCGGTTCTGGCGTACCGGCGCGAACCGGTAGAAACCTACCCCTGCAACCGGCCCGCAGGGTGATTAGATCTGGCCAGTGGGCCACCCTGGAAACAGCGAAGGACTGGCCTGCGGTGCCTCTGCCGGAGAAAACAGAGCTTGGAACCAGTGATTTTATTCTTAACTCTAAAAACCGCTGCACAAAAACTTGTAACCAAACGACATGCTTGATGAAATCAAGGAAAGTTGTTTTTTTTCTCTCCTTGCTCTTGTTCTGTATGTGTTGTCTTGTCTTTTTAAAAGAAAAATAAATAAATTATATATATATATATATATATATATATATATATATATATATATATATATATATATATATATATATATATAATTTATGTATATATACATATATACATACATACATATATACATATAAAAGAAAACGGAGCTTAGCAGGCCCACGGGCAGAGGGTTGCAGGAGGCCATCGCAGCCGAAAACGAAGCTCAGGAGCCCATTTTCACTGGCAGAGGGCTCGGGCCACCATAGGCACCCCCAGCATGGGTGATGTCGAGCTGGCCACGCCCACCCTGGCTCCCTGAGGTCAAACACAACCCTGATGCGGCCCTCAATGAAATCGAGTTTGACACCCCTGCCCTAGAGGCTTCAAACACAAGTAGCTTTTAATGAAGACAGGGGAGAAACATTTGCACAAGACCGGGTTGCTGTGGGTTACTGCAGGTATCAATGAAACATTCGCTTCTGGGTTTAGAAACAGGAGCCGAAATAGACTCCCCCTGTCAGGTAGCTTGGAATTGCCCAATCAGAGTTCAAGAGAGGACAGGTAACAGGTGTAAAATGCTCTTAGAGATGAAAAATGGTAAATTCTGCAGGCTTAGAGCTAGTCAGGATTAGTCAGAAGGTCTTTCAACAGAACTAACATATCCACAGCCTTCTAAAGCAGTGTTTCTCAACCTTGGCGACTTTAGGTCCTGTGGACTTCAACTCCCAAAATTCCCCAGCCAGATATGCCAAGGTTGAGAAACACTGTTCTAAAGGAAAATGTCCTTCAGTATGTAGTTTTCCACTTAGTTCTTACAAGTAATCCTCGATTTACATTAGTTCATTTAGTGACCGTTCAAAATAAGCGACATATGACCGTTTTCCCCACTTACAACCGCTGCAGTGTCCCTTGGGTGTGTGTGTGTGTGTGTGTGTGTGTGTGTGTGTGTGTGTGTCACATGATCAAAATTCAGATGTTTGGCAACGGACTCATGTTTATGACGGTGGCGATGTCCTGGGGTCATGTGATCATCTTTTGCGACTTTCCGACAAGCAAAGTCAATGGGGAAGCCAGATTCCCTTAACAACCATATTCCTAACTGAACAACTGCAGTGATTCTATTAACAACTGTGGCAAGAAAGGTCGTCAATGGGGCAAAATTCATTTGACAACTGTATCATTTGGCAACAAGACGTTTTGAGCTCAGATGCGACGAGGGCGACCTGTAATGTATTCCTTTGTTTAAAATACTTGCCTATCTAGATCCTGTGGAAATTCAAACTAATGTGACTTTGTGGAAACTTTTCATTTAATTTATAAGGACAGCAAAACATATATGCGAGCTCCGTTCGCACTTTAAGCCAAAGACAACAGCCTGAAGATGGCGAGTGAGATCTCGCTGAAACGTTGCCAAGACAATCTCAATCTTACACGGGAAAAGACCCGAATACAACAAAACCAGCATACATACATACATACATACATACATACAAACATACATACATACATACATATATGCTGGTTTTGTTGTATTCGGGTCTTTTCCCGTGTAAGATTGAGATTGTCTTTGCAAAGACAGTCTCAATCTTACACGGGAAAAGACCCGAATACAACAAAACCAGCATACCTACACCCGTGAAAATCTACGAAAACACACACACACACACACACATATATGTAAAGGATGATTCTTCGGAGACAGAATAGAAAGCGCCAGGCAGAGTCCATATTACAAAAGTCCATATTTTAATTTTCCCATAATAAAGACAATAGGCTTTGTGGTACTCGGCCTCACTAGAAAAGCAGTCATCATTAGAAAAAGGTAATAAAATGTTAACTCTGATTTAAATGTCTCTGGATTAATTGAAACTGACAGGAGCACTTGAGTGGCTCAAATATCTGGGGAATGGTAACGTTGAAGACCATGTGGCTTCTCTTAAGAGAAGAGGAACCTTAAGGGTGGGGGGCGGGGGGGGGGCTGGGAAAGCTGACTTAAAACCACTTGCAATTTTGTTGTTCCTCTTCCACACAGACCAGCTGGAGCAACCCACAGAGTCTGTAGATGCGGTGGAGGAGTTCATGTGTTCACTCTACGTGTCTTTCACGGTGGAATCTGGCCAGTAAGATATGGCCAAGTGTCTTCTCTTGGTATCCGCTTGGCATTCTGGACACTTTTTGGCAAGCTGTGTGAGGAAACACAAGAGCAGTCAAAGGATGGCATTTTGCCTTATGATCCTTGCGCTAAAGCTGTTTTCGGTCATCTTTTGAGGCCTCTCCTGTTTAAGACAACAAAGTGCAAATTATTTCTTTGTATCCTGCCTTTATTATTTTTACAAATACCTCAAGGTGGCAAACACACCTTCCTCTTCCTATTTTCCCCCAACCACCCTGTGAGGTGGATTGAGCTGAGAGAGAGAGAAAAAGGGCCAAAGTCCCCCAGCCAACTTTTATGACTAAGACTAAGACTACAACTCACAGTCTCCTGGTGATTGGCTCAAAGTCACCTAGCTGGCTTTTATGCTAAGGTGACACTAGAACTCATCATCACCTGGTGATTGGCCCAAAGTCACCCAGCTGTCTTTCATGCATAAGGCGGGACTAGAACTCACCATCACCTGGTGATTGGCCCAAAGTCACCCAGCTGTCTTTCATGCGTAAGGCGGGACTAGAACTCACCATCACCTGGTGATTGGCCCAAAATCACACAGCTGTCTTTCATGCGTAAGGCGGGACTAGAACTCACCATCACCTGGTGATTGGCCCAAAGTCACCCAGCTGTTTTTCATGCGTAAGGCGGGACTAGAACTCACCATCACCTGGTGATTGGCCCAAAGTCACCCAGCTGTCTTTCATTCATTCATTCATTCATTCATTCATTCATTCATTCATTCATTCATTTATTGAATTTATAGACCGCCCCCTCTCCCCAAAGGGACTCGGGGCGGTGCACAGACAGAATTGCTAAAAAACCGTATACACAATAAGAAAATATTAGAAACCCCTTAAAAACAAATTAAATATGGAGTCTGTAAATAATAGTAAAAATTAAGAACAGCTTAAAAAGTTAACCCCCGAAAATTTAAAATACCGGCCAGGAGGATTGAAGATTAAAACTACGATTGGGCCAGGCCAGCTAATTGGAACAGGTGGGTCTTGAGTTTCTTGCGGAAGGAGTGGAGATCGGTAGTGGTTCTAACGTCGGGGGGGAGGTCATTCCAGAGGGTCGGGCCCATCACAGAGAAGGCCCTACCCCTGGGCGTCGCCCGCTGGCATTGCTTAGTGGACGGCACCAGGAGGAGTCCCTCTCTGTGAGAGCGGATCGGCCGAAGGGATGTGTGGGGTAGGATGCGATCCTCATGCCTAAAGTGGGACTAGAACTCACAGTCTCCTGCTTTGTAGCCTAGCACCTTAACTACTGGACCAAACTGGCACTCTCACTTTAAATATTTAAAAATTGCTAAGGCGGAGAAACACTGGTTAAAATGATGCAGAGCAATAAGCTCTTGGAATAACAACAACAACAAGAACATCAATAACAATAACAACAACCACAGTAATTTCTCAATCACAACGGTGAAACTTTGTGGAACAATTTACTTTGCTCTCAAGAACTGGCCGTGCATATATATATTTAGGACGTCACTGAGGAAATCAGTTATGTTTATGGAGAAGTAAGATGTTTAAACAAGGACCCGGATACTAAAAACAATGGGGAAAAGATACGAGATCTCATCAACAAGGTCTCATTTATTCGTGAAATCCTTGGTCCTCTCTGAACTTGGCGATTTGCTTGCAGACATTTCTGTACAACAGTAGAACAGGGCAATCACAAAAAAACCGCCCAGCTCAGAGAGCACCAAGAACTCCAGAGTTCAACCCTCAACTTAGAATAACAGAATTGGAAGGGGTCTTGTAGGTCATCTAGCCCAACCCCCTGCTCCAGCAGGAGACCAATGCCGTTTCTGACAAGTGGCTGTCCAATCTCTTTTTCAAAGCCTCCAGGTTGATTGCTCTCATTGTCAGAAAAGTTCTTCTCTTAATTTCTAGGTTGAATCTCTCCTTGGTCAGTTTCCATCCATTCTTCCTTGTCTGGCCTTCGGGGTGCTTTGGAAAATAAAATGCCATCTTTTTTCTGGCAGCCCCTCAAATATTATAAGACTATCGTGTCTCCCCTAGTCCTTCTTTTCATTAAACTAGACCTACCCAGTTCCTGCAACCGTTCTTCCTATGTTTTAGCCTCCAGGCCCCTAATCCTCTTTGTTGCTCTTCTCTGCACTCTTTCTAGAGTCTCAACAACAATTAAAAAGTCTAAACCGCAGCCCCCTGGAGTGGGGAGGGAATGGAGATTTTACAGTATCCTTCCCCTGCCATGTCCACCAAGCCACACCCACACAACCGGTAGTAAAAAATTTTAAAATCCCACCACTGATTCTAACCATTGTGCCACCATGACAAGCTATTGTATATAAAAAGAGAAACAAACTCTTCTCCCTTCTAGCCCTGATGGTGTTGCCTAAATGAGTCAACAAACGTCTGCAAGGCAACAGCCAAGCTGAGAAAGCACCAACGATTCCACAGTCCTCCTCTTCGCTTCTCTTCCTCTCTGCAAATCCCATCTCCTTCTACCGTAGCACTGATGATGTCATCCAGTTGGGTGATGAAATGTCTTCAAGAAAGCAACCAAGCTCAGAGAGCACCAAGGACCCCACAGTCCTCCTCCTCCTCTGCAAACCCCTCCCCTTCTAGCACCGACATTGTTTATTTATTTATTTTATTTATTTTTCAAAATTTATAGACCGCCCCCTCTCCCCGAAGGGACTCGGGGCGGTGTACAGGCATCTCATTAAAAACAGGTACAAAAGATAAATACCCTTAAATATATTCCCTTAAAAGCGAATTAAACCTAAATTCAACTGTACAGAATAATAAAAGTTAAAATCAACTAAAACGCATACCCTTAAAAATTTAAAAATGCAGGCTTGAGGGACTAAAATTGGGAATTAGGCCAGGCCAGCTAAATTGAACAGGTGGGTTTTAAGCTTCTTACAGAAGGAGCGGAGGTCGGTGGTAGTTCTGATATCCGGGGGGAGGTCATTCCAGAGGGTCGGGCCCATCACAGAGAAGGCCCTACTCCTGGGCGTTGACCGCTGGCATTGCCTAGTGGACGGCACCCGGAGGAGTCCCTCCCTGTGTGAGCGAATCGGCCAAAGGGATGTGTGGGGCAGGATACGATCCCGCAAATAGCTAGGTCCTGTGCCATGGAGCGCTTTAAAGATGATAACCAACACCTTGAAACGCACCCGGAAAGCCACAGGTAGCCAGTGCAGCCCGCGCAGCAGGTGTTACGTGGGAGTATCTAGTAGCTCCCACAATTGTCCGCGCGGCCGCATTCTGAACCAGCTGCAGCCTTCGGGTGCATCTCAAGGGGAGCCCCATGTTGCCTAGTTGTCTAACTGCAAGGAAACAACAAAGCCCAGAGACCACCAAGGACTCCATCATTTATCACATATCTGTGGTAGGTAAAATGAGGACCCAGATTGTTGGGGGCAATAGGCTGACTCTGTAAACAGCTTAGAGAGGACTGCGAAGCGGTATATAAGTCTAAGTGCTATTGCTATTTAATAAATACCAGTGAATACAGCTCTTTCCATGCAGGCACCTGGTACAGCTTGTACCAAGCAGCCTACTTGCTACATTTGGCACTAACTCCAACCTCCAAACACTTGTGCAAGAGCATGTAGCACCACTCATCTGCTTTTGAAGTAGCATCTGTTTAACTTGTACGGACAAGAACAGTAGACAGGGTGCTGACCTTATGGTCCGATCTCTTGCAATTGCTTCTCTTAATCAGGAGGCCACGCCTGCAAAACCCTTGCATTCCCAGGGCACCCACTCATTCTAAACTAGCCTTAGCTTAGCTTGCTGTAAAAAACTTTAGGCCAACTAGAGGGAAAGAGATTATTCTGATCACGTACCAACCTCTGTGGGTTTTCTGGTTAAGGATGACAAACATCAAAGAGTCATTTGAGTGTAATGTTATGTCTGCTTTGGCTTCCTGGATTCGCAATCTTACAATCTAAAAATTCAGGATAGCGTCTTGCATGAAATACCCCACAAAATTCCCAAATTGCATCCAGCCAAAAAGGCAAAGTGAACCAATTGAGTTGTGGGTTGCTGTTTCCCTTCTCAACATTTGTTTGGGTTTCCTTTATTAGGGGGTACAGATTTCCTGGCATCACCAGAGCCATTTTTATTGCTTTTGACCTCTCCTTAAGCCACGTTCGTCTGAATCACATCCCTTCCCAGAAAAAAACCCGGTGGCATTTTGGAAATAGGGTTAAACCAACTTGAGGTTTGATGCTCCATGTTGTTTTTGTTCGCCCTGTTTTAAGGAAATAGATAATAGGTTATATCAGTGATAGCGAATCTTTGTGGCACTGAGTGCCCAAACCAGAACGTTTGTGCAAGTGTACGTATGCGAGCTCTGGGGCACCGGAAATCTGAAGACCAGCTGGCTTGCGCATGGGTGTCTGTTTTTTTGCCGTTTTAGGGGCCGTTTTCAGAGTGTTTGAGGGCCATTGTCAGGCCTAAAACGGTATGAAAATGGTCTGAAAACTGCCCTAAAAACAGCATGTTTGGGGGGCATTTTTGGGCTGTTTTCCGGCCATTTTCCGGTGCCCGCAAAGACCAGCTGGAAACCATATGTGCTGGAAACCAAGAGCAAAAGGCTTGTTTCTGTGCATGGATTGGGCCACATGGCTTCCTTTAACCAAACCGAACTTGTCATGGATCAAGCCTCTTGTCAGTGGCGTGTGATCTCAATTGCAAGAAGATGCTCAAGTCACATACAAGGTGCAAACCCTTCTCCTAGAAAATGAGATATTTTAGGAAATATTAAAAGGGAAGAATATTTCCCCTAAAAGGGAGGCAGAAACTCAACCTCCCCCCCCACCCCCGGTCAATGGGCCATTAAGACCTGGGCCAGTCTATTCTACATAACAAAGTTCTATCTCCTTCAAGCAGAGCCATAATAGGAATCCCAAAGCCCTTTCACTACATCATCACCCAGCAACAGATTAAGCCAGGTCTGGGACACAGTCGGCCTACAAAGTTAGCTAAGACACCCCCCCCCCCCCCGCCAAGCCCCTGGGAGTCTGAGAGCCAATGGGATACATTTCTTCTACAGGAAATGCACTGTAAGAATCAACTGCGGAAAAACAGCAAAGGAAATTCTGCTGTGCTTTAAGAACAGGCAATTTGGTGAAGCTAGTGGTTAAAGCTCCAGACTAGAAAGTGGGAGATAGTGAGTTCTAGTCCTGCCTTAGGCATGAAAACCGGATGGGTGACTTTGGGCCAGTTACCAGGAGATAGTGAGTTCTAGTCCTGCCTTAGGCATGAAAGCCGGATGGGTGACTTTGGGCCAGTTACCAGGAGACAGTGAGTTCTAGTCCTGCCTTAGGCATGAAAGCCGGATGGGTGACTTTGGGCCAGTTACCAGGAGACAGTGAGTTCTAGTCCTGCCTTAGGCATGAAAGCCGGATGGGTGACTGTGGGCCAGTTACCAGGAGACAGTGAGTTCTAGTCCTGCCTTAGGCATGAAAGCCGGATGGGTGACTTTGGGCCAGTTACCAGGAGACAGTGAGTTCTAGTCCTGCCTTAGGCATGAAAGCCGGCTGGTTGATTTTGGGCTTGCCACCAAGAGACTGGGAGTTCTAGTCTCATCTTAGAATGAAAGCCAGCAGGGTGACTTTGGACCAATCACCAGGAGCCTGAGAGTTCTAGTTTCCCCTTAGGCATGAAAGCCAGGTGGGTGACCTTGGACCAGTTCCTCTCTCCTAACCCAATCCACCTCAAAGGGTTGTTGTAGGGAAAATAGGAAGAGGAAAGTGCGTTGGGTAATGTTGGCTGCCCCGAAGTTATTTGTAAAAATGATAAAAGGCAGGATGCGAAAAAATAAATAAATCCACCCAAATAAATCTGCTGAGGAAAGACTGAAGGGAAAAATGAAAATGAAAGCTAACCTTCAAGGAATTCTCCCAACATTTGTTGCAACACGTGAAGGAACACTGCTGGCATTTAAAGGGCACACCATGCTCAGAACCGCATTTAGCACATTGATAGGCCCCTAAAGAGAGGAAAGGAAGAAGTAATGAGAAAAAAAAAATGAAGGAATCGGTGGAGTTAACACCACCGATTAAGGAAAAAGAATGTAACTTTTTTGGCTGGGCGATTCTGTGCCAGTTGCTTTCTAAAAGAAGGATAAAAATCTAATAATAGTCATAGCTGTTTTTGTCTAAATACTCATTTCATTTCTTCTTTATACAATACAATACAATAGCAGAGTTGGAAGGGACCTTGGAGGTCTTCTAGTCCAACCCCCTGCTAAGGCAGGAAAGCCTACACCATTTCAGACAGATGGCTATCCAACATCTTCTTAAAGACTTCCAGTGTTGGGGCATTCACAACTTCTGGAGGCAACTTCTGTTCCACTGATTCATTGTTCTCACTGTCAGGAAGTTTCTCCTCAGTTCTAAGTTGCTTCTCTCCTGGATTAGTTTCCACCCATTGCTTCTTGTTATGACCCAGGTGCTCAATACAGACTAAGCATTGCCATACAATACATGATCTGCAACCTTCCATGTGTAGTTCCCATGTGTAGGTAGTCCTGGACTTACAACCACAATTGAGCGCTCCAAATTTAGGCTGCCAAGGGAGGCAGTTCTTGCATGAGTTTTGCCCCATTTTACCACCCTTGCTTGCCACCGTTGTTAAGCGAATCACCCCAGTTGTAAAGTTAATAATGGACGTTGTGAACTGAATCTGGCTTCCCTGGTGACTTTGCTGGTCAGGAGGTGGCAAAAGAGGAACACGTGACTCTGCAACCGTCGTAAATATGAGCCAATTGCCAAGCCTCAGAATTTTGATCACATGACCACGGGGATGCTGCAATGGTTATAAAGTGTAGAAAAACGGTCACACGCCACTTTTTTTTCCAGCACTGCTGTAACTTCAAATGGCCATTAAATGAGTGGTTGTAAGTCCAGGACTAACCATAGTTGATAAGCTCTCTTTAGAATAGTGCAGGGGTGTCCAAACTTGGGAACTTTAAGACTTGTGGACTTCAACTCCCAGAATTCCCCAGCCAGCATGGCTGGCTGGGGAATTCTGGGAGTTGAAGTCCACAAGTCTTAAAGTTCCCAAGTTTGGACACCCCTGGAATAGTGGTTCTCAACCTGGGTAACTTTATGATCTAACAATGTAGCGTAAATACATCATAAATAGCACTTAAGACTTATATACCGCTTCACAGAGCTTTATAGCCCTCTGTAAGTGGCTTACAGCTCCCAGAATTCCCCAGCCAGCCATGGATCCTGGGAGTTGAAGTCCACATGTCAAGACCGATTCACACTTTCACCTACATTTTATCCTTCGCTCTCGCAGCTTGACAATTACAGGGAAGGGTGGTGAGTGGATGGAATGCAAGAGGGGGAGAAAGGTATTCAGGTTACATGGCTGGCGTCTCAAGGAGACACTGAGCAGATGTCTCGGTGTCGTTAGCCAATTCCCGTAACAAAGCGAACAGGAGTGATTGATGGATGTTTTGGACTAGAGGTGGCCCATAGGGAAAAGAAGGAACTAACTATGCTTGCTTTTGCGTGGGAAACCCAGTGCTGGTTTCACTTTTTCTATGCCAATGTGATTTATTCAGTAAAGTTTGATATACTTCCCAGTAAAAATAATGTCCCAGGAGTTCCTTCTTCTCGATTCGCCAAATGGACAGTTGACAACAATACAATACAATACAATACAATACAATACAATACAATAGCAGAGTTGGAAGGGACCTTGGAGGTCTTTTAGTCCAGCCCCCTGCCTAGGCAGGAAACCCTATACCGTTTCAGACAGATGGCTATCCAACATCTTCTTAAAGACTTCCAGTGTTGGGACATTCACAACTTCTGGAGGCAACTTCTGTTCCACTGATTAATTGTTCTCACTGTCAGGAAATTTCTCCTCAGTTCTAAGTTGCTTCTCTCCTTGATTAGTTTCCACCCATTGCTTCTTGTTCTACCCTCAGGTGCCTTGGAGAATAGTTTGACTCCCTCTTCTTTGTGGCAACCCCTGAGATATTGGAAGACTGCTATCGTGTCTCCCCTAGTCCTTCTTTTCATTAAACTAGACATACCCAGTTCCTGCAACCGTTCTTCATATGTTTTAGTCTCCAGTCCCCTAATCATCTTTCTTGCTCTTCTCTGCACTCTTTCCAGAGTCTCCACATCTTTTCTACATCGTGGCCACCAGAACTGAATACAACACACATCGTAAAGGTTGAGAAAAAATGGATTTAGAACAGCGGGTCTCAACCTTCCTAATGCCGCGACCCTTTAATACAGCTCCTCATGCTGTGGTGACCCCCCAATAAAATTATTTTATGTTTTCCGTATTTTTTCAAAAATATGTCTTTTCTGATAGTCTTACGCGACCCCTGTGAAAGAGTCGTTCGACCCCCAAAGGGTTCGCGACTCACAGGTTGAGGGCCGCTGATTTAGAAAGAAGGGAACGGCTTGATTGAAAGATTCTACCTACCACTTATTAGGGAGAGAGGTAGGTTGCCATCATCTGTGGCTTCTCGTAACCGGCTGGGCCTGCTCTCAATTTCTGGTGGGTCTGGATTTTGGAGCGGCTGTGGTGCTTCATTCTTGGAAGAATCTGCAGTATAAATATTGCATAATCACATTGCCATGGACATACAAGACTCTGTTCAGACCGGGCTGGTTATGCAGCACTCACGACACACTTACGTAATACAGGCATGACTTTTAAGTCAATTTGCTTTAATTATTACTTTTTTTAAAAAAAGCAGAATTACAGAAACCTTACAGATGAGATCAATCAAGGTTTGACAGTCATTCAGAATTCCGACTGACATCGTTCAGTTTGCAATACCCCAAGTCTTAAAGTTGGCAAGGATGGAGACCCCCGCTGATCCAGGGTGTTACAGAGTGCAGTGCGAAAGCTCTTACCAGAGGAACTGTTGTCATTGTCCTCCTCTGGAAAAGTTGTGCCCGTCAGTTCTCTGAACATCTGCAGGAATTGTTCCTTGTGGGGAGGGCGGACGAATGTGGCAAACCCTACCAAAGAAAGCAAGCTGCAGGTCACGATGCGAGCCAATGACTTCCAAGGAAAAATGAGAACATGTTTCATCTTCTCAAACAAATGTCATGGGAGATTCTCAATTCTACTTCTGCTAGAGGCAACTTTTGTTGGTGTTTGGCTTCTCATCCTGGAAGCTTCTTTAGAACTGAACTGTTTTCAAAGAAAACACCAAGAATGTTCAATTGCCTTTTGTGGGAAGGAAAAAAAACACCTTTGGGACAAACAAGACTTCTCAGCTTTTATTAGCTTATCAAAATGTACAACAGAAAGAAAAATGGAGAGAGTAGGGGAGGAAAAAGGGAAGAAGAAAAAATATTAAGGGAAAGGGAAAGAAGAAAGAAAAGCATTGACTTCTGATTCTCTTTAGTGCAGTGAAGTAAGATAATGAAATGCAGCTTCAACCTTTACATAATATAGTCCTCAACTTGATCTCTGGAGGGCCAGAGATGGGGGCTGCTCCTCCATCCTGGTCCTATTAGACCTCTCGGCGGCTTTCGATACCATCGACTATGGTATCCTATTGCATCGTCTGGAGGGGCTGGGGGTGAGGGGCACCGTTTTGCAGTGGTTCTCCTCCTACCTCTCTGGCCGAGCGCAATGTGTGTTGACAGGGGGGCAGAGGTCGACCCTGAGGCCGCTCACTTGCGGGGTGCCGCAGGGGTCGGTCCTCTCACCTCTCCTGTTCAACATATATAAGAGGCCGCTGGGCGAGATCATCCGTGGATTCGGGGTGGACTACCACCTGTACGCTGATGACACTCAGTTGTACATTTCTACCCCGAACCACCCCAACGATGCCGTCGAAGTGATGTCCCGGTGTCTAGAAGCCGTGCGGATTTGGATGGGAGGTAACAGACTCAGGCTCAACCCGTCCAAGACGGAGTGGCTGTGGCACCCGGCACCCCGGTTCAACCAGCTGCGTCCATCACCAGCCATTGGGGGCGAACAGCTGGCCCCCATGGATCAGGTTCGCAATTTGGGCGTCCTCCTAGATACCCGGCTGTCAATGGACGACCATGTGACGGCCGTGGCAAGGGGGGCGTTTCACCAGGTTCGCCTGGTGCGCCAATTGCGTCCCCTATTGGACCGGGATGCCCTCCGCACAGTCACTCATGCACTTGTGATGTCTCGGCTGGACTACTGTAATGCTCTCTACATGGGGCTCCCCCTGAGATGCACTCGAAGGCTGCAGCTGGTTCAGAATGCGGCCACGCGGGTTGTTGCGGGAGTCTCTAGGTACTCCCACGTAACACCTCTCCTGCGTGGTCTGCACTGGCTACCTGTGGCTTTTCGGGTGTGTTTCAAGGTATTGGTCATCATCTTTAAAGCGCTCCATGGCACAGGACCGAGGTACTTGCGGGATCGTATCCTGCCCCATACATCCCTTCGGCTGATCCGCTCTCACAGGGAGGGGCTCCTCCGGGTACCGTCCACGAGGCAGTGCCAGCGGGCGACGCCCAGGAGTAGGGCCTTCTCTGTGATGGGCCCGACCCTCTGGAATGACCTCCCCCGTGACATCAGAACAACCACCGATCTCCGCTCCTTCCGTAAGATGCTCAAGACCCACTTGTTTAGTTTAGCGGGCCTGGCCTAATCCCAATCTAGTCCCTCAATTCTGTACTTTTAAATTTTTGGGGTTGTTTTAAGCTGATTTTTAACTTTTATTCCCTGTACAGCCTTATTGTTTAATTGGTTTTTAAGTGTATCTATTTTATATTAGATTTTAATGTGGCATCTGAACACCGCCCCGAGTCCCTTCGGGGAGAGGGGGCGGTCTATAAATTTAATAAAATAAATAAATAAATAAATAAATAAACTTAAGACCACAATTGAGCTCAGCATTTCCGTAACTCAGACATCTGTTAAGTGAGTTTGGCCCCATTTCATGACCTTTCTTGCTACAGTTGTTAAGTGAATCACTGCACTTGTTAAATTAGTGACATGGTTGTTAAATGAATCTGGTTTCCCCTTTGACTTTGCTTGTCAGAAGGTCGCATGACCACAGGACCCTGAAACGGTCATAAAGAGTTGTCAGTTGCATCTGAATTTCGATCGCATGACCAGTGGATGCTGTAACAGTTGTAAATATGGAAAACGGTCATAAGTCAGCGATGTTGTGACTTTGAACTGTCACCAAATGAACTGTTGTAAGTTGAGGCCTTACCTGTAGGGTGTACTAGCCATTCCTATAACAACAGCCGATTTAATCAGCAAAACACATATCCAAAGTTTCATTCCCCCCCCCCCCCACCTCAAGCATAAAGTCCAGAAGTGGTTTCCAAATGGAAACAAAGTTAGCTGTTTTCTTTTCTTTCATTAGGACACTTTATTTAGCCATTTCTGCTCATACCATCATTATAGGACATTTTAATTCCTACAAAGGATGACCGTTTTTTTCCAGCCGGTCATCCTTTGTAGAATTAAAACGTTTTCCCTTTTTTGGAGCTTTCTTGCTGCTGTCAGCACATCTAACAACAAAGTTCCAAATTGTTTTTTCCAAGTTCTGTGCCCATTAAGCCCCCCCAAAAAAGCCTCTGGTTTGTATCTTTACATTTGCTTTAAGAAACCTCTGTATTAAGATGTGAATCCTACTCCCAATGCAACACAAGGAACACTTCTCGGGTTATTGTTTACACCAGGGGTGTCCAAACTTGGGAACTTTAAGACTTGTGGACTTCAACTCCCAGAATTCCCTAGCCAGCATGGCTGGCTGGGGAATTCTGGCAATTGAAGTCCACAAGTCTTAAAGTTCCCAAGTTTGGACACCCCTGGTTTACACCCAGATGTAAGGCTAACTTGCTTCTCTTCACTGTGCCTCCTAAACTCTGTATTTAGATTTATGTGGCTTTGAGAGCTAGAGTCCTCGACTTACGACCGCAATATCTCTCCCTCTCCCTCCCTCTCTCCCCTCTCCCTCTCTCTTATCTCTGAAGAGGTTTTTACTAAGTGAATCATCTGTTCCTGAGAAATTTAAAATGCCATTTTTAAACAGTGAAATGGTCTTCCAAGAACATTGGCGAGCTGTTCCTTGCTGGAGATTTTCCAACAGGACTTAGGTGGCTGCTGGTTCAAGAATGATTTAATGCAGTGTTTCTCAATCTTGGCAGCTTTATTTTCTATTTATTTATTTTCAATATTTCTAGACCGCCCCCTCTCCCCGAAGGGACTCGGGGCGGTGTACAGGTGTGTCATTAAAACGAATACAAAAGACGAATATCCCATACCCTTAAAAACGAATTAAACCTCATACAACTGTACAAAAAGTAAAAATTAAAAATTAAATTAAAAAACAACTAAAAGTATACCCCTAGAAAATTTTAAAAAATGCAGGCTTTAGGAACTAAAATTGGGAATTAGGAATTAGGCCAGGCCGGCTAGATTGAACAGGTGGGTCTTTAGTTTCTTACGGAAGGAGCGGAGGTCGGTGATAGTCCTGATATCTGGGGGGAGGTCATTCCAAAGGGTCGGGCCCATCACAGAGAAGGCCCTACTCCTGGGCGTTGCCCGCTGGCATTGCCTAGTGGACGGCACCCGGAGGAGTCCCTCTCTGTGAGAGCGAATCGGCCGAAGGGATGTATGGGGCAGGATACGATCCCGCAAATAACTAGGTCAGCTTGAAGATGGGCAGACTTCAACTCCCCGGAATCCCCTGCTTGGCTGGTGGATTCTGGGAGTCGAAGTCCACGGGTGCAGAGGTTGAGAAAACACTGTGCTAGATTATACATCGCTGTTCTAACTGCCTTTTAGCACTGATGATGATGATGGCATTATCCATTCAGTCGGGTTTGACTCTTGGGAATTCTACAGGCCACTATTCTCCACATTTTCTGATCTTGCATTATTTTATTTTTTTGAGTTGCTCTGTGCTTTAGATGGTGTCAACTTTGATGGTCTCCAGCCACTGTGTTGCCTGGAAGTCTGGTTTCCTTTTACCGCTAACTCATCTCAACATAATGGCTTTCTCCAGTGAATTCCCACGCATAGCATCACCAAAGTAATTGAGAGGGCAGTTTCGTGATTCTTTTCCCCCCTTCCGTTAACATGTCTGGTGTTATGCATTCCAGTCCTTGCTTTGCTGTCCAAGGAATATGCAGGAGACTTCTCCAGCCCTACAGTTCAAGCGAGCGGATTTTCTTCCCTTCTTGCTTTTTTAAGGGCCAATGACTGATGACAACTTAGAAAACAACTAAGCTCGGAGATCACCAAGGGCCCATTAAGCAGAGATAGCCTCCTTTTTGCTCATTAGGAAAGGTAAGGTAGATAAGCTTTTATTAAAGAGCCCCAAATATGGGTTTTCGAGTAGTGAGCAGAGAGGAGACATGTTTTTTTTCACACTGAAAGACAGACATGGTTATTCGTGCGAGGGTCTAAAACTTCTCTCTGAATCCTAGTGATGCAATTCTATGACTCTTGATTCCTGAAAAACTTCATCCACTGGAATTTTCAAGTCAGTAAACAAATAAAACTACACGTATTATGAATGATAACCACAGACGAAACCACAGAAATGATAACCACAGACGTCATCGTTACTTTCTTATTTTTAAGTTAAAGCACAATTTCTTCCTGTACTTTTCAGGGTAGCCAAGTACAGACTGTTTATTGACATAAAACATCCCTGTTTTTAACTCCTCCACTGGAAAACTCCTGCTTTCTTTCTTTTGAGTTGGCATATGTGCTAGAAGGCTGCTGTACAGGACACAGAGCCCTCAACGTACAACCACAACTGAGCCAACAATTCCTGTTGTTAAGCAACACGGCCAATCTTATTCTCCTTGTGAAGCAAGAGAGTTGTTAAGGGAGTTCTGCCCCATTTTACAACCTTTCTTGCCACAGTTGTTAAGTGAATCGGTGCAGTTCTTACGTCAATAACACGGTTGTTAAGTGAATCCGGCTTCCCCATTGACTTTGCTGGTCAGAAGGTCACCAAAGGGGATCCCTTGACCCTGGGACACACCACAGCCGTCATAAATATGAGTCAGTTTCCAAGTGTCTGAATTTTGGTCATGTGACCGTGGGGATGCTGCAATGATCATGTGTGAAAAATGGTCATAAATGACAGCTATGGAGAATCTTAAGTCATCCAGGTCACGGTTGTCCCAAAGGTGCTTTCTCAGGAAGCAACCGGACTTCCTTGCTTTTCTTTGAAGATGTTTCACTTCTCATCCAGGAAGCTTCTTCAGCTCTGACTGGATAGTGGGGAAAGGAAGGATTTACAGTATGTTCCTTGCAGACAGCTGGTCATTTGCATCCTTTTAGAGAGTCGTTGAGGCCACTTGGAGGCTCGTCTGTGTCCTCAGGGGATTACAAAAGAAAGAGGGGTCAAAGAGGCCATCTATCTCAAAACTGAACAGCCCTCCCTCAAAAAGAAGGAAAAGGATACAACCTCATCTATCTCCAATCTACAACACAGTCCTTTCAGCAGTTCCAAGAAGGCCCAAAACACCCATTTGAACTGTTCAAATGATCCTGAGGAGAGAGACAAACCTCCAAGTAGCCTCAATGACTCTTTCTAAAAGGATACAAATAACCAGCTGTCTGCAATGAATATAAATCCTTCCATTCCTCACCATCCAGTCAGAGATGAAGAAGCTTCCTGGATGAGAAGCGAAATCTTTTCAAAGAAAAATAAGAAAGTCTAGTTTCTGGAAAAAGAACCTTTGGGATGGTCATAAGTCACTTTTTTTCAGTGCCATTCTAACTTTGAACAGTTACAAAACAAATGGTGGTGAGTCAAGGACTATCTGTAAATATAATAAATGAGCTATTCTTGCAAAGCATCGTTCCCCAACTTTTCTGGACTGGCTGCCCGTTGGGGGGGGGGGCAGGGCGGAGCGGGTGGAAGAGGGGATGTTTTTGTGTGAAGGGAATTGTAGCCCATGTGTAGCCCAGTTATGAATAGCCATGGCCCAGTAGTCGGCTGTGGCCCATAGGTTGGGGACCCCTGTTGTAAAGGAGTCACTTCCTTTTTAAAGGTAAGGAAATCAAATGTGTTATTATGGTTTAAGGCTCTTTCCTTGTCCAATTGTGCCTCGCTGGAAGTGGCGCCACCATTCCCATACCTCTTTCTTCTCCTGTGCGCTGCTTGGAGAGTCCAAGCATGGGTTAACACAGCCTAACTGCCCTAGGACTGACTGAGTTTTTTCCTTGACCACGCCCCCTTTGCCTCTGGCAGGTCAGTTTTAAAAACTCAGTCCGCCCGATAGGACTGTTGCAGGGGAGTTCTCCAGTTTAGGCTTTTTGCTTGGACTCCCCACATCAGCATTTAAAGAAATTCTTGACCATCTCAATTTGACACCAGCGAAACCTTCTTGACAGCTCAGGTCTGTTATTCATCGTCTGCTGCAGTAAGCCAATCGAGGTAGGCTTGAGGCTTGTCCGGCTCCAGCCGGCGAGCGGAAGCGATACGAAGGACAACCAGCTGTTTGGCGCTGGCGGATCCTTGCTACGAAGCCGCGGAAGCCTGTTTCGGACCCGTTGGGTGTCCTAACGGCTTCCAAAATCTGCCCGGCAACAGCGGCGACCATTTTAGGCGTTTCGCGCCCTTTTCTCCACTTCGGAGAGGGTTGCCTTGGTTACGGAGGCTGCGCGCGCAGCGGCGGCCATTTTAGAACACCAAATTGCCTCAAGTTTCAAACGGCAGCAGCTTCAGACCTCGCGGTCAGACCTCGACAGTAATAGCAGCAGCAGCTACCTTTAGCGACTGAGAGGCCTTGTCCGGGGCTCCGGCAAGGCCGAACGTCTTGAGAACAGCCGTCTCGCACTCCAAGGCAGGGATTTCGCCGGCGGGCTTCCCTTGCCTATTGCAGCTACCGCGGACGTTTTGTGGCCGTCTGGCTCGTCCTAGCGGTGCCCTCCAGACCCATCCAGCCTTCCTGTGAGTTCTGAAGAACAATGGCAGACGAAGGTTTGGAGGTGCAGGCTGGGCCCTCTTCCAAGAGGCCCAGAGTGGAGCCCCCCCCAAAGGAAACAAGGGAGGGAGAGGCAATCCCAATAGATCCCCTTCCCGAGCCTCAGGGGATTTACCCACCAGTAGGGAGGGAACCCGTAGAGGCCATACCTCGCAGGCCCAGAAAACCAGCCGGTCCCCAGATCAAGAGGAGGCATGGGCAGGGCCCCATTCTCCCCAAGGGAAGGTTCAGGATCAGGACGCTCCCCACCAGGATGGCTCACCTCCATCAACTGGGGGGATTTCAAGGGACTCCTCCCCAGATGCCTCATGGGGCTATCCAGACTCCCCCAGTTCTTCTGTTAGGGAGGAATTGGAACCATACCAAGATATATTCCAGAGGGAGGAAAGGAGAACCTCCAAGGGCTCCAGGGGACGCCCAAGAGAAGACAAGGGTCCCGCATTATCTGCTGAGATGAAGGAGGTCATAGCTAAAGCCATCTCCCAAGGAATAGCAGATGGCCTCAAACAGAAAGAGACTGGTTCTTCTGGCACTCCTAAAGCCAGGGCAACCCCTGCCCCTATAGGAGACCAAGCCCCTGCTTCGCCTGGCACATCTATTGCCACGGAGGACACGGGATTAGAGAAGGGGGAAATAGATGATTTCGAATTATCGGAGGATGAGGATCTTCCTCCTGATAAACCGGCCTTTACAGGGTTATTCAAACCATCCCTGTTTAAATCCATCCTTCACAAGGCCATAGCGGCCACTGAACTTGGGCCCACTCCCAAGAGTGCCTCAGCCACCCCCCCTCCCACTAAGGACCACAAGGAAGGTTTATTCCAGGAACCTTCACCAACCCAGGAACTGATTCCCGTTCCGGACTTATTCCTGGACGTAGTCCAAAGGCAGTGGGTCCAACCTGGTACCCTGACCAATCCCAGCGGGGGGGACAAGTCCCTCTACGCTGTAGAAGACAAAATGGATGAGGTGCTGAAGTTGCCTGAGGTGGATGCCCCGGTGGTCTCTCTAACTTCTTCTTCTAATCTTCCAGCAGATTTACTCGAAGGGCTCAAGGCCGAGGACAAACGCTCAGAGAAGGCGTGCCACAAGACACACCAGGCGGCTGCCTGGGCCATTAGAGCATCCACCTCGGCATCATTCTTCACCAGGGCTTCTCTTCTCTGGCTAAGACAACTCAGGTCCAAACCTCCCTCAGCGGGTTCTAGATGGCGGCATGACATCAATAAGATAATAACCGCCGTAGAGTACTCAGCGGATGCCTCCCTTAATGCGGCCAAATTCGCATCTAGGGCCTTGGCATCCAATGTGACATCACGTCGCCTGCTGTGGCTCTGCCACTGGCAGGCTGATATGAAGGCCAAATGGAAGCTTGCTTCCGCCCCATTTAAGGGAGGGCAACTCTTCGGGGAGGCCTTGGAGAAGTTTGTCATAGAAACAAAGGACAAACGCAAAATTCTTCCGGCCACCCTGAAGAAAGCCGAACGTAAGGGTTCAGGTTCATTCAGGAGACAGCCCTTTAGAGCGCAGGATAACTCTCAAGCTTCCGGCTCTAATTCTTCTTATCAGAGGCCATTTCCCCAGACAGGTGACAGGGGACAGGACAGGACAAATTACGGGTCCAGGGGAAGGCAGCAACAACAGCATTCCTTTCGGAAGCCATTTCGTGGGGGATCCAATTCCCGACAGTTTCGTAGGGGGAAGTGACCATCACAGGAATCCTCCCATAAGGGGTCGGCTCCAGATTTACGCCGACAGGTGGGAGGAGATAACATCGGACACTTGGGTCCTCAACACGATCAGGAAGAGCCTAGTGCTGGAATTTTTATCCTTCCCTCAACAAAAATTTATTCGTTGTCCCATCCCCAAGAATCCCCAAAAGAAAGAACTCATGCAGAAGGAGATCCTCCATCTGCTCGACATCAGGGCCATAGAACCTGTTCCCAAGGAACAGGAAAAACGAGGATATTATTCCATCCTCTTTCTAGTCCCAAAGAACTCAGGGGGGTGGAGGGCCATCTTGGATCTAAAGTGCCTAAATCAGCATCTGGCATACAAAAGGTTCAAGATGCAGTCCCTCCACTCCATCCTGGCTTGCACTCGTCAGGGGGATCTCCTCACATCGATAGATTTGAAGGAAGCTTACCTCCATGTCCCCATTCACCCTGCCCACAGAAGGTTCCTGAGGGTCCACTACGACGGGAGGCACTATCAATACAGGGCCCTCCCATTCGGCCTCTCGTCTGCCCCCAGGACCTTCACCAAAATCTTGGCAGTGGTGGCGGCCCACCTCCGAAATCGACCAATTCGACTAGAGTGTTATCTAGACGACATAATAATTCATTCTTCCAACCAGAATCAGGCCCGAAGGGACGTTCAGGTGACCATACGGACTCTACAACACCACGGGTTTTCAGTGAACCTGCAGAAGAGTCACCTAGAACCGACCACCCGAATCCAACATCTCGGCGCCATAATCGACTCCGTCTCCTGCCAGGTATTTCTGTCTCCAGACAGGATGGCGAACCTTCAGAACAAACTTCGTCCATGCAAAAGTCCCAGGTCAGTGCCGATTTTACAACTATCCCAGCTCCTGGGCATCATGATCTCCTGCCTAAAGATAGTTCCCTGGGCACGGCTTCACGCAAGGGAGCTGCAATGGTTCCTCCTGCCAATGCAGAGATCAAGGGACAGCAACTCGCTAAGACGCGTGAAACTACCGCCAAAAGTACTTCGCTCCTTCAATTGGTGGAGCACAGCGGCGGTCAGGAAAGGGTGCCTCTTCAAGGAGCCCGAAAGGCTGGTTGTAACAACAGATGCCAGCCTGCAGGGATGGGGAGCGCACTGCCAGGGACATCTTGCGCAAGGCAAATGGACACAGAGGGAGGCGGCCCACAGCATAAACTGGCTAGAACTGAGGGCCGCTCGCCTCGCTCTACGTCAGTTTGCGTCTCAGATTGTGGGCCATCATGTACTGTTGTTAACAGACAATGTTGCCACAAAGGCCCACATCAACAGGCAGGGAGGCACGCACTCCAAAAATCTCATGCAGGAGGCGGAACTATTGGGCAGATGGGTGGAGCGACATCTGGCGTCCATAACAGCGGACCACATATCGGGGACGAGCAACCAAGAAGCGGATTGGCTGAGTCGGCAGACGATAGACCACTCAGAATGGCGGCTGCATCCGGACATCTTCTCTCAGATCGTGGAGAAGTTCGGCAAACCGCAAGTAGACCTGTTTGCAACAAGCACCAATACACATCTGCCCCGCTTCTTCACTCAATACCACTCGCCCTTAGCGGAGGGGACGGATGCGCTGAGGAGCACTTGGCCCTCAGGACTCCTGTACGCGTTTCCACCGCTCCCTCTCATACCCCAAGTAGTGACCAAATTACTGTCAGAAAAGGCCGATCTAATCCTAGTGGCTCCTCACTGGCCCAGGAGGTCCTGGTACGCGGACCTTGTCAGCCTCTCCATCCAAAGACCGTGGAGGATTCCTCAGGAGCAGATCTCCCTCAGCCAAGGTCACATCAAGCATCCAGATCCCCAGTGGCTACAACTAGCCGTTTGGCGCTTGAGGGGGACCTCCTGAGGAAGCAGAGGTTTTCAGACAAGGTCATCAGAACTATTCAAGCGTCCAGGAGACCTTGCACTACTAGGATATACGAATATACGTGGAACGCTTTTTCATCTTGGTGTCAGGACAAGGGTGTGCAGGACATTTCGGCTTCAGTGCCAAATTTGCTGGAATTTCTCCAAGAGGGTCTGGACAAGGGCCTCGCGCCCAACACGCTCAAGAGGCAGGTGGCGGCACTATCCACCATTCTTACCTGTAAATCTGCTAGATCACTTAGTCAGCACCCACAAGTAAAGAGCTTCCTCAAGGGGGCGATGAACATCTCTCCTCAGGTGGTTCATCGATATCCCTCCTGGGATTTGCCATATGTCCTGAAGGCCTTAACGGGGGCTCCCTTCGAACCTCTCAGGAAGGCAAGCCTCCATCATCTGACTATTAAGACGGCCTTCCTCATAGCTATAACATCGGCTCGCAGAATTTCTGAATTGGCTGCGCTGTCTGTGAGGGAGGACCTTTGCATTATTCATACTGACAGAATCATTCTGAGACTTGATCCATCTTTCATCCCAAAGATGAATACTCAATTTCATAGAGCCCAGGAAGTGATCCTTCCTAATTTTTGTCCAAATCCAGTACATCAGAAGGAAAAAATCTGGCATAAATTAGATGTAAGAAGGACAGTCAAAATTTACATCAAACGATCAAAAGGCTTTCGGCGTTCCGAATCCCTATTTGTTTCCTTCCACCCTGGGTCCCTTGGTCGCAAGGCTTCGTCCCACACAATTGGACGTTGGCTGAGGGCTTGCATCAAGCTGGCCTATGAGGCACAAGGCAAGACTGCACCACGAAGAGTAACCGCGCACTCAACGAGGAGCGCTGCAACTTCAGCTGCATGGGCGACCCAGGCGTCTATCATAGACATTTGCAGAGCGGCCACGTGGGCCTCGCCCACGGCGTTCATCAAGAACTATAAGATCGACACCTTTGCCTCGGCAGAAGCCTCCTTTGGAAGACGTATATTACAAAGGGTTGTGGAGGCTACTAAGGACAATGACTCTGCCCGCCCTGGGACACGATAGCTTGGGTATGTCCCATGCTTGGACTCTCCAAGCAGCGCACAGGAGAAAGACCGTTGGCTTGCCTGAATGGTCGTTCTCTGGGCGCTGCGGGAGAGTCCAAACCCACCCAGGGTTCGAGGATCCAGATCTAAAACTCTGCAGAGACTGGTTGAAGACGTCCTATTGAACCTTTCGTTTTTAAAACTGACCTGCCAGAGGCAAAGGGGGCGTGGTCAAGGAAAAAACTCAGTCAGTCCTAGGGCAGTTAGGCTGTGTTAACCCATGCTTGGACTCTCCCGCAGCGCCCAGAGAACGACCGTTCAGGTAAGCCAACGGTCTTTCTCCCACCTCTTTCAAAACACTTTGGCTATTTATTTATATCCTTCTTTTGTTATTTATTTATTTTTAAACAGCTTAAGGTGGCAAACATATCTAATATTCCCTTCCTCCTCCTGTGTTCCCCACAAAAGCAACCCTGTGAGATGAGTTGCGCAGAGGCAGAGTAATTGGTCCAAAGTCACCCAGTCGACCCTCAAACCTACGACGGGACTAGAACTCGCTGATGGTTGGTGTCCCAAAGTCACCCATGGATTCCATGGTTATGGAGGGGCTAGAAGTCACAATCTCTGAGCTTCTAACCTGGTTTTCTCAACCACTAGGCCAAACTGGCTTTTTAGAAGGCAAAGGAATTTTTGCAAAAGGCAGGAAATCACTTTAATTGTTTTGGAACAGAAACCAAGGAACTTATGGGTTAATGACATGGGAGAGAAGTCCGTTCCACACTCAGCTCTACTGTTCCCTAGATCTTAGATGCAAAATTGATATGCCTCTTTTTAGCTTTACGTCATGTTGTTATATCCACATCCTCTGTCTTGGGTGTCACGTACTTTGGGCTTGTGGGGAAATTCGCTGGACAAAGCAATTATGTTTGGAAGAATTAGCAGTAACAGGAAACCAAAGACCGTGGTGGTTGGACACCATCAAAGCTGACACCACCCAGAGCGTAAACCAATTCAAAGAAGTGGTGCAAGATCGGAAGATGTGAACAGACCTCCTGGCCCACAGAATTGCGAAGCATCGGACACGACCGAATCCTCCACACCCTATTCCCAAATTACAGGATCATATCCTGTCACTTTTAGGGGAATTTGAGGGGAAAACAACTGTACTTAGGCTATTTCAAAAGAGCCTTTCAAAAGCCATTTCATTTTAAATTCAAATAAGAGGATAATGCAGAAACAGGAAATTAGGAATACCAAGGAAGGATTTTTTTTAAAAAAAAACTTCTGATATACAGCAGAGGAATTCAAGACTGGTCAGAGAGATAAAACCAGATTCCTAATTGTGCACATAATGTACAATTGAAATATCCTGACCTCATGGATTCATAAAATTTACCAAGAGCCAAGATTCTACTCATTCCGGTCTTTAATAATTCTTTGCATATCTTTACAGAAGATATAAAGATGTATATATATTTTTTCTTCCTATGATGGCCAGACAGGCTTCACAGAGAGAGAAAAAAACTTTCTTCAACAAAGGTAATTCTCGACTTACAACAATTCCCTTAGTCATCATTTGAAGTCACAACGGCATTGAAAAAAAGTGACTTATTACTGTTTTTCACACTTACAACGGCTTCAGCATCCTTATGGTTATGTGATCAAAATTCAGAAGCTTGGCAACTGATTTACATTTATGAAGGTTGCGGTGTTCCCCCTTTGCGACCTTTGACAAGCAAAGACAACGGCAAAGCCAGATTCACTCAACAACCCTGCTACTAATTGAACAACTGCAGAGACTCACTTAACAACTGCGGCAAGGAAGTTTATTAAATGGGGCGAAAATTCACTGAAAAAATGTCTCACTAAGCAAGCAACAGAATTGTGGTCATAAGTTGAGGACGACCTGTACTGAACAGGAATAATTTCTAATGCCAAAGCTCGGTCACCCAAAAGTAGAGAGCAAATGGCACAGTTTCCACACCTGAGTGAGACAACACTGGAATTCATGAAGTATATTCACTCAAGATCCCAACGCTTCTTCACCAGCAGTCAACATCCAGGTAAGCAGAGATTGATGCTAAGATTAACTCTAGACCAACAATCAAACCATAAACAATATCGTTGTTAAGGAACTAACAACTCAAACAAACCAAACTCTATCCCTTTCAGCCTTGATGATGTTACTTAGTTGGATAACGAAATGTCTGCAAGAAAACAACTCAGAGAGCACCAAGGAATTGACCATAGTCTGTCTCCTTCCTTCCTTCCTTCCTCCCTCCCTCCCTCCCTCCCTCCTTCCCTTCATCCATCTCTAAGCAGTAACTGGGCGACAAACAATCATAAAAACAATCAGAACAGTTAAAAGACAATACAAAAAAGAAATTAAATACAATTAGATGCTGAGAGATATTATAATGCATCAATGTCAACATAACCAAAGGATGGGGCCCTTCACACACATGGGAACTGAGGCCTGGACAAACAGCTTAGTCTGTTTCTTATTAAATTGGAACTTTTAAGGATAGCTTTGCTTTGGACTCTGATTTAATTCTGCATGATATTTGGAACGCTGACACAAGGTCTTCTGAATGGCCAGCAGAGCCAGGGACATCCTAACCTCAGGAGAGGATGAGTCCAAGTGGGCATCAATATAATTAAATCAAAGGTGTCCAACTTTGGCAACTTTAAGACTTGTGAACTTCAACTCCCAGGATTCCCCAGCTTGTCTGGCTGAGGAATTCTGGGAGTTGAAGTCCACAGATCTTAAAGTTGCAAAAAGTTGGGACACCTCTGATTAAATAATCCAATCATGACTAATGTTTGCTGAGGTTGAAGGACCAAACCTCCCGAAGGGGTTTCTCTATTCCCTGTATAGAAGTACAGATAATTCTCGACTTACAGCAGTTCATTTAGTGACTGTTCACAGCATTGAAACGGCCAGATTCAAGTGTCTTATAACTGTTTTTCACACTTACAGAGCCATTGCAGTACCCCCATAGGCATCTGATCAAAATTCAGACACTTGGCAATTGACTCATATTTATGACGATTACAGTGTCCCTGGATCATGCAATCTCCCCTTTTGCAAACCTCTGACAAGCAAAGTCAATGGGGAAGCCAGGTTCACTTAATAACCATATTACTAACTTAACACCTGCCGTGGTTTCCTTAAGAACTGTGGCAAGAAAGGTTCCAAAATGGAGCAATACTCGCTTAACAAATGTCTCATTTAGCAACAGAAATGCTGGGCCCAATTGTGGTTGTACGTCGAGGACTATCTGCATTTTGAACTTTTATAGTTAATTGTTAAGTTTTCGATCTTTTTGCCACCAGAATTAAGCTCTTTCGCAATCCCCAAGGGAGGGCAATGTGTCCTATTACTCCCACCACATAAACCATAATGTCCCGGTCCTAACAGAATACGAACAGAGTTCAGCTTACTGTCAGGGTACCAAGTAACACCCCCCCCCCCCAACGAAAGAAGACTCCGAGGTTTGAGTTTCCTCAAAGTTCCATTTTATTAGCGGTGTCTTATTGGCGCATCTGGGAAAACCCAAATCTGAAAGGCCCCAGGTTTCCCCCACCCAAATGAAAGTTCAAGTCCTTGCCCAGCACCCACATGTCATCACAAGGTCCAATCAGACACCGTCCAAAACTGGAGACGCCTCCCAGTCACACCATCGCAGCTGCAGGGCAAGACGTCCTTGACTCTCTGAGATAGGAATGTTATTTTGACTATATATCACTCATACTCCACACAATCCCACCTCTTGTTTATTTCCACAGCAGAAAATGTGGCAGGCCTGAAGGCCCAACGCAAAAGATGGCTTCCAGGCCTGATACTTACTCTAAAAACAGCTGGAGAGGTACTTACTCTGCAGAAGGTGGAAGTTTTCTGGCTTTTCCGTAGTGAGGGCTACCACCACAGGTACCATTAATTTGTAGTCACCTGTCTTCTTGTACGCCAGGATTGCTGACCTGATGGTATTATAGACGGTTTTGTCCAGCGACTTCTTGAGTTCATTTGCATAGGCCGACAGACAGGACCTTTTCTCGTCCGGGTTTGTGATGCTGAAGGAACCTCTGGGGGAGACATCAGACCCCTTGCTTTCCCCTGAGAGGGAACACAAAACAGGGTGGGCAAACGCAAATTACTCAGGCTGATTGGGGGGGTCCGCGTGTTCTGTGGCTACTTCTGAGAAATACAGGTGGTCCTCGATTTACAACAGTCCATTGAGTGACTGTTTGAAGTTACAACGGCACGGAAAAAAGTGACTTATGGCCGTTTTTCACACTTACAACCACTGCAGCACACACACACACACACCGTGGTCACGTGATCAAAATTCAACTCACTCATATTTATGACGGTTGCAGCATCCCGGGGTCCTGTGATCCCCTTTTGCGACCTTCTGACAAGCAAAGTCAGTCTGGGGGAAGCCAGATTCATTTCATGACCGTGTTACTAACTTCAACAGCCGCAGGGGTTCGCGTAACCCCCGTGGCAAGAAAGGTCGTAAAATGGGTCAAAACTCACTTAACAATTGTCTCAGATAGCAATGGAAATTTTGGGCTCAGTTGTGGCCGTAAATCGAGGACTGCCTATAATTGAACTCTGAATGCAGGTAGTCTTTGACTTACCACCTTTTGTTCAGTTGACTGTTCAAAGTTACAACGGAACTGAAAGAGTGACTTATGACTGTTTTTCACACTTACAACGGTTGCAGCATCCCCAGGGTCATGTGCTCAAAATTCATATGCTTAGCAACTGGCATGTACTTCTGACAGTTGCAGTGTCCTGGGGTTAAGTGATCTCCTTTTGCGACCTTCTGACAAGTAAAAGTCAATGAGGAAACCAGATTCACTTTACAATTGTGTTACTAACTTAACGGCAGTGATTCCCCTTAACACCTGTGGCCAGAAAGGTCGTAAATGGGGCAAAACTCACTTAAAAACTGTCTTGCTTAGCAACCTGGCCTCAATTGTGCTTATTAGCTGAGAAGAACACCTGTAAAGCGTTCTTGATGTTGTAATGGCTGGTAAGGGAGCGTTGACACTTGCGAACCGTGGTGTGGGAGAAGACTTCTAAGATTTGCATCACTTAACATCCTCTTCAACAATGGTTTTCTCCAGGTTGCTGCACATCTTCAGGAACATTTTTCAAATGACAAACCAGGATATAAAGGGGATAAATTTCCCCATTGTTAAAACTTGTGCAATGCTTACTAAGAAACCGACTCGCCCTCTGACAATAGTAAGCCAGAAGTGAGAACGATTATTGCTCCGAGCTATGCATGTCACGTTTGTTAACTGAAATTCAAAGTAATGGAAACATTTCCTTTCCACCTAAAAGAATTACAGTATATACTGTATGTGTGTGTGTATATATATATATATGACGAACTGGAAACGAAAATTTCCCCCCAGGCATTATCAGGAACTTTATTTAAAGCATACCTTTCATATATAAATCAGCTGTCAGGTGGGATCCGCCTTTGTTTAAATGCTGCTTAGTGGAATCTTCCAAACAGGTAATTATCTTCTCATAATCCTGTCCTAAAAATCAAAGAAAACTAGGTAGAGATTCTGGCTCTTATTAGCACAGTGGTGCCCAACATTTCCAGTTTGTAGGGGAGGCGTGTGAGTGGCAGGTGCAC
This sequence comes from Natrix helvetica, assembly GCF_964273705.1. Taxonomy (NCBI): domain Eukaryota; kingdom Metazoa; phylum Chordata; class Lepidosauria; order Squamata; family Natricidae; genus Natrix; species Natrix helvetica. Next base: position 173,532,052 of record NC_138549.1, read on the forward strand.
ATGCACCACTCCATTTGTGCGAGTGGCGGGCACACCTGCCTTTCACTTGTGCGAATGGAGCTTTGCAGGTGAGCGGAGGGTGCTTGCCCTTAGGCACGAAGCTCCGTTCGTGTGAGGGGCTTGGCTTGGGCACAAAACTCTATTTGGCTGCCCATCTCTCCCACGGCTTGGTTTCGAATAGGCCGCAGCCCAGGAATTGGGGACCCCTGGATTAGCAGCAAAAACAACAAACGTATCAGAACACCAAGTGTGATAAAACCCTCCCAAGAAATAATTCCATTAGCTGGCGGTAGCAAGGCCTTATTCCCCTGTCAAGATAGGCAATAGATACTTTTTAAGCAAGTGGAAATATTATTATTGATTTATTATTATTTACTAAATTTATACGCCGACCACCTCACTAGTTAAGCAAATCTGGGCTGTTTATTATAGTATCATAAATACCGTGTTGCCCTGAAAAATAGTCTTATTTCCTTTTGACCCCCGAACTAAGCGCTTGGCCTTATTTTCAGGGAGGTCTTATTATTTTTGAGGTACAGGCCCCCCCTTGAACCTTGGCCTGCGGATCAGCTGATCCAGAGAGGGCCGGAGGTTCTGTCTCTGTTTCTGACACTCTCTTGCCAGACCTAGTGTTGCTGGGCCTCCCACTCTTTTTGCGGCCGCCACTAAGAGAAGGGGTGTGGTAGCTAGGGTTCGCGGGAGCAGCCTCAGCAAGAAAGTTCCGCTGGATGGCAGGGGCATGTGGGGCACATGGGGCATGTTCCCCCCCTTCCCTCCCCAGGAAATGGCGGGGACTGGCTGCGCATGGATTTAAACATTTTAGCATATGAACTCAAAAGGCCTGCAGCAGTTCCTTTAAGAATCTTTGGCCTGCCACGCTCTCTCTTCTAGCTTCATCTTTAGTATGCATATTCATTAAGGGGGGGAATAGCAAAGGGTAGAATGTGTTGTTTTCAAAATAAAAAATTCCTTTCTAGAAGCTCAAGGTTATTCTTTGTCTCGGCACCTCTGCACCTGACCGGAACCAGCGGGGTGGAGATGACAGCGTGGAAGAAGAAGATTGGACCATGTGATGGATTAGTGGGTGTGGGGACAAGATCATGAACTTTCAACTGGGTGGGAATCCTGGGTAACTTCCAGAATTGGGATTCCACAGACATGTCTGACTTATTAAATTGGAACCTTAAGGAAAGTTTTGCCTTGGACTCTGATTTAATTCTGCATGATCCTTGGAACGCTGACATTATCCCAATTCTGCTTTAAAATTACTTTTATAGGGGTTACTGAATCCCAGTTCTGACCCAACCTGGGCAGTACGAAATTTCAGTGAAGATGCCATGCCCGATTGGTCTTATTATCCAGGGAGGTCTTATTTTCGAAGAAACAAGGTAGCAGTACAGGTAGTCCTCAACCTACAGCCCCAACGGAGCCCAAAATTTCTGTTGCCGAGTAAGACAGTTGTTACGTGCGCTTCGCCCCATTCTACGAGCTTTCCTGCCACAGTTGTGAAGTGAATTGATGCAGTTGTTAAGTTAGTAACACAGTTGTGAAGTGAATCTGGCTTCCCCGTTGACTTGGCTTGTTAGAAAGTCGCACGAGATGATCACGTGACTCTGGGACGCTGCAACCGTCATAAATACGAGCCAGTTGCCAAGCGCCTGAATTTTGATCACGTGACACACGTCACTTTGTCCAGGGACACCGTTTGTTTGTTTTGTTTGTTTTATTGGATTTATATGCCGCCCTTCTCCCAAAGGACCCAGGGCGGCGTACAACATTAAAAAACACGTATCACAAAAGTTAAAAGGAAGTAACTTCGGACAGTCACTAAGCAAATGGTTGTAAGCTGAGGACTACCTGTGTAGACAAGTAAAGAATTGAAAATGTTAAAACTTTCAGCATTAAAATGATAAGAGTTAACAAAAAACCATTTATTGATAGCTGACAGTAAGTGGGAGGGGAGGTTCCTGGGAAAATTCAGAACTTAAATCCAAGGGACTTTATCGGTTACTGATAAAAAAAAAAGGCAAAGCAGCTTAGACATTTTTTCCTTATCAAGGTTGGTTTGCTTTCTTTTGAAAGAGCTTAAAATAAAAGCCTCTACAAAAACAAAAGAGGCTGGAAGGGGACACTGTTCTGGCGAGGGCATGGTTCCTTTTCCTGGGAAAGGGGTGGCTTCTACCAAAAATACATTTTGGTGGAGCTGCCAGCTGCTTAAAGATGGCCTCACCTGCATTTTCAGCCAATAACAATCTATCTTCTTGCACAAGGCTGTGCTCGGGTTTGTATCCGCAACCGATGCCAGTCAGGGAAGTGCAAGCTTCGTCAAACTGCTTTTTGTGCTGAGGCCGAATAAATTGGTAAAACTCTGGCAAATAAATTTTTTTAAAAAAAAAAAAAGAAGGAAAGATGATAGTAACAGGGTCAAACGCTGGCCCGTTTCTCCCCAAATGCAGCGTGCATTTTAGCCTGTGCAAATCCAGCGCTGTGGTGCGTCAAGCTTGGTTAATGATTCAGTGTATATCACACCTGCCCCAACGTACACCTCTAAATAGAAACAACCCTGGCTCCATTTGTTAAGGAAGGTATAGTTCAGGGGTGTCCAAACTTGGGAACTTTAAGACTTGTGGACTTCAACTCCCAGAATTCCCCAGCCAGCATAGCTGGCTGGGGAATTCTGGGAGTTGAAGTCCACAAGTCTTAAAGTTCCCAAGTTTGGACACCCCTGGTATAATTTATTAGTGATCAAATGTTTTGCAATATTGCAAAGCCAGAACTGAGAATTACACCCCAAATCCGTAAGTTCTACTTTTCCCTTCCTTAACTGTCTCTTATCGCGCAACCCGATGTAACCAATCAGGTTCAGGCAAAGTGTTTCCTGATGGTCAGTCCAAGCGCAGTTTGGTATGCAGCTCCCTCTTCCTTCCAGCTGTGTGACCTTGAGGCAGTGCCTAGAGAAGGCACAGCACTTACTTTCTTTTCCCCAAGCATTCCACCCCCTTCATGGCACTCTGTCCCTGCATAGCTGTGCACTGTGCAATCAACCATAAAAATAAAAAAGCATGCGTTAGCCACAGGGGTTACAGTACGTGTCTCCCCTGTTACGAATCATAATCCCCAATACTGTACCCAGAGGTGCAAATGCAATCAGCAGAAGCAAGCCTTTTGAACTGTATTAAAACAGTATCAACAAAGTGTTCATCAAGGTATTAACAAAAGGAATGCAAGTCCCATTCAATCCCTCGTTGGTATTCATACGTACTATTGGTACAAGAGAAACCTGGGCCTTTCAAATACCTCGCATTAGGATGTGGGTGTTTTGATCTTCCAAGAAAAGTCCAGTCAACTGAAATAACATAGCATTGAAATCGAGTTTTCTTCTATATTGGCGGAGGGTTTCTGAAAATACTTCAAAATTTTGCTGGCTCAGAGATTTCCTCACTGCTTCAAAAAAAGCGATGCTTCTGGCCGTCCTGGGCTCCGAAGAATTGGGTATCTCGTTAGATTGCTGTAAAGTTTTTTTTAAAAAAAGATCATTTTTTTTTCTCTTTCCATATGCCCAGATGCTACAGCCATCTTAGTTTCAACTATCTTTTTTCCCCTTCCCTTTAGATCTCTTTACTGTCTAAATCCTCTCCAAATATTTCCCAGAATGAATTTCAGGGCCTCAATAGCTACTGTACTTATTGTCAGGTTCCGAAGGGTACATGAAACCAGCCAAACACAGAAACGGCTTGAAATGCAGTTTGTATTCTTCCTTCGGCACGAACTGACCAACAAAGCACTAAGGCAATGAATACATTGTCAGGGGTGCCACCAGGTGCTCCCCATTACCTTTTATAGCTATACTGGTAATTAAGATAAGCTGCACCCCGCACCTGTGCATCACCTTGTGACCCAGAGTGAAACCAGCTGGAAATTAATCATGGATTGTTAGCATGAATTTCTTCAGTTTGTGTAGGTGGGATGGTGAGTCTTGCCAGCTGGCCCAGTCTTCTCCCCTGAATGGCAGCTCCAGGCCTCTGAGCTGGCTGGAGCTGACATGCAGCCCCCTCCCACGGAGACAGCATCTGGAGAGCTATGAATTACAGTTAGTTAGGAGTTGAAGGGCCCCTTTCCCCTGGTTTTGTGGGATGTCTGCGGTGGAATCTCCAATCGTCATGGGAGCTGCGCCTTTCACACCATTGGGCAAAATGGGTCCCAAAAGGGGTGAGCTGGGGAGCATGGGGTGGTAAGCCTCTGTGGTCCTGAGCCTCTGGCAAGCCCAGGCACCAATCCCCTGCATGGGCTTGGCCCACACCGGCCTCTAGAGGTTCTGCTGTAGGCTTCCATGCCATCAAGTGGTCCTTGGACCTTACATCTAATGGTGCCTCTGCTGCTGGCCCTGACACAGCCTCCAGCATAATTGTATCAGTTGCCCTGGCAGACTCCTCCAACCCAAGCACTGTACTTTCAGCCATGGTGTGAGCTCTGACGAACTGTCAGGTTCCGAAGGGTAAATGAAACCAGCCAATCACAGAAACGGTTTGTAAATGCAGTTTGCATTCTTCCTTCGGCACGAACTGATACCAACAAAGCACTAAGGCAATGAATGAATTGTCAGGGGTGCCACCCTGTGCTTCCCACCGCCTTCTGACCCAGAGTGAAACCACCCGGAAATCAATCATGGATTGTTAGCATCAGTGGCGTAGCGTGGGGGGTGCAGGGGGTGCCGGCCACACCGGGCGCAACATCTGGGGGGGCGCCCTGACTCGCCCCGCGCCGCCCTTTGCCGGACTGTGGCCGCCTCTTTCCGCACCCGGCTTGGCCCGCAAACTAAGCTCCCCGGCCCCGGCCCGCCCAGGCCCCTCCTGCGCACCGCCTACCTCCCAGCGGAGCCGCCAAGACCCGCCGCCCCGCCCCCACGGGAGCCGAAGGAGAGCGGCGCTGCGCTCCGTCTGCCCACGGTTGCAACACCACCGCGTCCTCCCGCTCCGCCTGGAGCGCCCCGGGGAGCCGGCGCCTTCCCGAAGCCCCCGGTGCGCCTCCCACCCCCGCGGCACCTGCTTCCCTTCAGTTGAGCCTTTTCCCGCTGCCCTGTCGAGCTCCTCCTCGGGAGGAAGGCAGGAGGCCAGCATGGAGAGCCTCACTTGACTGATGCGGACCAAGGGGCAGCTGCAGTCGGGCCACCCTCGGGTTAGGGGGCGCAAATTACTTGCCCCGGGTGCTGACAACCCACGCTACGCCACTGGTTAGTATGAATTTCTTCAGTTTGTGTAGGTGGGACAGTGAGTCTTGGCAGCTGGCCCAATCTTCTCCCCTGAATGGCAGTTCCAGGCCTCTGAGCTGGCCGGAGCTTATTCTGTTTTGTTTTGTTTTATTTGTCTCCCACAATTATTATTTTTACAAATAGCTCAAGTCAGTGAACATACGAAATATACTTTCCTCTTCCTATTTTTCTCACCCAGCTGGGTCATGCTTTCAAGATGGGACTCTAGAACTCATACTCTCCTGGTGATTGGTTCAAAGTGACCCAATGTCTTTCATGCCAAAGCAGAACTAAAACTCTCAGTCTCCTGGTGATCTCCCCAAAGTCACCCAGGCAGCTTCCATGTCTATAGAGCAGTGATGGCGAACCTATGGCACGCGTGCCACAGGTGGCACGCGGAGCCATTTGTCAGGGCACGCGAGGCGCTGCCCTGTCAGCTGCCTAGCCGCATGCGCGCTGGCCAGCTGAGTTCCCCCTTTTTAAAAGCCATTTTTCGCCCTCCCCAGGCTCCAGAGGCTTTATAGGAGGCTTGGGAAGGGCAAAAACAGCCTCCCCCTCCCCCCCTCCCCCAGAAGCCCTCCGGAGGCGTCAGGGAAGCCTCCGGACAGTCCCTGAAGCCTTCGGAGCGCTCAAAACGATCCTCCAAGCAAACCGGAAGTGACTTCTATAGGACTTCTTATAGGAAGGCTCCTATAAAGCCTCTGGAGCCTGGGGAGGGCGAAAAAAGCATGTAAAAATGGGAGGGGGAGCGCCTGTAGTGCGCGCATGCGCCCTGGGGGTCACGCATTGCATTATGGGTGCGGCACGCCCGCACATGACCCCCCTGCGCTCCCCCCACTTATGGCACGCGAGCCAAAAAAGGTTCGCCATCGCTGCTATAGAGGGATTAGAACTCCCAGTCTCCTGGTGATTTGCCCCAAGTCACCCATCCAGTTCTTTTGCCTAAAGTGAGACTAGAACTCCGGGTCTCTCACTTTCTAACCTGGTGCATTAGACAATAGATCAAGCTGGGCGTTAATTCATATCTTATGCCCTAGTAAATGTATTAAATGTTATCCTTAGTTCTAATCTTCTTGCAGGCATCTGTGTTCTGTGAATAATGGCCTCGTTAAGACTTGAAAAAGCAAGAGAAATGAGAAATTTCTTTCTTTTTGATGAGACGTTTTAATGAATCTACTTGAGGTTGCTTTTTCCTTAAGGCACTAAATAGTTCCTTGTAAATGCAACAGCCAAGATTATTTGGAAATATTATATTGAAGTAAATATAATTAGTCAAAGTACATGAAAGGAACTTGGTCATTCAATTTAAGCTTGTCTAATCATGCTGTGATTCTCCTGAAATTCACCGAGAAAAAGTCTCTCATGCCCATCAGTTTTTGCCTGGTCTGGCTTGTTTTTATTTTTCTAACGGGCAGTCCTGACTACGTGTACAGGTAGTCCTCGACGTACGACCACAATGGAGCCCAAACTTGATGCTGCTAAGCAAGAGAATTAAGTGAATCACTGCAGCTGTTAAATTAGCAACACGGTGGTTAAATGAATCTGGTTTCTCCATTCTTTTTGCTTGTCAGAGGGTCGCAAAAGGGAATCACACGGGATATTGCATGTAGTCCTTGCCTTGCAACAGTTCGTTCAGCAGTCACTCGAAGTTAGAATGGCACTGAAAAAAATGACTTATGATCAATTTTAACATTTGCAAATCTTTGCCGCATTCCCATGGTCGCATGATCCAAACCCAGACGCTTGGCATGACTCCTGTTTATGACAATTAAATGTGTGAAACGTCCTGGCGTCATGTGATGACCTTTCGCGACCTTCTGACAAGCAAAATCAATGGGGAAGCCAGACTGACTTAACCACCATGTGATTCACTTGAGAGCTGCAGTGATTCACTTAACAACTGTGGCAAGAAAGCTCGTAAAATTGGGCAAAAGGCAAATAGCAACTGTCGTTAAGGCCAGAACACACAGTTATAAGTCATTAGTTGGATAGAAAGTGCTGACACCTGCATGATGCAATCTACGCTAAAAGGGGAGTTTCTCTTCTCCCCTCTCTTCCACGTGTTCTGTACTCCCCCGATGTTCAGTTCATTTAGTGAACCATTCAAGGTTACAGCGGCACTGAAAAGAAACTTCTGACTGCTTTCAGAATCACGATCTTTGCAGCATCCCCACCATCATGGGATCAATATCCAGATGCTTGACAACTGGTTCATATTTATGACCCTTGCTGTGTCCCAAGGTCACTTTTGACGACCTTCTGAAGAGCAAAGTCAACGAGGAAACCAAAATTCTCTTGACAACCAGATTAGTAACTTTATCAACTGCAGTGATTCACTGTGGCAAGAAAGGTTGCAAAATGGGGCAAAACTCACTTAACAACAGAAATGTTGGGCTCAGTTGTGGTCGCAGGTCGAGGACTAGCTGTGTTGCTTAGTTTGCCTCCTGATGTTCCTGTGCTCCTGATCATCTTGTGTTTTTCAGATGATGACGAAGGCTACTGTAAACTTGAATGCTAAACATATTTATAAAAACTGCAAAAGACTACAAGTTTGTATTAGTATCTCCGACTTCATCTGATCAGCTGCTGTGTGGCTCATTAACAACTGTCTCGTTTAGCAACATCAATTTTGGGTTCAATTGTGGCCGTAAGTCGAGGACTATCTGTAGTCTTTCATCAACCTGAGTAAGTCCATCAGACAAACCTGGTCAAAGCACCCTCTGGTCATGTCTTCTATCTGGTGATCTAGCCAGAGCGACAAGCCCAGGAGGATTCAATGCAACCCCATCCGGAGACCACACGGGATCAAAAAGGATCGCCAATGTACAAAACCAACGCTCCGGCTGTTTTGTCCCTTCCAGATAGAACGCGCACATCACGGTGGTGTGCAAATAATTGTCCTTAATTAGATCAATCAGACAAACACAGCTGCTCACCATGTTTATTTGTTCCTTGGCATGTGCCGTGGCACGAATCTAATTCACTGAGCCAGTCTTTAATGTAGAGGGAGTGTTGGCGATGAGGAATTTGTTTCAAGAATCCAACAAAACAACTACAAGAGAATTGTAATTGCAGTGGAAAATTATTATTTTTTTACTTAGTGCCGAGGATCAATCAAACGCTTATAAGCACGTGAAGTATTAAGACATAGAAATAGGGTATAAATAGCCTATGCAAAATCCTAGCATAGAATATTTAGGGAGAAGCTAGGAAATTGTCATGTTTAAGAGGAAACCAAGTCATCACACTTGTTGGTACAATCATTGTTTCCTATAGATGAGGGGAAGGGATGAAATGAGCACAACAGCTTCGGAATACAAATAGTCCCCGACTTACGATCGCAATTGAGCCCAACATTTCTGTTGCTAAGTAAGACAGCTGTGAGTTTTGCCACGGGACCTTTCTCGCTACAGTTGTTAAGTGAATCACTGCAGCTATTGAGTTAGTAACACGGATGTTAAGTGATTCTGACTTCCCCATTGACTTTGATCGTCAGGTCGCAAAAGGGGATCACGTTGATCATGGGACACTGTCATAAATACGAGCATCTGAATTGCTGAGGTTGCAGCAGCCTGAGGCTGCAACAGTCGTAAGGGTGAAAAATAGTCCTAGGTCACTTTTTTCAACGCCGTTGCAACTTTGAACAGTCACTAAATGAACTGTTGTAAGTTGGGGGCCACTTGTAATGAACATTGTGTAATAGCCAAGCTCTTATAGAGAGGGGACCCTATAAAGCAAGAGTGTCCAATCTTGGCAATTTTAAGACCTGTGGACTTCAACTCCCAGAATTCCCCAGCCGGCTAGGGAATTCTGGGAGTTGAAGTCCACAGGTCTTAAAGTTGCCAAGGTATGACACCCCTGCTGTAAAGAAGATTAAAAGCTGTAGGAGAAAAACACCTTTCCTCCACAACAGATCAAGAGGTTGTGTGAATGGGGCTCATCTGGTTATTGGAAATAGATCCTTTTACCGCTGATGCAAATGCCACATACCAGGCTGCTGACAATCCTGATTTTCTTCCTGCCGCTGCCTTTCTGCTGGTCCATCAGTTTTTTTTCATACTGAAGGGACAGAGTTGACAAACGCTTTGCCTGTAAAAAGGAAGAGGGTTAACAACAAGGTCTTCCTTTTCTCTGGAGGGCGTTTGTGGTAGTAAAGGCAGCCACTCTTTCTAACATAATTTCAGGTGACCACAAAACTGACCGGTGGCTAAATCCCACAATAGATGAAGAAATCATTAAATTGGTTGGAAGACCCTTGGGGTGAAGAGTGAAGCATTTACAGCTGATTTTTTTTTCATTCATTCATTCATTCATTCATTCATTCATTCATTCATTCATTCATTATTCTTTATACAAGCAGTTCTCCACTTACGACCACAATTGAGCCCAAGATTTCCACTGCTAAACAAATCAGTTGTGAAGTGAATTTTATCCCACATTATGACATTCTTTGTCACACTGGTTGAGCAAATCATTGTACCTGTTAATAGCATGGTTGTTAAGCAGTGGTGGGATTCAAATTTTTTTTACTACAGGCTCTGTGGGCGTGGTTTGATGGGCATGGTGTGGCTTGGTGGGCATGGCAGGGGAAGGATACTGTAAAATCCCCATTTCCTCCCGATCAGCTGGGACTCGGGAGACAGAGAATAGATGGAGGTGGGGCCAGTCAGAGGTGGTATTTACCGGTTCTCCGAACTACTCAAAATTTTCACTACCGGTTCTTCAGAACTGGTCAGAACCTGCTGAATACCACCTCTGTTGTTAAGTCTATCTGGCTTCCCTATTGCTTTTGCCTGAGTCAGTGCCAGGCGTCTGAATTTCGATCGCATGCAATCCTGCAACTGTCCTAAGTGTGAAAAATGGTCATAAGTCACTTTTTTGGTGCTGTTGTGTCTTCAGGGACTAAACAAACTGTTGTAAGTTGAGGACTATTTATTTGCCACTCATCTTGCTTCAGAGTGGAAGGCTTACCACACAGTGTTTATAGTGCTTTATTCTTACTATATTCATATTGTTGAATTGTTTTATGCCTTTTAACATTGTAAGTCACAGAGTCACTTTTGGATTGAGATGGGTGGAAAATAAATTTAATAAATAAAAAAAATAAAAAAGCCTAAGTAGTGGAGATATTTAAGATAGAAACTCGTGATTTGAGCAAGCGGGATTTCCCTCCTGAGAGATACATGCTGACACTTGATGGCCAAAGAACAGTCAAATCACTTATAAAAAACCACCAAAATATTTGAACAAGTACAGAAATTACTAGAAAGAAATCTAACTCAAGAGAGAGAAAAAAAAGCAGAGAGAGAGAGAGAAAAAAAAACCATGTTACCAGAATGTGAAACAGAATTAAACATTTCTCAGCTAAGCTGTACGATTAGTATCGGAGCTAAGAATAGGTATTTGTGTGGTTTTCTTTAATCTCTTCTGCAAACGTTTTAATTGTTAAACAATCTGTGACTCAGAGTTTTGTATAAGTTCAAGTGAAAGCACCTTGCTCCTTTTAAACTCTTAACATTAAATCCCAAAATTGCCTAGGAGTTCAGGTTGCTCTTACACATTTAGAAAGCTATTGCTGATGCTAAAATACAGGTAGTCCTCGACTTACAACATTTCACTTAATGACCGTTTGAAGTTACAAAGGCACTGAAAAAAGTGCCTTATGACATTTTTCACACTTAAGACCATTGCTTGACAATTGACTCACATTTATGACGGTTACATGTCCCAGGGTGATGTGATTGCCTTCTCACAAGCAAAGTCAATGAGGAAACCAGATTCCCTTAGCAACCGTGCTACTAACCTAACAACTGCAGGAGTTAACAACTGTAGCAAGAAAGGTCATAAAATGGGGCAAAATTCACTTAACTATCAGTTAGTAACAGACAATTTGGGCTCAGTTATGGTCATAAGTCAAGGACTATCTTGGGCCATAGGATATATATATATTTTTTGGAAGTATTTTATTCATTTATTTTGTGCAGCTTTTAGGTCTTTCCAAACTATAAACACCCCAAGGCAGCTTACAGTGAAATAAATATTCTACTATACCTCATCCATCTATTTCAATAGTTTTAAAGGAGAGAAAGGCCAATGATGCCTTCCTTCCTTAAAAGGTCAACTTCAGATAACCAAATAAGCCCATGAAAGCAGTAGCTACGGATTACGGAAATTTAAGAGCAATATATCTGTAGAGGACTGTTTGTTTATCAAAGCCGATTTAAGAGTTACTGGAAGATTGCAATATTTCCGGATATCATTTTTTTGGGCACTGAAATCACGTAGGTTCAAGTAGGTGCCAGAAGGAGAGATGATTAGGCGAAATCTTTCTTTCAATTTCTCCATTACACATCAAGTGACGTTCCCAAGCAACAGCCAGAGCCAAGATTGAAAATCAACAGGGCAGACTTAGAAATTAATAACTAAGTTAACAATTTAGTTAACCCACATCCCATCCATCCAATGTGTGTGTGTGTCTGTCTGTCTATCTATCTGTCTATCTAATCTGTCTCTCATATCTATCTATCTATCTATCTATCTATCTATCTATCTATCTATCTATCTATCTATCGTATCATCTATCTATCTATCTATCTATCTATCTATCTATCTATCATCTATCTATCTATCATCTATCCATCCATCCATCCATCCATCCATCCATCCATCCATCTACAGTGTATCTATCTATAGCTGTGATGGCAAACCTATGGCAGACGTGCCACATGGAGCCCTTTCTGTGGGTACGTGAGCCGTCGCCCAGCTCAGCTCCAACGCACATGCCCACGCGCCTCCCACTGGCCAGCTGATTTTCAAGTCTGCCACACATGTGGGAGACACATGTGCATGTGGTGGTGGGGGGAGCGGGGGTCATGCATGCATGCGGGGTGACGGGGGGGGGTCGCGTGTGTGTGCCTGGGGGGGGAGAGCCCCCTCGCAGCCCGTTTTTGGTCCCAGGAGGCTTCATCCTGCTAGGTCCAAAACGGGGCACAGGGGTGGCATGCACATAAACAAGTGGGAATGGGGGTTCTGCGCATGCGTGGTGGAGTGCGGGGGGGTGTTCATGTGCGCATGCACAGGGGGCGGGGCACATTGCATTATGGAGGTCGGCAATTTGAAGAGAAAAAGGTTAGCCATCACTGATCTATAGTATGTCTGTCAATCTACAACATCCATCCATCTATCCACCTACCTTTCTATCATCTATCTGTCTCCCTAACTAATTTTAAGATACTATCTAACTACCGTGTTCCCCCCAAAATAAGACACGGTCTTAATTTCTTTTGACCCCTGAAATAAGAGCTTGGCCTTATTTTTGGGGAGGTCTTGTTATTTTTGAGGTGCAGGAGGCGGCGAGCATGGTCACCTCATCACGCTGCTGTGTTGCAGTACTTTTCGGGAGGGCTTATTTTAACGCATATGCTCAAAAGCCCAATTGGCCTTCTTATCAGGGGAGGTCTTATTTTCGGGTAAACGATATCTGTCTACCTGCCTTACTGCCTATTTTTTAAAAGCCACCATCTATCTACTCATCACCTACCTATCTAGCCACCTCTATATATCTGTCTGTCTGGCTATCTATCAAAGGTACCCTGGGCATCTTCCGAAAGAGCCTTTTTAAAGCCTGAATAGCGCCATGAGAGAAGGAATGGCAAATCAAAGGCAGGAGAAAGTTTACGTTTACTTCGCCGCCACCCGCATCAAAGAAATCCTACAATGAAGTCCAGTCCATGTGCGTACCGATTCCTCTCCCGGCAAGCATTTCTCCTCTTCTGCTTCATTAGAGCTTTTCTCGTTGTGCTCCAGGGCATCCAAGAGACCTCCAGGCTGCCTTCTGGAAGAGGATTGGGCCTGCCCATAGGCCACGCACACCCCGGCTTCTCCGTTATCTGAGACAAAAAACAGACGCCGAAAAATAAATGCATTTCAACCAACTTTGGTTTCTTTCCGTTCTACTAAGGCCGAGGTCTTCAAACTTGGCAACTTTAAGACTTGTGGACTTCAATTCCCAGAATTCTCCAGCTGGCTGGAGAATTCTGGGAGTTGAAGTCCACAAGTCTTAAAGTTGCCAAGTTTGGGGACTCCTGTACGAAGGGATAGGAAGAGAAAGAGGAGCGGTTCGAACTTGTCCAATACAGAGAGTCCTCGACTTACAACACTTCGTTTAGCGACCGTCCAAACTTACAACATCACTGAAAAAAAAGAGACTTATGTCCGTTATTCACATTTACAACCATCACAGCATCCCCATGGTCAGGTGATCAAAATTCAGACGCTTGGAAACTGACTCGGATTTATGACGGGTGCAGCGTCCTGGGATCGCGGGGTCCCCTTTTGTGACCTTCTGACAAGCAAAGTCCGCGGGGAAGCCAGGGCCACTTAATCACTGCGTTACTAATTTAACAAGCGGGGCGATTCACTTAATCACTGTGGCTGGAAAAGTCGTAAAGTGAGGCGAAACTCACTGAACAAAGGCCTCACTTAACAACATCCACGTTGGGCTCGTCGGTGGTCCTAAGTGGAGGACTACCTGCATGCTAAGGTATTTAATTAAGTACATTATATTAATATAATTAATACGAAATTGTGGTTTGATTGATTGGAGAAGGCGGGCTCCTGCACGAGGAAGCTACGTTATGATTGGTTGGTGGGCAAGAAAGGGGAGTTTCCCCTTTCACACGCCTTTTTCTTGTGCGTGTGCTCTGTATGCTCTTCTCTAATTGACCCCATGATGACGCAGGGATGTGCCCGACTATCTTATGTACTATAAATATTCCTAGATGTTCAAATATATTTACATAAAACTGCAAGTTGGCGTCAGCGTCTCTGACTGGGTTTGCGCAATCACCTGACAGAACATATTTGGAGAACTTTTGGAGAACTTTGCTGTGACATGACTAAGCACTTCCTAAGAAATCTATTTTTGTTGGCATCCGAATGTGCTGGAGTCATAGCCGTTGGCTGCGTTGCTCTGCTGATGGCTCACTGCTTACATTTATGACACCCTCGTGAGTCCAAAAAGTTACAACAGGGAACCACAAAAGTCACAAAGGCATCGGGCCACAAGTAAATGATGCGCTAAGGGGCTGTTCTTCTGGTTTCCAGCATGCGTGTGCGCGCATGTGCACTCCTATTTCGGCACTCCATGCCTAAACCTTAAACAAATGGCGGTAGACTGGCCTTTTGTAGCCCACTGCTGAGCTGGGTACCTAAACAAGCATTAGGGATTCCTTGAAAGCAGCACAGTTGTGAGGGGCCCTGGGTGTTTTCTAAGCTGGCTTGTCTTCTTGCAGATGTTTTATTACCCAACTAGGCAACCTCATCAGTGTTAGAAGGGAGCAGGGATTTCAGGGAGGGGAGGAGGAGGAGGAGGAGTTGGTCCTCTCTGAGCTTGGTTGTTTTCTTCCAGACATTTCATTACCCAACTAGGCAACCTCCTCAGTGGTAGAAGGGAGTGGGGTTTTCAGGGGGGAGGAGGAGGAGGAGCAGAAAGAGGAGAATTGTAGGGTCCTCGGTCCTTTCTTAAGTTGTTTGTTTTCTTGCAGACGTTTCATTACCCAACTAAGTATCATCATCAGTGATAGAAGGGAGTGAGATTTGCAAAGGATTGCAGTGTTCTCGGTGTTCTCTGAGCTTAAGCTGTTTCCTTGCAGACATTTCATTACCCAACTAGTTAACATCATCGGTGCTAGGAGGGAGTGGGGTTTGAACTGATGATATTACCCAGTTGGGTGATGAAACGTCTACAAGAAAGCCACCAGAGATCACCAAGGACCCCTCATGTCAACCCTAAGCTACAAGCATTCTCGTTTAATTGGTGACTTAATTGCGAGGCATGCAAATGGGGTGATTTGGTGTACACTGTGTACAATTTGCACATGGCCACAATATAAATTAATGTTCCATCTGTTCCAGGATGTCTCAGAACATGACTCAATGTTCCAAGAATAAAAAAGTCGAATTAAACAACCAGATCAAGCCAAGAAGCAGTTACCTTGAAACTCTGCCTCATAAATCAACATTTGCATGCCAGCATCTGTATGACTCTTGCTGTTTGCAACATGTATTTATTTATTTTGTTAAGATTTTTGTCTTGCCTTTTTTCTTTTTATAAGTCACTCAAGGCGGTGAACGTACCTAATACTCTCCCCCCCACCCCATTTTTCCCACAGCAACCTCTGCATGAGATGGGTTGTGCTGAGAGAGAATGGCTGGCTCAAACTCAGCCAGCCAGCTTTCATACCTAGGGCAGGACTAGAACTCACAGCCTCCTGGTGATTGGCTCGAAGCCAAGGGCAACTTAATAATAAGATACAGGTAATCTTCTCTTACAATCATTTGTTTAGTTGCAAGGGTGCTGAAAAAAGTGACTTATGACCGTTTTTCAACATTTGCAGACTCCCGCATCCCCCCAGTCACGTGATCAAAATACAGATGCTTGGAAACTGGCATGTATTCATCACAACTGCACTGTCCCGGAGTTACACAATCACCATTTCTGACCTTCCCAGCCGAGTTTTGACAAAGTCAAATGAGGAGGCATAACCATTGCATGATTCACAGTGATTTTGCTTAACTCGCGGTGACAAAAAGGTCGTAAAATGGGGCAAAACTCACAGCTGTCTTGCTTAGCCATGGAAATTGTGGGAAACTTTTTAAGCCCTCATCTAAGTTTTACGCTGGGGTTGTAAGTTATGATGACTTCCTGCAACTAGACGTTTTCCAAAAATACAGGTAGTCCCTCATGACGACTGAGCCCAAAACGTCTGTTGTTGAATGAAACCTTTATTGAGTTCTGCCCCATTTCTTGCCATTGAGTGAATCGCTGCAGCTGTTAAGATAATAATGTGATTGCTAAGTGAATTTTGGCTTACCCATTGACTTTACTTGTCAGGGGGTTGCAAAAGGTGATCACGTGACCCGGGGACATTGCAACAGACATAAATGAGTCAGCTGCCAAGCGTCTGAATTTTGATCATGGGAATCATGTGACCACGGGGGAGGGACAAAGCAGCTGTAATTTTGAAAAACGGTCGCCAGTCACTTTTTTTTCAGTGCCGTTGTAACTTTGAGCAGTCCCTCAATGAATTGTTGTAAGTCGAGGACTGCCTGTACGTGTTTCCTCTTCTCACATGTTAGGGAAAGGAATGTACTGACCCATCCGCTTCCTTTTCAGGCTAGGAACGTGGTCTTCCACCACGTTGGCTTTTGTCCTAGTAGGGGATTGCTTGCACGGAACAAAGGACGATGAAGGAGGAGGATCCTTTCCTTCGGCAGTGATAGTAGAAGAAAGATGACAAGGGGGAAGCGGACCTGGCATCTGTACAGGAATGAGAAACATCGCATTACAAGAGAGGCCATTTTCAAATGGCCAATACGGTTAGTCCCCGACTTACTACAGTCCATTTAGCCACGGTGGCGCAGTGGTTAGAGTACAGTACTGCAGGCTAACTCTGCTGACTACTGGCTGCCTGCAATTTGGCAGTTTGATTCTGACCGCCTCAAGATTGACTCACCCTTCCATCCTTCCGAGGTGGGTAAAATGAGGACCCAGATTATTCAGGGCAAGAGGCTGACTCTGTAAACTGCCTAGAGAGGGCTGTAAAGCGGTGCATAAGTCTGTTATTACTATTGCCTGTCCTTCTATCCTTCCTTCCTTCCTTCCTTCCTTCCTTCCTTCCTTCCTTCCTTCCCAGTGATTAGAATGCAGTATGGCAGGCTAACTCTGCCCACTGCCAGCAGTTCAATCCTGTCAGGCTCAAGGTTGATTCAGTCTTCCATTCTTCCGAGGTTGGTAAAATGAGGACCCAGATTGTTGGCACCAAGCTGACTCAGTAAAACTATTTAGAGACGGCTGCCGAGCACTGTGAAGCGGTATATAAGTCTCAGTGCTATTGTTATTATCTCTCTCCCTCTCATCTACAGTATCTATCTATCTATCATCCATCATCTATCTATCTATCTATCTATCTATCTATCTATCTATCTATCTATCTATCTATCATCTATCTATCTATCTATCATCTATCTATCATCCATCATCTATCTATCATCTATCTATCTATCTATCTATCTATCTATCTATCTATCTATCTATCTATCTATCATCTATCTATCTATCATCCATCATCTATCTATCATCCATCATCTATCTATCTATCTATCTATCTATCTATCTATCTATCTATCTATCTATCTATCTATCATCTATCTATCTATCTATCTATCTATCTATCTATCTATCTATCTATCATCTATCTATCATCATCTATCTATCTGTGTCCATTTGTTGCCTCTGGTCCTGCCTTCAGGTACTTTGGAGAACAGGTTGACTTCCTCTTCTTTGTGGCAGCCCCTCAAATACTGGAAGACTGTTATCATGTCCCCCCCCCCCCCCGGTCCTTTTTTTCTCTAGACTGGCCAAAGCCAATTCCTGCAATTGTTCTTCATGTTTTAGTCTCCAGGTCTTTGATCATCTTAGTTGCTCTTCTCTGAACCTTTTCCAAAGTCTCAACATCTTTTTTGTCATGTGGAGACCAAAACTGGATGCAATATTCCAAGTTGAATTTCAACTGTGGGTGTAGGTTAATCTTCTTAGAGTGATCATGGCCATATAGAATTAACTAGTGGGGGTGGGGTGGGTTTTTTTGGGGTGTGTGTGTGTGTTTAACATTCAGCATTATACTGAGCTTTGTATCCGGTATTGTTCGTTCAGGCTAGCAGGCATAAACACACTTAAATAGGCAGGACAGTGAACTCATGAGAAAGTAATGAAGTTGCCCAGATTTGCATCGTCAATGAGATGGGCATATAAAGCATATAAACAAATGAGAGCGAATATTCAAATATTTCTTTAAAAGAAACATCCATTTGCCGTCATAAGAAAATGGGCTTGGCAACTCCATAACTGACTTGGAGCAGTTCTTAACAGTATTTATTTATTCCTAGGAAAAAGAACGTGCTGCTTTGCCAAAATAGTGCTCAAGAAAGAGAATTCTCTAAAAACAAGCTATGAAGCTACTAGAAAACAGATCAGCTATCCTGATTTACTCCGAGGACTGGACTCAGTCCCCGATTCTCTTAACCAGGGGTGTCCAAACTTGGCAACTTTAAGACTTGTGGACTTCAACTCCTAGAATTCCCCAGCCAGCTGCTGGCTGGGGAATTCTAGGAGTTGAAGTCCACAAGTCTTAAAGTTGCCAAGTTTGGACACCCTTGCTCTTAACTGACCAGGTGTCTGTGGAAATGCAACATCATCCAGATCCTGGTTGTCCCAAAGGTGCTTTTTCCAAAAGGCAATCGGACTTTCTCGGGTTTTTTTTTCTTTTCAAGAGCTGAAGAAGTTTCTTGGATGAGAAGCAAAATATTTTTTCAAATGGAAAAAAAAAAAACTTAAGCAAGTTCAATTGCCCTCTGGGAAAATAAATTACATTTGGGATAACTGATCAGAAGTCGTCAAATGATTACAAAGTGGGACCCATGTTATCGTAACAGGCTTGAGTGTAAGATTCAGAGGAGACTCTTGCAACTGAGTAGGTTTATAGAATAGAATAGAATAGTTGGAAGAGACCTTGGAGGTCTTCTAGTCCAACCCCCTGCTTAGGCAGGAAACCCTACACCACTTCAGACAAATGGATATCCAACATCATCTTAAAAACTTCCTGTGTTGGAGCATTCACAACTTCTGGAGGCAAGCTGCTCCACTGGTTAATTGTTCTAATTGTCAGGAAAATTTCTCCTTAGTTCTAAGTTGCTTCTCTCCTTGGTGATCTGAATGTGTCTGAATATAGCACTTTATATTGTGAATTAATCCAAAGGTCTTTGATCTTAAATTACCAGACAAAATAGAGTTTCAGCCAATTAGGAGTCCTTGGTTGATTTCTTTCAGATGTTTCCTTTCGCAAACTAGGTAACATCGTTAGTGCTAGAAGAGAGGGGGGTTTCTAGAGAAGAGGAGTGTCAGCCCTGAAGTTAGCCAAACTGTGGCCATTTTCCTTTTTGTAATTTGCCCCAGGGTGGTTCTCTTCTCATTGCTTTAGGGCTGGAGTGAAGATCCGGGGGAGTGGGAGGAATAGAGATAGCTGGGGTGTTGAAGCTAAAACAAAATTCCTTCCCATGGGAATCGAGGACGTTGGGTCAGGTGTTCGAAAGGTGGAGACTGAGGTCATCCAGCAACTGAACTGCATGCTGATTGGACCAGGTGAGTGGAGAATCTGGGGGGAAGTGACAAAGTTTGACTTTTAATTGGGTGGAAAACCGATGGGAACTTAAGAGCCGGGTTTTTTTACTACGTAGGAACTTGCCAATTTGATATGTCCCAATAAAATGTTCTTTAAGGAAATTACCTGCCTCAGAGTTCTTCTTGAATGGGATGTATTCTTTGGAACCCTGACAAGGAGGAGGAGGAGGGAGGACATGACGATGATAACTGTGGGGCCCTTGATGCTCTCTGAGCTTGCAGATGTTTCATTACCCAAACTAGGACTGGGACAGGAACTGGGCATGTCTGATTTAATGAAAAGAAGGACCAGGGGAGACGTGATAGCAGTCTTCCTATATCTCAGGAGCTGCCACAAAGAAGAGGGAGTCAAACTATTCTCCAAGGCACCTGAGGGTAGAAGAAGAAGCAATGGGTGGAAACTAATCAAGGAGAGAAGCAACTTAGAACTGAGGAGAAATTTCCTGACAGTGGGAACAATTAATCAGTGGAACAGAATTTGCCTCCAGAAGTTGTGAATGCCCCAACACTGGAAGTCTTTAAGAAGATGTTGGATAGCCATTTGCCTGAAATAGTATAGGGTTTCCTGCCTAGGCAGGGGGTTGGACTAGAAGACCTCCAAGGTCCCTTCCAACTCTGCTATTGTGTTGTATTATACATCTGCAAGAAAACCACCAAGTTAAGAGAGAACCTCATGACAATCTCATTCCAGAATCTCCTGCAACTCCTCCCTGATACACTGGACGGCATCCGAAAGCTTTTGTTAAAAAAGTTAATACGTAGGTCCATTTCCTAAACTAACAGGGGGCCAAGATTCTAAAAAAAAAAAAGGTCTGTGGGTGAATTTATTTATTTATTTATTCCTTCGCACTTCTAGACCGCCCCCTCTCCCAAAAGGGACTCGGGGCGGTGTACAGTCCACACAGCAAATACATCATCCACAGTAAAATTCATTAAATAGATAAACAGATGAATAAGTGAGCAAATATAAATATAAATATGGAGGAGGTTAAACGAATTAATGTCTTATGTGCTCCTCAAAACACTACCTCTGAAAATTTGGAGCCTTTTTTCCACAAACCCCCACCCCCACCCCCTTACGTGTTGCTGTTTTATACTTACACCCTGTTGGAGAGAACGGAAGAATTGAGAAACGTCCCTGATGGCATGTCCAAAGTTTTCATAGGTTTTGACGTAAGGGCGGATCCAGGAGGGCAACTGGGCCCTTATATCAGCCTGCATGAACCTGTTGGGAATTGAAGGCTTGTAGTCAGTCCTGACAAAAAGATGACGGGTAGTCCTCAACCTATGACTGCAACTGAGCTCAAGATTCCTGTTGTTAAACGAGACATTTGTTCAGTGAGTTTTGCCTCATTTTGTGACCTTTCTTGTCACAGTTGTTAACTGAACTATCACAGCTGTTAAGTTAGGAACACTGTTATTAAGTGAGTCTGGCCTCCCCATTGACTTCGCTTGACAGAAGGTCACAAAACGAGATCGTGCGACCCCTGGGGCATTGCAACCGTCATAAGTATCAGTTGCCAACCGTCCAAATTTTGATCATGTGACCATGTGGGGGATGCTGCAACTGTTGTAAGTGTGAAAAATGGTTGTAGGTCCCTTTTTTTTAAAGTGCTGTTATAACTTTGAACGTCACTAAATGAACTGCTGTTAAGTTGTGACTCTACCTGTCCAAAGAGATACGATCTCTATATTCAGTAGATGAGAAGAAGGAACTTAACATTAATGGTACAAAATTCCACTGGAAAGAAGAATCACCTTTGGTCGCAGAGGAAAATGGCACCATAATCCTGCCGATGCCGGATAACTCTTCCGATAGCTTGGTTCACAGCACGAGAAGCCTGCTGTGCGTACCAGGCATTTCCAGACAAATACTAAAACAGGGCGGAAAGAATACAGCTTCATTTTAGAGTGTTGCCTTCTGTTTTTCATTCACAGCCTTTAAAAAAAAAAAAAAAAAGCAAAAGACCAAACATGGTTTAAAAATTTCAC
Organism: Natrix helvetica; assembly: GCF_964273705.1. Taxonomy (NCBI): domain Eukaryota; kingdom Metazoa; phylum Chordata; class Lepidosauria; order Squamata; family Natricidae; genus Natrix; species Natrix helvetica. The sequence continues at coordinate 173,553,531 of NC_138549.1, forward strand.
CCCTGCTCCCTCTTACGAGAACACTCAGGTCAGTGTCTTAATCTGACGTTGATCAGAACAGGGGAAAGTTGCAGACTCCATTCTGGGAAACTAGCTAAAGCACTATCCCAAACATAATGCCAATTAAATCTAGCAATACAAAAGATCTTATCATGCATTTAATTTGTGCGTCATTCCTTCTAGACTGCAGACAGATTGGAAGGCCGGGATTTACTGGTAGGCTCTTTACAATATTTAAAGTGGAAAACAAGAATATCCCTTTCACATGTTACAATGGCAATAGCAACTACCTCCCCCAATTATCTCACTAAAATGAAGAACATCTGAAAGTTTGTGAGCAAAGTTCAGTCCGCTTAGAAAGCATTCGGCAACGGTGCCGGTAGCCCCCCGAAAAACCTGGATAGAAATCCCTAAAAAAGATTAGAATCCAGGTGGATCAACTCAAAAATGACCGTTGTACTTACCTGAACGGTGGTTCTCGGTGCGCTGCGTGAGAATCCAAAGGAATGGGTTAATTTCGGTCTGCTTGCCTCGAGACTGAATTGAAGAAATTTGGCCACGCCTCCTTTTTCACTCGGCTGATCAGTTTTTCCAATGGAAGACATGGCCGTTTCGAGAGATGAAAGCACATGGAATGCCCTCCTAACTCGAAACCCCGTAGCCACCCTCGATCCTGGGCCGACTTGTGTATGGGTGGGGTTGGATTCTCACGCAGCGTACCGATATCAGCTAAGTACAACGGTCCTTCTCCAGTGTGCTGCTTAGAGAATCCAAAGGAATGGGATATGCCTAGGCATACTGACCTAAGGGAGGGTAGAAGACCGGTCCAGGGACCCAATGTCTGAGTGTACCGAATGCAAAACTCGGCGTCCGAATGCAATTTCGGCCGAAGCATAGCTGTCCAACTTGTAGTGCCTGACGAAAAGCGATGGAGATGACCACGTCGCCGCCCTACAAATTTCCTCGGTGGAGGCTTGCGTGGCCCAGGGCGTAGTCGTGGCTGCGCTGCGCGTTGAGTGGGTTGTGATGTGTCGGGGAATCCAGGCCCAAGGAAGGTTCTACGGGGGTTCCCTTCTTACCCATGTTAGCTGTGGCTCTGGCCTTGAATAGTAAGGATTTAAATAGAGCAGGCCTGAATAAGCCGCCGGGAAGAGGGGTGTCCTGGGGACCACCCTCATCGTCAGACAGTTCAAGGTGCCCTTGTCCTTTCTCACCCAAAAGCAAGTCCTCACTATGGGTGGATGGCAAAGGAGAAGGGGGAGGATCTGTAACAGGCCCTGAAGTAGACCTGGAAGAAGGTCCCGTGCCTTTAGACCTCCTACGGAGCTCGGAGTCCACCCCTTGGGAAATGGCCGCAGAAATGAGGTCCCTAAATTCCCTGGGGAGGCTCACAATTTGACCATCCTCCCCACGGAGCCCCACAGCAGTGGGGGTAAAGGTTGCCTCAGGAGGAGCACTCCTTCCTTCTGGGGTGGATTGCCTGGCTTGGGAACTTGGGGCCACGCTCAAGTCAGAAGCACTTGGTGTGGATCCCGAGTGCAGGCCCACATCCTCAGCCGAAAGGCTCTGTACGTGGATACTATCCGGGGACCAATCCCTGGCCGTGCGCAAAGGGGACCCATGAGTAGGTAAGGGGGGTAAGTCCTCCAATTGTAATGGCGGCGGCGGGGGGGGGGGAGTCGCTTCCCGCGCTGTCCGGCCTTTGGCGGAGTGCTTGCTCGACACCCAGTATTTGTCCTTTGCGCCCTTATCAGCAGCCGCCAACTTGGATTTGGCCCTGGATTTATTAGACGCGGCCCTGGTGGTACCTCTCCCTATCCTGGGCGCTGGGGAAGTAGCCAAAGGGGGGCTCCCAGGGGAGACACCATCCCCTCAGGGCAAGCTGGTGGATCGCTCAGCCATATTAGCAAACACAGGTGACAAACCGGGTAAAGGGACAGGCAAACCTGACCGCCCCGCGATCCTAGTGCTCAAGAAGGCTGACGTGAGGTACCAACAAAGGCTTTGCAGCCGCGGCAACAGTTTTTTTAACCGAGAGTAGAGTGAGACCGCACTCACACTTTCGATCAGCTCGGCGACTCGCTCGCAATGAGACCAACTGCAACCAAAATGGCTGACGCAACAGAGCGACTTGTTTGGCGCCAAAGGAAAATGGCCAATAGCTATGCAGTACAGCGTCGCGCTTGGCGCCAACAGGCAACGGCCGGGAATTAGCAAATCAGCCAATGAGGGTGTGTGACGGCTACTGCAAAGCCCGCGCCTGCGCAATTTGAACGGCAAGCGACTAGAGGATGGCGGACCAAGCCTCTGAGCGCTCCAAAGAAGAGCCCGAGTACGGCGCACCGAACTCACAGCCACACAATAGTTAAACCTTGAGGGCTGGTCCGAAAAGGAACAGTTGCGCCCAGAATAACACCCCCTCCCCGGAGGGGAGCTTCGTAGCGGTGGTTCTAACTGGCGGACCAGGGAAACCAGCGCGCTTAGTAAAAACAACCTGGAAAGAAAGGATTAGCAAATAAACAAAAAAATTACCTACAAGGAAAATCCAAAGGAATAGGAAATCGAATACAAATGAAGATTTGTCAAAAACGGATCATGCCAGACTAATTATTGCATTCTTTGATAATGTGACAAAATTAGTGGACCAGAGGAATGCCGTCAATATAGTTTACTTGGACTTCAGTAAGGCTTTTGATAAGGTAGACCATAACCTACTACTTGATAAAGTAGAAGAATGTGGGTTAGACAGCATCACCACCAGATGGATTCGTAACTGGCTAACCAACCGCACTCAACGTGTAGTCCTCAATGGAACTGCATCTACATGGAGGGAAGTATGCAGTGGAGTACCCCAAGGCTCTGTTTTGGGCCCAGTACTCTTCAACATCTTCATCAATGATTTGGATGAGGGAATAAATGGGGAACTCATCAAATTTGCAGATGATACCAAGCTGGCAGGAATAGCCAACACTCCAGAAGATAGGCTTAAGATACAGAAGGATCTTGACAAACTTGAACATTGGGCACTATCTAATAAAATGAAATTCAATGGTGAAAAAAGTAAGGTTCTATATTTAGGCAACAAAAATGGAATGCACAGGTACAGTATAGGTGATACCTTGCTCAGTAGTAGTAACTGTGAAAGGGATCTTGGAGTCCTAGTGGACAACCATTTAAATAGGAGCCAGCAGTGTGCAGCAGCTGCCAAAAAAGCCAACACAGTTCTAGGCTGCATCAACAGAGGGATAGAATCAAGATCACGTGAAGCGTTAATACCACTTTATAATGCCTTGGTAAGGCCACACTTGGAATGCTGCATTCAGTTCTGGTCGCCACGATGTAAAAAAGATGTGGAGACTCTAGAAAGAGTGCAGAGAAGAGCAACAAAGATGATTAGGGGACTGGAGACTAAAACACATGAAGAACGGTTGCAGGAACTGGGTATGTCTAGCTTAAGAGAAAGAAGGACTAGGGGAGACATGATAGCAGTGTTCCAATATCTCAGGGGTTGCCACAAAGAAGAGGGAGTCAAGCTATTCTCCAAAGCACCTGAGGCACCTCCAAAGCACATCAGAACTACCACCGATCTCCGCTCTTTCCGCAAGAAACTCAAGACCCACCTGTTCCAATTAGCTGGCCTGGCCCAATCGTAGTTTCAATCTTCAATCCTCCTGGCCGGTATTTTAAATTTTTAGGGGTAGACTTTTAAGCTGTTTTTAATTTTTACTATTATTGTACAGACTCTATATTTAATTCATTTTTAAGGGGTATCTAATATATTTTTATTGTGTATATGGTTTTTTAGCTCTGTCTGTACACCACCCCGAGACCCTTCGGGGAGAGGGGGCGGTCTATAAATTCAATAAATAATAATAATAATAATAATAATAATAATAATAATAATAATAATAATAATAATAATAATAATAATAATAATAAAGGGTAGAACAAGAAGCAATGGGTGGAAACTAATCAAGGAGAGAAGCAACTTAGAACGGAGGAGAAATTTCCTGACAGTGAGAACAATTAATCAGTGGAACAGAAGTTGCCTCCAGAAGTTGTGAATGCCCCAACACTGGAAGTCTTTAAGAAGATGTTGGATAGCTATTTGTCTGGAACGGTATAAGGTTTCCTGCCTAGGCAGGGGGTTGGACTAGAAGACCTCCAAGGTCCCTTCCAACTCTACTATTGTATTATTGTATTGAAGAGAGAAATGTGATTACGTCTCGTTAGACAGACTGAATTGAAAAAACTGATCAACTGATCAGAGTGAAAAAGGAGGCGTGGCCAAATTTCTTCAATTCAGTCTCGAGGCAAGCAGACTGAAATGACCCATTCCTTTGGATTCTCTAAGCAGCGCACGGGAGAACACGCAGGATTCTTCTGATAAGAGTGCAAAGAGGCCACTGCAAGGTTAAAAATGGAATGTTTTGGAAGAAAACCTCCATCATATATGTCACAAAATGGCATGTTTTGTACTTCTTTGTGGCTCAGTGGCTGAGCTTGTCGATCAGAAAGGTCGACAGTTCAGCGGTTCGAATCCCTAGTTCCATGTAACAGAGTGAGCTCCCGTTACTTGCCCCAGCTTCTGCCAACCTAGCAGTTCAAAAAGCACCTAAAAAATGCAAGTAGAAAAATAGGAACCACCTTTGGTGGGAAGGAAACAGAGTTCCATGCGCCTTCAGCATTTAGTCATGCCGGCCACATGACCACGGAGACGTCTTCGGACAGCACTGGCTCTTCGGCTTTGAAACGGAAATGAGCACCACCCCCTCGAGTCGGGAACGACTAGCACATATGTGCGAGGGGAACCTTTACCTTTACCTTATGATCAAAGCAATGTCCCTCTCTCTCCTTACCTGCCTGCTGACATCTTTTGCATTCATTTCATTCAAGAACTTCATCTTTAACAAGATCCTGGGGTCCTTGCGAGGAGGGAACGGAAGGCCTGTGATGATCACGCCTCGTCCATTCTTATCAGCAAAGTCCAAACCTTCACTCGCCTGAAGGCAAAGAATGAGTTTTGATCAACGTTGTCCTGTTAAAGGACAATTGTCTGCAAGAATCAAGGTGCTGCAGAATGGGACAAACTCACCAAGGGGCAATTCAACAAGTACAAAAGTTGAATTCATTTCGACAGAACGGTGGTCAGTAATAATAAAGAACGACAATCCAAAAATACAAGAGTTACGACGATTTCGACAAAAACGTGGCTGCCAATAATAAAAGTAATTGAATGACTTCAGTTACTTTGCCCTGTGATGAATTGGCCGTGGGGAGCTGTCCAAGACCCAAGGTGCTGCCTGGTGTTGTATTAAATATTCAGATTTTCTTTAGCAAACAGATGGCGCGGCAGCTTAGCCCCAGTGGTGCAGTGGTTAAACGCAGTATTGCGGGTTAACTTGGCCCACCGCCTGGAGTTTGATCCAGACTGGCTCAAGGTTGCATCAGCCGTGCATCCTTCCGAGGTCAGATTATTGGGGACAATATGCTGACATTGTAAACCGCTCGGAGTGCTGTAGAGCATTGTGGAGTGGTATAGAAGTCTATGTGTCTATGGAGATTATGGTTGTCCCAAAGGTGCATTTTCAGGAGGCAACTTGATTTTCTGGGTTGTTTTTTTTTTTGAAGATGTCTCGCTTCTCATCCAAAAAGCTTCTTCAGCTCTGACTGGATGGATGGTGGTGGATGATCTTTCCTTTCTCCACCATCCAGTCAGAGCCGAAGAAGCTTCTTGGATGAGAAGCGAAACGTCTTCGAAGAAAAACAAGGCAGTCCCAAAGGACCTTTGGGATAAGTCTAAGTGCTATTGTCATTGTTATTAACTTTGCTCCCTTTTGAGGACTCAGAGGTTTCTGCAGAGGTCAAGGAAAGTCAAACAGTCACTAATTGTTTGAGTCTTTAGCCTCCTTTCTTCCCCCCCACCCCATTTTTTAAATTTTTAAACATAAAAGACAACATTTAAAAATTTTCATCCATTACATACAGCATGTCGTTTGGTTACAAGTGTTTTTGCATCCGTATTTTCAATTACATATACAATCACAGATTTTCCATCTAATATAACTAAAAACCTCGCTTTCATTGTACAGCATATATTCAATTACGATTAATATTTCTCCCCCCCCCAGTTATCTTAATTCTCTTACATTCTTGATTGTCTGCTTAATAACAACATACCTTTATGTAATCATTGTCTCATTTGAGATATTTTTACAGTATAAAAGAATTTACCAAGTGTTTATATTTATATATCTATCACTATTTTCAACAGGGTATCTTTATAGTATGCACTTAGAGTTATACATTATATTACCAATCCTCTATCAAATGTACATAAATTCGTTATTATCTTTGTCCTTCATTTTATAACAAATGTTATAATTAGCCTCCTTTCTTATTGTTTGTTGTTCAGTTGGGAAGTTGTGTTTGACTTTTTGCGACCCCATGGATCATAGTACTCCAGTCCTCCCGTCCTGTCCTTCAGTATCCCCCAGTTTGCCCAAATTTATGTATCATCTAACCATCTCTTTCTCTGCCGTCCCCCCTTCTCCTTTGGCCTCCCATCTTCCCCATCATCAGGGTCTTTCGCAAGGATTCTTGTCTTCTCATTTGGCGGACAAAGTATTTGAGCTTCAGCTTCAGCATCTATCCTTCCAACTCAGGGTTGATATTCTGTGGAGATTCTCAGTCATCCAGGTCATAGTTGCCCTCAAAGTTTCTTTTCTTTTCTTTTTTCCTTCAAAAGGCAACCGGACTGTTTTTTTCTTTGAGGAAGGAGGAAAAGTTTCACTTCTCATTCAAGAAGCTTTGTCAGTTCTGATGGGGGTAAAATGCTATGAAGTCTGCTATCAGTTTGCTTTGCGCATAGTTGCACCGCAGACGCTAAGAAGCCTTTTCTGAGTCTGCACAGCGGGCGGGCGGGAAGGAACAGCAGTGCCACGCAATTTAGATTCGCTTTCTGCTTTCTACAGAATATAAATCACCCGGAACAGCTGATTGTTGCACAGCTGATCGTCAGAACTTTTTTTTTTAAAGCATTTTAAAACCGGTAGTAAAAAAAATGCTTTAAAAAAGGTTTGCCATCAGCTGTGCCATGCAATCATCGGAACATTTTTTTTTACTTTTCTTTAGCATTTTTTTTACTACCTGTTTGATTTCTAGCGAATATAAATTGTGTGGCACAGCTGATTGTTGCACAGCTAACTACCGGTTCAGGCTACCGAGCGGGTAGCATTTCACCCCTGAGTCCTGATGACGGAGGGATGGGAAAAACTCTTTTGAGGGTTTTGTTTGTTTAAAAAGAACACTTTTGAGGCAATCAGGATTGATGTCCTTTAGGATTGACTGATTGAAGTCCAAGGGACACTCAAGAGCTTTCTCCCTAAATCAAAAGCAAGGCCACTTTTCAGTCTTTTGGGAATCAGAAGGAAAGAGGGCTTCCAGCACATACGAGAGAGCAGCGTTCCTCAACCTTGGCAACTTTTAAGATCTGTCGACTTCTGTTCTGAGAAACCTTCAGCCCACGTATTGGTCATGCATAGGAGGAAATGCAGGGTGTCCAAAATAAGCAACATACGAAGCATCAGGTGGCACTATGCAGTCAGTGTTGGCTTTTCTGGACACGTTAAGTCGAATTGAATCTGATTCTTACTTGGATGGGAGGAGACTGGCTTTCATTTCGACCAGTTTTTTTTTCAAACTTGGCAGCTGTGAGATGTGTAGAAGACTAGATTGCCAGAAGGGCTGGCTGGGAAATTTTGTGAGTTGAAGTCCATCCCTTTGAAAGGTGACAAGTTTGAAAACATTGCTGTAGAACAGTGATGGCTAATCTTTTTGGTGCCGAGTGCCCAAAGAGTGCGCATGTGTGCGCAACCCAAAAACTCAATGCGAGTTCCCCCCCCCATGCATGCGCCCCGTGCAGGTGCGTGAACCCTTCCCCCCAACCCATTTTTGGCTTCCAGGTTGGTGCAGGCCTTCCAGGGCCAAAACGGGTCGCGGGTCGTATGAGAACGAACCCCCAAAATGCAATGTGAGTGCCCCCCCCTCACATGCACCCCGTTGGAGCTGGGCTGGGGCAACAGCTGGCCATCACAGCTCTAGAATCTAGTTATATTTATACTGAATGTACAGTTTGAATATACACCGCTCTCATTCTAGAGCTTTACAATTCTGGATTGTGAGCTGGGAGAAGGATCTGCATTAAAAACTAACAACAGCCACAACACAGAGAGAGAGGGGGGGAGGGAGAGGGAGAGAGGGGGAGGGGGAAAGGGAGAGACATATACAGAAAGAGGGAGATAGAGAAAGAGAGACAAAGAGAGAGAGACAGGGAGAGAGAGAGAGGTAGAGAAAAAGATAGAAAGGGAGAGAGAGGGGGGGAGAGAAAGACAAAGAAAGAGAAAGAGAGAGAGAGGGAGAGAGAGAGAGAGAGAGAGGGAGAGAGAGAGAGAGGGAGAAAATGAATGAATATATATATACGTTTGGGCAACACATACCTTTCCCCTGCACACAGCCAAGAAAATAGCACCATTTGATTTTGGGCAGGCCACCTTTTCATAATAGCCACCCATAACCTAGGGAAAAAAAATAAGATTAATTCAAATAAAATGTGTACACGCAAGCACCTGTATGCGTGCACACACATAGAGAGGTAATTGTGGTTTACTGTGCATATCAATATTCTCTCGCAATTCCCTTCATGAAAGGGGAATTCTCCTCCCGTCCCCCCTTCATTTCCGCTGTCAAGTTGCGAGTAGAGGTGCATTGCAAGTCAGTCTAAACAGCTGCTCAGATCACTCATGGTGACTGCAGGTGGCTTACAAAAGATAAAACCCAAGGACAGAACTCAATCAACGTCCACACACAGCCCTACCCACCAGATCAGCCAGGGGATGGGCTCCATACCACTCTTGGGTCCCTAAGCCTGCTGGGAGAACAAAGTCTTTCAAGGTTTTGATAACGATCTTCAAAGCGCTCCATGGCTCAGGACCTAGTTACCTGCGGGATCGTATTCTGCCCCATACATCCCTGCGACCAATCCGCTCGCACAGAGAGGGTCTCCTCCAGGTGCCGTCCACCAGGCAGTGCCGGGGGGCAGCGCCTAGGAGTAGAGCCTTCTCTGTGGCGGGCCCAGCCCTGTGGAATGACCTCCCCCCGGATATTAGGAATACCTCTGACCTCCGCTCCTTTCGTGTAAAGCTCAAGACCCACCAATTTCAAGTAGCTGGCCTGGCTCAACTTTGATCGAACTATATCGCTCCTGACGGGTTTTTTATTTGGGGTATTTTAATTGTATTAAATTATTTAGGGGTTTTTAAACATTGTGTTTTTAATTGTTTTTTATTCATCAGCTCACCTCCTCCTTGTATATGTATATGTCTTGGTATACGTTTTTGTTATATGTATGTTTGTCTATATATTTATTTCCTATGTTTTATTGTACGCCGCCCCGAGTCCTTCGGGAGAGGGTGCGGCTAAGAAATAAATATTTATTATTATTTATTTATTATTATTCTTCAGGCCTAATGAAGGAAAGTGAAGGTGGGGGCTTATCTTATCTCCTTAAGGATAATGTTCCACAAGGAGAGAGCCACCACAGAGAAGGCCCTTCTTCTAGGTCCCACAAGGTGGACCTCTTTAGGAGAAGGGATCTGTAACATTCCCTGCCTCCCTGCTCTGGTGGATCCAGTAGATGTGGCTGGGAAAAGATGGTCCTTCAAATAACCTAGCTGCAAACCGTGCAGCGTTTCAGGGTCACAACCAGAACCTTAAATTAGACTCGGAAACAAATCGGCAGCCAATGCATCCTGCAAGAGAGGGGACACTTGAGCAAAACTGTTCAAGCCACCCCATTATGAACCGATGGAAGCTTCCGGAGGCTTTTCAAGGGCAGCCCCATGTAGAGCGCGTAATAAAAGCAAGGCCCTGAACTGAACATGTATTCAAGCAGTGTCCTTCCCACTTGCAAGTGATCAAGATTGGAAAACACCAACAAAAAAAGCCCTCCAAATTTTTTAAAACAATTGAATCTATTTGCAAATAATAATAATAATAATAATAATAATAATAATAATAATAATAATAATAATAATAATAATAATAATAATAATAATAATAGGGGTGGGGCTCGACTAGTAATCAATGCCAAATCCGGCGAAACAACTGGCCGCTGTGATACAATTCTGTTGATGCAATAACAACAACAACAACAATAATAATAATAATAATAATAACAACAACTTTCACTGAAAAGGCGATGAAACAATGGAGAACTGAGTTGGCAGTAGGGAATGAGAACTACGGAATGGTTAATATCAAGCGAGGAATTTTCAGGGTGATTCACTTTCACCTCTTCTCTTCATCATCGCGATGATCCCACTATCAGTAATCTTAAAAAAAATGAAATTAGGCTACCAAACAGCCAAAAAAGCTGAAAAAATTTCACATTTATTATATATGGATGATTTGAAACTCTATGGAAAGTCAGAAATAGAAATCCAATCACTGACAAACACAGTCCGAGTATTCAGCACCGATATTTCAATGCAGTTTGGCATGGAAAAATGCGCCACTGTATCCATAAAAAGGGGCAAAATCACTACATGTGAGGGAATTGAAATGCCCAATGGCCAACTAATTAAATGCAACAAAAATGAAGCCTACAAATACTTAGGCATTTTGCAGTTGGATAACATCAAACATGGAGAAGTAAAAACTATTGTCAGGAGAGAGTACACCAACAGAGTTAGGAAAATTTTGAAATCTAAATTGAATGGTGGAAATACAATCAAGGCCATAAATACCTGGGCAATACCAGTTATAAGATACACAGCTGGTATAGTTAACTGGACACAAGCTGATTTGGACATTTTGGACCGAAAAACCAGGAAACTAATGACAATGCACTACAGTTTACATCCACGCAGTGACACTGATAGACTATACCTGCCCCGAAAATCAGGTGGCAGAGGATTATTACAAGTGAAGCAAATAGTTGAAGAAGAAAAACATGCACTGGCAGATTATTTAAAAGAAAGTCAAGAACATCTATTAATCGAAGTAAAGAACAAAAATCTATTGAAGGCCCAACAGACGAAACAAGAATACAGAAAAGATGTGATAAAATCAAGAATGGAGAGTTGGCAGAACAAAGCCTTACATGGCCAATTTCTGGAAAAAATAAAAGATAAAGTGGACAGTAAAAAAACTTGGTTATGGTTAACAACAGGTACATTAAAGAAAGAAACAGAGTCACTAATCCTGGCTGCGCAAGAACAAGCTATCCGCACAAATGCCATTAAGGTCAAAATCGAAAAATCCTCTGATGATGCCAAATGCAGACTCTGCAAAGAAGTTGATGTAACTGTTGACCACATACTCAGCTGCTGTAAAAAAATCGCGCAGACTGACTATAAAATGCGGCACAATTCAGTAGCACAAATGATCCACTGGAATTTGTGCAAAAATTATAATATTAAAACAACAACAAACTGGTGGGAACATAAGCCTGAAAAAGTCACCGAAAATCAGATGGTCAAGATCCTGTGGGATTTTCGTATACAAACAGACAAAATACTAGCGCATAACACACCAGACATCACACTGGTTGAGAAAAAGAAGGTTACAATCATAGACATCGCAATACCAGGTGATAGCAGGGTTGAGGAGAAGGAACATGAAAAAGTCGGCAAATACCAGGACTTAAAAATTGAAACCCAACGATTATGGCACAAACCAGCAGTGGTAATTCCAGTGGTAATCGGCACACTGGGTGCTATTCCAAAAGCACTGGGATTACATTTGAAACAGTTAAAACTTGACAAAATCACCATCAGTCAAATGCAAAAGGCCACACTGCTTGGATCTGCACATATATTAAGAAAATATGTTACGACGTCCTAGGCCCCTGGGTGGAGCCCGACTAGTAATCAATGCCAAATCCGGCGAATCAACTGGCCGCTGTGATACAATCGAATAATAATAATAATAATAATATATTGTAATAATAATATATTGTGACACGTTGTATCACAGCGGCCAGTTGTTTCGCCGGATTTGGCATTGATTACTAGTCGAGCCCCACCCCAATAATAATAATAATAATTATTATTATTATTATTATTATTATTATTATTATTATTATTATTATTATTATTATTATTATTATTATTATTATTATTATTATTGGACTGGGACGCCCTTCACACAGTCACCCATGCGCTTGTGACGTCCCGCCTGGACTATTGCAATGCTCTCTACATGGGGCTCCCCTTGAGATGCGTCCGAAGGCTGCAGCTGGTCCAGAATGCGGCCGCGCGGGTAATCATGGGATGTACTAGGTACTCCCATATAACACCTCTCCTGCGCGAGCTGCACTGGCTACCTGTGGCTTTTTGGGTGCGTTTCAAGGTGTTGATTATCACCTTTAAAGCGCTCCATGGCACAGGACCTAGCTACCTGCGGGATCGCATCCTACCCCATACATCCCTGCGACCAATTCGCTCTCATAGGGAGGGACTCCTCCGGGTGCCGTCCACTAGGCAATGCCAGCGGGCGGCGCCCAGGAGTAGGGCCTTCTCTGTGATGGGCCCGACCCTCTGGAATGACCTCCCCCCCGACATCAGAACTATTGCCGATCTCCGCTCCTTCCGCAAGAAACTCAAGACCCACCTGTTCCAATTAGCTGGCCTGGCCCAATCGTAGTTTTGATTTTCAATCCTCCTGGCTGGCATTTTAAATTTTAAGGGGTTGTCCTTTTAACCTGTTTTAATTTTTATTATCTCTGTACAGACCCTATATTTAATTTGTTTTGTATATACGGTTTTAGCTTCTGTCTGTACACCGCCCCGAGTCCCCTCGGGGAGAGGGGGCGGTCTATAAATTTAATAAATGAAATGAAATGAAATATTGATCAGTATTCAACTAGGGGGGATAGTATGTGTAATGCCTTTTTTTGTGATGCACCTTTTTAATGCTTTGATTGTTTTTTGGATTTTTTTTTTCTTTTTGTCCTTTTGGATTTTTTTTTGAGCTTTGTATTTTGTATTTTAACTTTATTTTGAATACAAATAAAAATATATAATAATAAACATTGGAAAACACTGGCTTTAAAGTAAGAGTTGCTAAGGTTCATGACAACTGATCACCTGTTAGCACTGCTTTCTTCCGGCTGCTATAAGAAATTTCTCAGATTGGACAAGTTGTGCTGGACAAAAGAAAACAGTAAACTCCCTCCTGCTACTCACACAGGAAGGTCAAAAAATAGAAAGAACACACCATTCTCTCCCTGCTTCCAAGGTCAGTTGTCTTCACTCTCATGGAGTAAAAATAGCTTTTTCTCACTTAGCATTTACTAATCTTGTCTTTCCCTAAAAAAATGACTGTGCAGTGACCTAGTCCCAAACCAAGTACCCTTTAATGGCCAGTCCCCAAATTGACTAGCTAGGTTAGGAAGCTAATATGGGCTACAAGTTGGCTGCTTAACTTAGTTAACCCATTAACCCACTGACCGGATTTGCAAAATTCACCGAATCACCTACCACCAAACAGGCTGGTTTTTTTGTATAACATGAATAAAATACATGCCCCAAAAGCTGAGGTTTAACAATCTCAAACTTAGCATGTTAGCCAAACAGAGCTGGCAGGGTTTTTACCTGACGTTCTAAATTAGAGGTGGGGAACTATGGGCCTTTTATGGCTTGTGGACTTCAACCCCGAAACTCCTGTTTGGCTCAGGAATTCTGGGAGTTGAAGTCCACAAGTCATAAAGGGCTGCTTCCCTACTGCTGTTCTGAATAAATAAATAAAATTACCCATGGAATTCTTTTTTGTCCTGCCGAGGTCGGGCGGGGAAGATATGTTGTGGACTCTGCCAACCCAAAAAGTCCAACTGGCAGGGTTTTTCAGGAAGACCATTGCTGTTATCCCCGCCCTATGGAACAAGTTTCCCTCACCCCAAAAGTAAGACAGGGCCCCCACTGGCCTCTTTCACTGGCCTTCAGGAAAGACATCAAAACCACGGCTCTGTGGCTGTGATGGCCACCGCAGATACCACTCCAGATGTCAGTTTGGAGGAGGAGGAGGAACCAATCCCAGGCACTTCAGGAAGGGAGTTGGTCGATGGCTCCAAGCAGCCAACAGAGAGTAATCTGAGTAACAGGTGCAGCAGGGCAGTCCTGAAGCTTCGGGTGGGGAAAATCACACAAGCGCAGCCGATCAGTGATGAGGAGGAGGAATAAAACAGAATAAGAATCGAAAGGGACCTTGGAGCAGGGGTGAAATGCTCCGAAGTCTCCCTACCAGTTCGCTTCGCAGGCGCTAAGAAGCCTTTTTGGAGTCTGCAAAGGTAATTAGAACAGGGTCGGGGGTGGGGTGGGGGGGACACAGCTGTGCTGCAGAGTTTAGATTCACTAGAAAGCAGGATTTCCTGCTTTGTAGCAAATATGAATCTCGCAGCACAGTTGATTGTCGCACAGCTGATCATCGGAACTTTTTAAAAGATTTTCTTTTTACTACCGGTTCGCCCAAATCAAAAGTTTAAAAATGCTAAAAAAAAAAAAAAATTAAAAAGAGTTCCAAGGATCAGCTGTGCCAATCAGCTGTGCCGCACGACCATCGGAACATTTTTTTTAACGCAAGGCTGGATGCATCACATGCTGGCCATACCCAAGGGTTACGGTATGTCATGTGACAATAATATGACGCCACGAGTTTGACACCCCCTGTTCTAGTCAACCCCCTGCTCGGGCAAAGGCTTACGAAAGCATCTGAATATATCGCCAAGCCAAGACTATCCATTAATAAGGTTTATGCAAGGCTTCTGAAAGAAAAGTCATTTCTTGGGAAAACAAGTACGATGAAGTCTCACCGACCTCCGCAAATGCTCCTTTGTTTCTCGGTTCTACAAATATTGGTTTCAGGTCCTCCATTTTTCTTGCAAAATTATTGTCCTAGCAGAGCAGAGACAGAAGAGATTAGATTAAAATAAAAATAGGGAGAAATCCCCCATCACCTAAGTTTGGAGGAGTCTCCAAACTTGGCCGCTTTGAGACTTGTGGACTTCAATTCCCAGAATTTCCCAGCCGGTATGGCTGGCTAGGGAATCCTGGGAGTTCTTCAAGGAACATAAGCGCAATAAGAATTGGAAGGGACCTCAGATGTCTTCTAGTCCAACCCCCTGCTCAAGCAAGAAACCTTATACCAGGGGTGTCCAAACTTGGCAAGTTTAAGACTTGTGGACTTCAACTCCCAGAATTCCCCAAAGCTGGCTGGGGAATTCTGGGAGTTGAAGTCCACAAGTCTAAAAGTTGCCAAGTTTGGACACCCCTGCCTTATACCATTTCAGACAAGGGGTTGTCCAGTCTCTTCTTAAAAGCCTCCAATGATGGAGCACCCACAACTTCTGAAAGCAAGCTGTTCCACTGGTAAATTGTTAGCAAGTTTCTCCTTAGTTGTAGGTTGCTTCCTCCTTGATGAGTTTCCATCCATTGCTTCTTGGCCTGCCTTCAGCTGCTTTGGAGAATAGGACTCTCTCTTCTTTGTGGCAGTCCCTCAAATATTAGAAGACTGTTATCATATCACCCCTAGTCCTTCATTAGACTGGACATACCCAATTCCTTCAATAATTCTTCATATATTTTAGCTTCCAGCCCCCTAATCATCTTAATTGCTCTTCTTTACGCTCTTTCCAAAGTCTTCACCGGTTATGTCTGACCAAAACTGGTGTGGTCTTACTAAAGCTTTATAAAGAGATACTAATACTAAGAACGGTTGTAGGAACTGGGTATGTCTAGCTTAAGAGAAAGAAGGACTAGGGGAGACATGATAGCAGTCTTCCAATATCTCAGGGGTTGCCCCAAAGAAGAGGGAGTCAAACTATTCTCCAAGGCACCTGAGGACAGAACAAGAAGCAATGGGTGGAAACTAATCCAGGAGAGAAATTTCCTGACAGTGAGAATAATTAATCAGTGCTATTGTGTTGTATTGTACATCTGCAAGAAAACCACCAACCCCACAACATACATGTAGCTGGCAGAACAAGAAGCAATGGGTGGAAACTCATCAAGGAGAGAAGCAACTTAGAACTAAGGAGAAACTTCCTGACAGTGAGAACAATTAACCAGTGGAACAGAAATTGCCTCCAGAAGTTGTGAATGCCCCAACACTGGAAGTCTTTAAGAAGATGTTGGATAGCCATTTGTCTGAAACGGTATAGGGCTTCCTGCCTAGGCAGGGGGTTGGACTAGAAGACCTCCAAGGTCCCTTCCAACTCTGCTATTGTATTGTATTGTATCCCTTCAATAATTCTTCATATATTTTAGCTTCCAGCCCCCTAATCATCTTAGTTGCTCTTCTTTACGCTCTTTCCAAAGTCTTCACCGGTTATGTCTGACCAAAACTGGTGTGGTCTTACTAAAGCTTTATAAAGAGGTACTAATACTAAGAACGGTTGTAGGAACTGGGTATGTCTAGCTTAAGAGAAAGAAGGACTAGGGGAGACATGATAGCAGTCTTCCAATATCTCAGAGGTTGCCCCAAAGAAGAGGGAGTCAAGCTATTCTCCAAGGCACCTGAGGACAGAACAAGAAGCAATGGGTGGAAACTAATCCAGGAGAGAAATTTCCTGACAGTGAGAATAATTAATCAGTGCTATTGTGTTGTATTGTACATCTGCAAGAAAACCACCAACCCCACAACATACATGTAGCTGGCAGAACAAGAAGCAATGGGTGGAAACTCATCAAGGAGAGAAGCAACTTAGAACTAAGGAGAAACTTCCTGACAGTGAGAACAATTAACCAGTGGAACAGAAATTGCCTCCAGAAGTTGTGAATGCCCCAACACTGGAAGTCTTTAAGAAGATGTTGGATAGCCATTTGTCTGAAACGGTATAGGGCTTCCTGCCTAGGCAGGGGGTTGGACTAGAAGACCTCCAAGGTCCCTTCCAACTCTGCTATTGTATTGTATTGTATCCCTTCAATAATTCTTCATATATTTTAGCTTCCAGCCCCCTAATCATCTTAGTTGCTCTTCTTTACGCTCTTTCCAAAGTCTTCACCGGTTATGTCTGACCAAAACTGGTGTGGTCTTACTAAAGCTTTATAAAGAGGTACTAATACTAAGAACGGTTGTAGGAACTGGGTATGTCTAGCTTAAGAGAAAGAAGGACTAGGGGAGACATGATAGCAGTCTTCCAATATCTCAGAGGTTGCCACAAAGAAGAGGGAGTCAAACTATTCTCCAAGGCACCTGAGGACAGAACAAGAAGCAATGGGTGGAAACTAATCCAGGAGAGAAATTTCCTGACAGTGAGAATAATTAATCAGTGCTATTGTGTTGTATTGTACATCTGCAAGAAAACCACCAACCCCACAACATACATGTAGCTGGCAGAACAAGAAGCAATGGGTGGAAACTCATCAAGGAGAGAAGCAACTTAGAACTAAGGAGAAACTTCCTGACAGTGAGAACAATTAATCAGTGGAACAGAAGTTGCCGCCAGAAGTTGTGAATGCCCCAACACTGGAAGTCTTTAAGAAGATGTTGGATAGCCATTTGTCTGAAACGGTATAGGGCTTCCTGCCTAGGCAGGGGGTTGGACTAGAAGACCTCCAAGGTCCCTTCCAACTCTGCTATTGTATTGTATTGTATCCCTTCAATAATTCTTCATATATTTTAGCTTCCAGCCCCCTAATCATCTTAGTTGCTCTTCTTTACACTCTTTCCAATGTCTTCACCGGTTATGTCTGACCAAAACTGGTGTGGTCTTACTACAGCTTTATAAAGAGGTACTAATACTTCACGTGATCTTGAATCTGACCGATTGTATCCCAGAGTTGTGAAGCAGCTGGCAGGTGTCATCTCAGAACCCTTGTGTCATAGTTTTAAAAAATCTTGGAGCACCGGGGAACTACCAGAGGATTGGAAAAAAAGCTGATGTGGTTCCCATCTTCAAAAAAAAAAAAAAAAAAAGGAAAAAAATAAACCCAGGAAACTTACAGGCCAATCAGTCTAACATCAATACCTGGGAAGATACTGGAAAAGAGAATCAAAACACAAGATTTTCGAAGGTCTAAAAACAAATAAAAGTTATAACTACCAGCCAGCACGGGTTTGTTAAAAACAAATCATGCCAAACCATTCTTATTTCATTTGTTGACAAAATGAGAAAAATTAGCGAAATGCTGCCGGACATAGTATATTTTTAGACTTCAGCAAGGCATTTGACGAAGTAGACAACTTGCTTCTTGGTAGCTAAAAAAAAAGTGGGACGAACAGCATCGCCACCAGATGGATTTGTAACTGATAAATCGTACTCAACAAGTAGTACTACATCTAGGTGGAAGGAAGGAAGCAGTTGGGTGCCACAAGGTTCCGTCTTAGGCCCAGTACTCCTCAATATCTTCATAAATGACTTAGATGAAGGAATAGAAGGGGGAATTCATCAGATTTGCAGATGACATAAACTGGCAGGAATAGCCAACACCCCAGAAGACAAGCTCAGGATCCAAAAAGATCTTGACGGACTTGAACAATGGGCCCTATCCAACAAAATGAAATTTAATGGGGAGAAAAGCAAGGTTTTACACTTGGGCAGGAAAAACCAGAGGTACAAGGATAGATTGGGTAAAGCCTGGCTCAAAAATAGTAGCTGTGAGAGGGATCTTGGGAGTCCTGGTGCATGATCGCTTAAACATGAGTCAGCAATGCGCTGCAGCAGCCAAAAAAGCTAATACAATCCTAGGTTGCATTAACAGAGGGATAGAACCTGGTGATTTATATTCATGAAGATCAGACAGGCGTTCTGCTACTATTTTCTTGCTTATTTTTAATTTTTAATTTCTAGTCTGCCTTTCACAATTATGTTTTCTTTCTAAACCTTACTTTTCTCCACATTGAGTTTCATTTTGTTGGATGGGGTCTGGTGAACAGGTCTGTCAAGATCCGTAGATCTTGAGCCGATCATCTGGGGTGTTGGTTATTCCTGCCAACTTCGTGTCCTCTACAAATTTGACGAGTGACCCTTCTATTCGCTCATCTCAATCGTTTGTGACTTCAACCCCCGGAATTCCCCAGCCAGGTTGTTCAAGTTGAAATCCACAAGCCTTAAAGTGCCCAAATTTGGTGGAAACACCCTCCCCCCCCCCACTCTAAAGGCTAACCTGTTCCCCAAAGCCAAAACCTACTCTCCAATATTCCAGGCTTCTGTCCATGACCGAATATGAAGGAAAAAACACCAGGAGCCCATTTGGTATTATTCGGACAAGATTAACTGCAATAAAAGACAGAGTGAGTTAAAGCAACTTTATCTGACTTCAGTACTGAGATAACGCTTGCTTTTTAAAACACCTTTGGACATTCCTCTGCTGATCTACTGGCAGTCCTTGACTTACGACCACAATAGGGACCAGAATTTATGTTGCTAAGCAAGGCAGCTGTTAAGTGAATTGCACCCCCCCACTTTATGATATTTGGGGGCCACTGATATTAAGCAAACCACTGCAATTAAGAGCATCATGCATTCATTAAGCCAGTGTTTCTCAACCTTGGTGACTTTAAGTCCTGTGAACCTCAACTCCCAGAGTGGAAGTCCACAGGACTTAAAGTCGCCAAGGTTGAGAAACACTGCATTAGGCAAATCCGGTTTCTCCCACTGACTTTGCTCGTCAGACGCCGGCTGGGAAGGTCCCAAATGACGATCATGTGACTCAGGACGTTGCAACCGTCATAAATACCAAGTGTCTACATTTTGCTCACATGAGGGTGGGATGCTGCAATGGTTGTGAGTACAGACACTGGGTGCAAGTCACTGTTTTCAGCACCATAGTAACTTCAGTCTCTAAACTAATGGCTGTACGTCAAGGGCTACGTATATTTCGCTACAGCCCTGTTCTCAGCAAAGCAAAGTCTCAGTCTCTCAGCCCTCTTCCTATCCCTAAAATTTTGGGGTGCAAGAATAAATACATCGACACAGCGAAGGAGCAGCCCGCATGCTGCCCTCCCGAGCTCCATTTTCGCTGGCAGAGGGTTGCAGGAAGCCGTTACAACCGAAAACAGAGCTTGTTTTCACTGGCAGAATGCTCAGACCGCCACAGGTACCCCTGACATAAATGACGGTGAGCTGGCCATCCCAGAACCCAAACACAACCCTGATGTGGCCCTCAATGAAATCGACTTTGACACCCCTGCTGTAGGGGATCTCTAGATTAAATGACAGCCTAAGGTCACTTCCAACTCTATGATTCCCACTGAATCTGAGAAGTGATTCCCTTCGACGTTAAGAAAATGGCTATTTCTGTACCGCTGACATGAGACTCCGAGAATAAGACACTGAAAATGTGTCCCAACTGAAATCTGAAGGGATGCTCAGGTGCTTGACTGATTTAGGTCTTGGCCTCAAAAAGGTTAACTTAGGGATGGTTGTGTGTACACAAGCCCACAGTGTACACACAGATACATATATACACGTACTGTGTGTTTGCGTGCTTGCACAAATTATTTTTCACACTTTCAAACCGGCCAACTCTCTCAAGAGACACACTCCGGGCAGTGTGATAAAATGTTAAAATATAAAAACAGTATATGTAAAAATTTAAAGCTTTAGAACTAAGCAAGGATTCTGAATGGGGGCCTGCCTCACCTCCACAGGGCAGAGGCAATGGCAGAGAAGGCTCTCTTCCTAGATCCTGCCACTTAAAGAGTTCTGACAGGATTCACCACACCCAAGATCCCTGGTGGCACAGTGGTTAGAATGCAGTATTGCAGGCTAACTCAATTTTCATCTACCAGGAGTTCGATCCTGACCAGCTCAAGGTGGACTCAGCCTTCCATTCTTCCAAAGTTGGCAAAATGAGGACCCAGATTGTTGGGGGTAAGAGGCTGACTGTGTAAACCGCTTAGAGAGGGCTGTAAATCTCTGTGAAGCGGTATATAAGTCTAAGTGCTATTGCTCCCTCTGCCCGCCAGTCTGCCCTCCTGGCAGACTGTCTGTCTGTCTGTCTGTCTATCTACGTACCTACCTATCATCTTCCATCTACCTACCTACCTACCTATCCTTCTTTCCGTCCATCCATTTATCATCTGTCTGTCTGTCTGTCTATCTATCATCTACAGTGTCTATCTATCTATCTATCTATCTATCTATCTATCTATCTATCTATCATCTATCTATCTATCTATCTATCTATCTATCTACCTATCTATCTATCATCTATCTATCATCTATCTATCTATCTATCTATCTATCTATCTATCTATCTATCTATCTATCTATCTATCTATCTATCTACCTACCTACCTACCTACCTACCTACCTACCTACCTACCTACCTGATAATGCAGTATTGCAGGCTACCTCTGCCCACTGTAGAGGGCTGTGAAGAACTAGAAAGCAGTATATAAGTCTAAGTATATAAGTCTAAATCCCTTCCCTGCCTGACTGGGTGGAGACAGGCCAGCGTAATGGGATGAAGACACAAACACACACACACACCTGAATTATACAGTATAAGGTGAAATTGTAACGTCCCCTTGAGTACTTTGGACTGACAGCTGCTTACCAAGAGTGGCTCCAGAAACAGATTTTAGAGCCCACCAGCTTTGAAAGAATCACCAATGTCAGGGTTCTGGCTTATCTCCTCCTTCAACCCTCACTTATTCTGCTATGTACCCTATCAACTGCACTGGAGAATTCAGTCCTGACCTGCACCCAGATTCTTTCTGCTTTACCTACGGTTTTCCCAATGGCGGACAGGCATTCTTCCGTAAATCTGTAAACGAAGAGAGAAGAAATCCCATCAGCATGCAGCGTCTAGGTGTTAGGAAAGTGGTCATACTGCTCTATTGTCACAATAATTTGCGGGAAAAATAAATGAATCTCTTTTCCATGCTCAGTTCGTGGTGCTAAAATTGCTTTCCATGCCTCTCCAAGCTGTGTGGAATTGTTCTTCAGCAACAAAACTATCTGTTTGTGGGCTCCGGCACAGCCTAGCTGACTGCCATCTTTCCACCTGTTACTCTAAAATTCCTATCAGGTACAGGTCATCCTTGACTTACGACCACAATTGAACCCAAAGTGTTGGTTAACTGAGTCTTGCCCCGTCTTATGACTTTTCTTCTCACACATGTTAAGTGAATTATCACAGCTGATAAGTTAATAAGACGGTTAAGACGGCTTCCCCGGTGACTCGTGCTTGTCGGAAGGTCGCAAAACCTGATCACATGACCCTGGGACACTGCAACGGTCATAAATACGATCACATGACCATGAGGAAGCTGCAAGGGTCCTAAGTGTGAGAAACACTCATAAGTTGCTTTTTTTCAGTGCTGTTGTAACTTTCAACGGTCACTAAATGAACTGTTTTAAGTCGAGGACTGTGTGTGTGTGTGTGTGTGTGTGTGTGTGTGTGTGTGTGTGTATGTATACCGTATTTTTCAAAGTATAAGATGCACCAAGGTTTTGAAGAGGCAAATTTAAAAAAAAAAGTTTTTGCACTCTGCAGACCTCCCAAAAATGGCCGTTTTTTGCGAAAATGGGCCCGTTTTTTGTCAAAAAAAGGGTATGCATAGCCTTTAGGAGGGTTCCAGAGTGCTCCTGGGGACTCGGAGTCAGAAGCAAGCAAAAAACGACCCATTTTTTGCTCATGTTTGCCCTCCCCAGCCCCCAGGAGCACCCTGGAAGCCTCCTAAAGGCTCTGCACGGCCATTTTTGCAAAGGGGGTGGGGTTTCAGGAGGTGAAAAATGCTGTATTCAATATATAAGACACACCCAGATTTTCACCCTCTTTTTTGAAGGGAAAAAGGTATGTCTTATACTCCCAAAAATACGGTGTGTGTGTGTGTATAATCTAATGACAAGCGAGGAGGGCAAGGGCAGCAAGGGGGGAATCTGTGATTAGTCAATCACCTCCATTATGATGATCCCCCCCAATAGGCTCCTAACCCAACTGGCAGAACCAGGTCCTTAGGCCCTTAGGAAAAGACAGCAGGGTTGGGTCTAATCTCACATGCGTGGAGATGTTCCAGAGGGAAGAAGCAACAGCAGAAAGACTCTTCTCCTGGATCTCCCCCACCCCAGCTAGAATAATGAGGCTGCTGGGACTGGCAGCATGCCTCCTCCGCCGGCACAAATGGTACAGGCCAGTCCCAGTGTGGTGAGACGGTCCCTCAAGTAACCTGGACCCAGGAAGGGCTTTAAAGGTGACCACCGACACCTTGAAGCAGAGGAGCAGTGGCCTTAGTGCAGTGGTGGGTTCCTGCTGGATCGCACCAGATCGCGCGCTCCCTTTCGGCGCTAAACCCGGAAGTACGGTCTTGCCCCGCCCCTGGCGACGCGACGACGCTTGCCTGCGCTCCACCAGCTCGGCTGGGAACGGAGACGTTTCTCTGCTCAGCAATGTCTTCAGTGGAGTGGTGGCAGCCTGGCAGGCTGAGCCTGCGTCCCTTTCAGGCGCTCCGCTCCGCTGAGGAAACGTCTCCGTTCCCAGCCGAGCTGGTGGAGCGCAGGCAAGCGTCGTCCCGTCGCCAGGGGCGGGGCAAGACCGTACTTCCGGGTTTAGCACGGAAAGGGAGCGCGCGATCCGGTGCGATCTGGCAGGAACCCACCACTGCCTTAGTGGTATTTGTTGGCCGAGCTCTGATCCAAAGGCTGTGAACCGTGACAGCGAGCAAAATGAAGTGAAAGGCACAGCAGGATTTGCCCTTCAGCAGAACCCGGAGAATTGTGCAAATGCACAATCACAAGTTCACCAGCATCGCTTCCCCTAATGCTTCGTCAGGCATCCTCTCTCCTACGATGCTTTCTGGGGCCAAATTCCCTGAAACAAGTTAAGATTCCCGTAACAGTTTATCTCCCCACATAGGAAATCTTCCATTGTCTGCTTTCTGAGGAAAGAGGAACGCTGTGCGAGAATGATAAATAGAGATATGACAAATGGGAGGATGCCAATGGCATTATCCAAGAAGAATGACAAATTTGCCATAGTGACCTTTCAACTTAGCAATCCCCCTAAGGCAGGGGTGTCCAAACTTGGGAACTTTAAGACTTGTGGACTTCAACTCCCAGAATTCACAAACCAGCAGTGGTAATTCCAGTGGTAATCGGCACACTGGGTGCTATTCCAAAAGCACTGGAATTACATTTAAAACAGTTAAAACTTGACAAAATCACCATCAGTCAAATGCAAAAAGCTGCACTGCTTGGATCTGCACGTATATTACGAAAATACGTTACGACGTCCTAGGCCCCTGGGTGGGGCCCGACTAGTAATCAATGCCAAATCCGGCGAATCAACTGGCCGCTGTGATACAATCGTATAATAATAATAATAATAATAATAATAATAATAATAATAATAATAATAATAATAATAATAATAATAATAATAATAATAATAATAATAATAACAACAACAACAATGGGGGATACCAAACAGGAAATAATTCCTTACCTTTTCTCGTAAGTGGAGGACAGCAAACCTCCATCCGGTCCTCTGGGGATGATTCCTACACAAATTTGATGCTTATCAATAACGTGTGGGTTTTCCAAATGAACTGGGAACGGTCTAAAGAAAAGGAGAGAGTCAACACAATGTAATCAGCCTATTATGTAGATGGCCTTCATGGCTTAATATTTTGCCTGCCTAATTCCTGAAACCAGGCAGAATGAGCAGGCAGCCACCTGTGGGTACTTTAGGGTTAAGTGTAGCAATCTTCAGCAACATTACTGGTAGTCCTACAAGCATTCGTTTAGTGACCGAAGTTACAACGGCACTGAAATAAGTGACCATTTTTCACAATTACGGTCGTTGCAGCAACCACCCCCCACAGTCATGTGATCGAATTTCGGATGCTTGGCAACTGGCATGTATTCATGACGGTTGTGGGGTCCCAGAGGTCTTTTGTGACTTTCTGACAAGCCCAGTCAATGGGGAAGCAGGATTCACTTAACAACCGTGTTATTAGCTTAGAATAAGAATAACAGAGTTGGAAGGGACTTGGAGTCCAACCCCCTGCTGAGGTAGGAAACCCTACACCACTTCAGACAAATGGCTATCCAACATCTTCTTAAAAACTTCCAGTGTTGCAGCATCCACAACTTCTGGAGGCAAGTTCTTCCACGGACTCATTGTTTAGCTTCACAGTTGTCAAGATTCATTTAACAACGGTGGCAAGAAAGGTCGTAAAACGGGGCTAAACTCACTTAGCTATCTCGCTTAGCTGGAGAAATTTTGGATTCAGTTGTGGTCCTAACTCAAGGACTACCTGTAGATTAGTCATTAAATTCATTCCTACAATCTCCTCTATTGTGCACCTTGTTTCCGGAGAGGAAGGAGAGTCGACAATTTTCACAAGGAGAAAAGACAATTCTCTTCTCTAAGTCTAAAGGAAGTTGCTTAATCACATAATTCACTCGCACTGATGGTAATCTTACGTAAATGCTCATCCTGTATAAAATAAGCCCAGATACTGTACCTACCAACCTTCTACTCTTATTATCCAGAGTAATAAAAATAAAGCAGGAGGGGGGAAAAACATTTCCCACGTATAACATGCAGATGATTGGCCGGGATAGCACACAGTGGCTTGAAATGGACATTAATTTTCATAAAATAAAGAGGTGTAGAAACAAAGTTGAACTGAGATAAATCAAAAGCAAAACTTGCATTCAGACTTAGATGCAAAACATCTGTTGAGATTTGTATAAATTCATCACAGCCTTCATATCAGAGCAACTTAAAAGTTCACATTTTGCATGATTAAATGAGCAGTTAACTTGCGGTAAGACGGGCAGCGTTTAAACTTTATTAATGAATGAACAAAATGTAGAAAGAAGGCAAATAGACAGGCGGTCCTCGACTTGCGACGGTTTGTTTAGTGACTGTCCAAAGTTACAACAGCACAGAAAAAAGTGACTTCTGTTTTTTTCACACTTAAAACCACTGCAGCATCCTTTTGGTTATGTGGTCAGAATCCAGATGCTTAGCAACTGGTTCATATTTATGACGGAGCTCCCCGTTATGCAAGTCACGTGATTCGCTTCTGTGACCTTCTGACAAGCAAAAGTCCATGGGGAAGCCACTTTCAGCCAACAACTGGGTTACTAACTTAACAGCTGCAGTGATTCCCATAACAATTGTCAGCAAGCAAGGTCATAAAATAGGGCAAAACTCACTTAACAAATGTTTCACTTAGCACAAGGGTTCCCAATCCCCGGTGCATGAGACTCTTACACACACACTTCACAGCCTGTTCCTGTTGCTCCCCTCTGGGAGGAGGTTTCGAAGTATTTCTAACAGAACTACCCAATTTGTTCCTTGGGCCATCCGTCTTGTAAACTTGCAAGCAGGGACGTGCGGTCAGGGGAGGCAGGGGAGGGTTAGGGTTAGGGTTAGGGTTAGCTCCGCCGGCTCACGCTCCGAGGTCCCCTTCATGTTGACTCAGGAAGGTGGGGAATGGGACTGTCAGGCCTGTAGTTATGTTCTTTTTAGGATCTTTGGCCTGCCACACTTTTTAATAATTCTCTATGCTGTTTCAATAGTGTAGTAGTTGGGAGGGGGGGAATAGAAAGGAGTAGGATTGTAGAATGGATTGTTGACATTCTTTTGTAGAAGCCAAGGTCATCTTTTGTCTCCGCACATCGACACCTGGCCGGAAGAAGATGGGTGTACATGCCAGCGTGGAAGATGATGATTGGAACATGTGATGGATTTGTGGGTGTGGGGAGAGATCATGAACTTTCAACTAGGTGAACTTACAGGATGTAATTCAGAGTTGAAATTTCCATAGCCGTGCTAAATTGCCTGCGGAATAAATTGGACCTTAAAGGATGTTTTGCCTTGGACAATGATTTATTTCTGCATGGTATTTAGAACCCTAACATTATTTCAACTCTCTACTTTAAAAATATTTCACTAGCTCCCTCCCCCTATCAAGGGGGAAGGGCTGGTGATGGAAGATCTGGTGATGAGGTTTCGGCATTCCCAACGCTGACCGGGACAGCGTAAATATCAGCGAAGAATTAATGAGAAGCTTTTGGTGATAAGAAGCTGAGTGCGGAACTTCAAAGGCAATGGAATGCTGCTTCCAGTTTAATTGCATCTGGAGGAATGCAGGAGGAGACGCGACAAGACGAAGGAAATCTCAGACGGACTTCTTCAGCAAAATTGTGAGTGCATGCTCCCCCTCCTTCCCCCCAGCTTGGAAACAAGGCTTGGAAAAAAAAAACCCCTAGAACAGAGGTTTGGGCTCCTTCCAGACGGCAATAAATGAAATGGCTTGTGGCCCTGCAATTAGCTGGGAGAAAGATTCCCTTTCAAAATGGGAATTTCAAAGGAGGCAGGAAGAAGGAATTTTTCCAGCATCTGTCACTTGCAAGCCACCACAAATGGGGCTGCAACCAGTAAATGAAGCAAATTGGGCAGTAAATTGGGCTTTCCTCCCAGGACTTGGATGGAAGAGATGCTACTTACCAACTCCTTTGCCATCAGCATGGGGAAATGCTCCAAGCCATCAGAGGGCACCTACTTGGCCCATAACTCATCCAAGCCAGCAAAGGGCACCTACTTGGCCCATAACTCCTCCAAGCCAGCAGGAGGGTCCTTGGCACGTAAAACCCCTTAGCCAGCCATCATTGGTTGAGCTGCAACCTGTGAAGCAGGCAACCCCGGGATGGGTCTTAACCCCAGGTCATGGATGGGAGGGATGCCAGCAGGCACCTGCCCTCCCTCAGCAGATGGCACCATGGCAGAAAGCTGGGCAGTGGCCAACCGAGGGATTGACCTCCCCACCGGTTCCAGTCTCCCCTGCAAGGCCCAATAAGGTTCTTACCAGACCTTCCTACAGAGAAGAAATCTCCATGGAAGAAGGGATTACCAAAGCCAGGCCTGCAAGATGGGAAGCGGAACAAGGTGCATCTGCAATGCCCCAAAAGGTTCTTACTCCTCCTTCCTACAGAGAAGCAATCTCCACCATGGAAGAAGGGTTTACCAAGGGGCCAGCTGCAAGTTGGAGAGCAAGGCAGTGTGATGAAACGGTTCCTGAGTTTAGAGATGTAACTAGGTTCCATTCCTCGTGGGGGCCAATTAAATGCCACCATTGTTGTCAACTTGGCCACAGAGCGTCAGAGTGCTTGGCTCCAGCCCCAATGCCACAAACGTGTGCACCAACCACCACGGCGGTAAAGAGAGGGTCCCAGATGCCACCGCAGAAGAGTCATCTGGGCCAACAACCTCTGGAAGAGGATCCCCAACTTAAGGTGAGGAAGTGTCCTACCAAGGGGGAGGCCTCGGAAGAGGAAAAGGGCAGGCATTCTCCGGAGGAGGATCCCCAACTTAAGGTGACAAAGAGTCCAACTAAGGGGGAGGCCTCGGAGGGGGAAAAGCCTAAACGACCTCTGGAAGAGGATCCCCAACTTATGGTGACGAAGAGTCCTACCAAGGGGGAGGCCTCGGAGGAGGGAATTGCCGAAGAACAAATGTGTGTACCAGTCGCCATGGTGGTAAAGAGAGGGCCCCAGATGCCAGCACAGAAAAGTCATCTGGGCCAACAGCCTCTGGAAGAGGATCTCCAACTTAAAGTGACAAAGTGTCCTACCAAGGGGGAGGCCTCGGAAGAGGAAAAGGGCAAACAATCTCCGGAGGAGGATCCCCAACTGAAGGTGACAAAGAGTTCAACTAAGGGGGAGGCCTTGGAGGGGGAAATGCCCAACCGACCTCTGGAAGAGGACCCCCACCTTCAGGTGACGAAGAGTCCTACCAAGGGGGAGGCCTCGGAGGAGGAACAAGGCCAGCCGTGGATGATTGAATCCAAGAGCCCAGAACCTACAGCACCTGCAGCAGAGAGCCCTAAACGGCCATGGGAAGAGGTCGCAATGGACTTCATCATGGAACTCCCAGACAGCAGTGGGCATAAAGTAGTTTGGACTGTTATTGATTTGTTTTCTAAGCAGGCAGACTTCATTGCTTGCTCAGGATTGCCATCTGCAAACGAATTAGCGAAAATGTTTGTGAAAGACATTTATCGCCTGCATGGAGTACCCAAGAGGATCATTTCAGACCGCGGAGTCCAGTTCACAGCCAAGTTCTGGAGAGAGGTCCTGAGATCCATTGGGTCCACCCAAGAATTGAGCTCAGAGGTTCATCCCAGCATGAACGGCGCAGCAGAGGGAGCCAATGCGGTGGTGGAACAATACATCCGGTGTTTTGTGGACTATCAGCGAGACAACTGGTCGGACTTGCTACCCTTCGCCGAAGTGGCGTACAACGATGCGGTCCACAGCAGCAGAGGATTAGCGGGTTTCCAGATTACCAGTGGCATGGAAGTTGTTGCCATGCCTGAGTTGCCTAGAGAACCTCCTTCTTTCATGTCTTTGAGTGAATGGATGGACATGCTAAAGAAAGGATGGGAGAATACGAAGAAGGCTCTAGCAGTTGCGGCAGAAGCCTACCAGAAGCAAGATGATCAACATCGCTCGCTCCTAAACCCCTACCGTGTGGGGGACAATGTTTTTGTATCTACCAAATACATAAGATTAGAAATGCTTAGCAAGGAATTGGGTCCAAAATTTCTAGGTCCATTCCCAATAGTGAAGATAGTTAACTCAGTTACAGTTCAACTCAGTCTACCCAGAAGTCTAGGGGAAATTGACCCAGAATTTCATTGTAGCTTGTTGAAACCAGTAATTGGGTCTAACAGAAGAGCATCCACCCAAGCTCAATCTCCTCCTTTAGTGATGGAAGGGGAAACACAATCTGAGGTGGAAAAAATTGTAGATTTCAGGCTGAATAGGGGTTGCTTACAGTACTTAGTGCATTGGAAGGGTTACCCTTGGTCTGAAGCTAATTGGGTAAACAGTGGGAACCTGAAAGTGGAGAAGTTAGTAAAGCAATTCAATGGGAAGTTTCCCGAGAAGTCAAGGGGTTCCCCTGGGTGGAGAAGAGGTGGTTAATTTTGTTATGTTAACTTTTATGTTATTCTCTTTGCAGGAAACGTTTTTCTTTTGAGGAGAGGCCGCCTGTCAGGCCTGTAGTTATGTTCTTTTTAGGATCTTTGGCCTGCCACACTTTTTAATAATTCTCTATGCTGTTTCAATAGTGTAGTAGTTGGGAGGGGGGGAATAGAAAGGAGTAGGATTGTAGAATGGATTGTTGACATTCTTTTGTAGAAGCCAAGGTCATCTTTTGTCTCAGTACCTTGACACCTGGCCGGAAGAAGATGGGTGTACATGCCAGCGTGGAAGATGATGATTGGAACATGTGATGGATTTGTGGGTGTGGGGAGAGATCATGAACTTTCAACTAGGTGAACTTACAGGATGTAATTCAGAGTTGAAATTTCCATAGCCGTGCTAAATTGCCTGTGGAATAAATTGGACCTTAAAGGATGTTTTGCCTTGGACAATGATTTATTTCTGCATGGTATTTAGAACCCTAACAGGGACCATGTGTGTAGGAGGTTGAGGCTGCACACATGGTCCCATTCCCCGCCTTCCTGATGATGTCACAAGCCTCACCAGCCATAAACCTCACCGCACGTCACTGCTTGCAAGATTTGTTTTTCTCGCCATGTACATCTATACACCCAAACTAGACTGTTTTTAGAATCCTTTATTGGCCAAGTGTGATTGGACGCACAAGGAGTTTGTTTTCGGTGCATTAAGCTCTCAGGGTACATAAAAGAAAAGATACATCCATCAAGAATCATAAGATACAACACTTAGTGATAGCCATAGGATACTAAGCACGCAATCAAGTCATATTAGGAAACTAAACAAAACAATATAAATCGTAAAGATACAAGCAACAAGGCTATAGTCATAAGAAGATAGGTCAGTGATGGCAAAGCTATGGCACGCGTGCCAGAGGTGGCATGAAGAGCTCTCTGTGGGCACAAGCACCGTCGCCAACTGGTCTTCACGGGTGCCAGAGAAAATGGCCTGAAAACAGCCAAAAAAACCACCCCACAACAGGCTGTTTTCTGGGCCGTTTCAGGTTGTTTTTGGGCCATTTTTCTGGCCGGTTTTTGGGCTGTTTTTTGAGGCATTTATAATCCTCAAAAACAACCCAAAATGGCCTGAAAAATGACCCAAACCCAGGCCGTTTGTTGGGCCCTTTTCAGGCTGTTGGCCCAAAAACAGTCAGAAAAATGACCCAAAAATGGCCCAAAATATGCCCAAAAACAGGCAGGTGCATGCTGGCCAGCTGGTCTTTGGGTTTTTGGTGTTCTGGCGTGCACACATGCATGCACGCACATTTGGGCACTCGGTGCTGAAAAGGTTCGCTATTACTGAGAGAGGAAGGATGAGAAGAATAATAGTAATACAGTCTTAGTAAATAAAATAGTTTGATAGTGTTGTGGGAATTAGACGTTTAGCAGAGTGATGGCATGCGGGGGGGGGGAACTGTCCTTGTGTTTAGTTGTTCTGGTGTGCAATGCTCTATAACAGGGGTGTCCAAACTTGGGAACTTTAAGACTTGTGGACTTCAACTCACAGAATTCCCCAGCCAGCTATGCTGGCTGGGGAATTCTGGGAGTTGAAATCCACAAGTCTTAAAGTTCCCAAGTTTGGACACCCCTGCTCTATAACGTCATTTGGAGGGCACAAGTTGAAACAATTTATAAGAGTTGTTTCTCCTTGTCATATAATATATGTGGTTATATGCATAATTTTGTCTTTATTTAGTCATGTTTATGTAGTGTACATCGGAGGTGGAGACCCTTCGAGAGCTGCATGCAGCGAAATTTCATTTTAATGTACGCCAATTAGTGTACGTTCAAAATGACAATAAAGTTATTCTATTCTAAGCAGACCAGCACTAGGTCGTGGCATGCCGGAAACCAGGCGGGGTAAACGAGCCCCATCCGCGGGATGCAGGCAACGTGCAAAAACCACGCCCCCTCTGTTCCGTGGGAAAAATCGCTCTTCATGGAACCAGTCCCTCATGGCCAAAGGTTTGGGGGTGGCTGACTTAGCAACGTCAATTTAGCAGCTCAATCCTGATCATAAGTCAACTTGTACGTGTCCCAGGATAATGTCGCAGGATCCAATCTGGGTCTGTCACCGGGACGAGAGTTTCACTCTTCTCGGCTTTCAAACTCGTGCTGGAGGCCATCCTCAGAGAACTTCTCTCTCACAGAGTGTGTGCTTTGGGCTATTGTGTGTGTGGTATTTATATGGTGCCTTTTTCGATGTTGATTGGGGTGTGTTGATGGTTGGCTTTTAAGTCATTAGCTGTCGTTTCCTTGTGCTGCCCAGCCTCGGCCTGATTAGACAAGCTGGTGGTAAATCAGCACTCCGTAGTGCCACGGTGGTTAGAATGCAGTACTGCAGGCTACTTCTGCTGCCTGAAATTTGGCAGTTCAATTCTGACCGGCTCAAGGTTGACTCAGCCTTCCGTCCTTCCGAGGTTGGTAAAATGAGGACCTAGATTGTTGGGGGCAAGAGGCTGACTCTGTAAACTGTTTAGAGAGGGCTGTAAAGCGGTGTATAAGTCTAAGTGTTATTACTATTGCCCTCCCTCCCTTCCTTCCTAGTGATTAGAATGCAGTATGGCAGGCTAACTCTGCCCACTGCGAGCAGTTCAATCCTGTCTGGCTCAAGGTTGATTCAACCTTCCGTCCTTACGAGGTGGGTCAAATGAGGACCCAGATTGTTGGAGGCAAGAGGCTGACTCTGTAAACCGCTTAGAGAGGGCTGCAAAGCACTGTGAAACGGAATATAAGTCTAAATACGATTGCTGCTGCTCCTGTTGACTGACGTAAGGGGCCTGTTTCCCAGGCTTCAATCACTTCCTGGGCTGTTTTTGTGCCTGCTCGTCTAACAATCTTAGTAGCTGCAAGATTGAACGTATACATATATGCAGGCACAAAAACAACCCGGGAAATAGGCCCCACCGGGACACAATGAAGGGCAGGGGAGCCTGGTGTGTTGGGGACCATGGGGTCGCGAAGGGTCAGGCAAGACTTAGCGACTGAACAATGACCACAACATATAACAGTCCCGTAACAGTGATCAAGTGTAAATGGATCTTTGAAAGAGATGGAGCAGTCTAGAAACATGAGACGCAAACAAACAAGAATAATCTCCCAGGATCCTTTTCTAATTGGATGTCCATTAATCCCAGTAAGTAAAGTTATCTTTCAAGTTGAGTGTTGATCTTTAAAATTCTTTCTATTGTGATCTGCATTTGAACCCAGACATTTCTGGCTTTTTTTTCAAGCCCACCAGGGACGATAAAACAGTCAAGCATTCCAATGACATTTCCGGGCACAACAAAACTAATGATTGGCGAGCCAAGTTTGAGTTGTATCAGTGTAAGTATAGAGATTAATTACGGTGGGCTGGCAGCAGGATTTCTTGACAATCGCAGAAGAAAACAAACGCATTGTTCAGTAACAGGAACCGGGGAGATGATGATATCCGTGGAAAATCCCCGAGTTTTTCCTCTTTCAGTATCACTGCTGTCAATATTATTTCAACCCTGGGGCAAAGGTTGCTTCCAACTTTTCTTTTAGAGAGATAATTTGGGAGTCTGGAGGCTGGTTTGCAACAGCTTGCCCTGGAGGACCAGGAATATGAGGGAATAAATGGGGAACTCATCACATTTGCTGATGACACCAAGCTGGCAGGAATAGCCAACACTCCAGAAGACAGGCTTAAGATACAGAAGGATCTTGACAAACGTGAACATTGGGCACTATCTAATAAAATGAAATTCAATGGTGAAAAGAGTAAGGTTCTACATTTAGGCAACAAAAACAGAATGCACAGGTACAGTATAGGTGATACTTTGCTCAATAGTAGTAACTTTGAAAGGGATCTTGGAGTCCTAGTGGGCAACCATTTAAATAGGAGCCAGCAGTGTGCAGAAGCTGCCAAAAAAGCCAACACAGTTCTAGGCTGCATCAACAGAGGGATAGAATCAAGATCACGTGAAGTGTTAATACCACTTTATAAGGCCTTGGTAAGGCCACACTTGGAATACGGCATTCAGTTTTGGTCGCCACAATGTCAAACATTTCCTGTAAGTCTTCACAAGGTTGGCACACACTGTTGCTGGTATGTTGGCCCATTCCTCCATGCAGATCTCCTCTAGAGCAGTGATGTTTTGGGGCTGTCGCTGGGCAACAAGGACTTTCAACTCCTTCCAAAGGTTTTCTATGGGGTTGAGATCTGAAGACTGGCTAGGCCACTCCAGGACCTTGAAATGCTTCTTACGAAGTCACTCCTTCGTTGCCCGGGTGGTATGTTTGGGATCATTGTCATGTTGAAAGACCCAGCCACGTTTCATCTTCAATGCCCTTGCTGATGGAAGGAGGTTTGCACTCAAAATCTCACGATACATGGCCCCATTCATTCTGTCTTGTACACGGATCAGTCGTCCTGGTCCCTTTGCAGAGAAACAGCCCCAAAGTATGATGTTGCCACCCCCATGCTTCACAGTAGGCATGGTGTTCTTTGGATGCAACTCAGCATTCTCTCTCCTCCAAACACGACGAGTTGTGTTTCTACTAAACAGTTCTATTTTGGTTTCATCTGACCATATGACATTCTCCCAGTCCTCTTCTGGATCATCCAAATGCTCTCTAGCAAACTTCAGACAGGCCTGGACATGTATTGGCTTAAGCAAGGGGACACGTCTGGCACTGCAGGATCTGAGTCCCTGGCGGCATAGTGTGTTACTGATGCTAGCCTTTGTTACGTTCGTCCCAGCTCTCTGCAGGTCATTCACTAGGTCCCCCCATGTGGTCCTGGGATTTTTGCTCACTGTTCTTGTGATCATTTTGACCTCATGGGGTGAGATCTTGTGTGGAGCCCCAGATCGAGGGAGATTATCAGTGGTTTTGTATGTCTTCCATTTTCTAATTATTGCTCCCACAGTTGGTTTCTTCACACCAAGCTGCTTGCCTATTGCAGATTCAGTCTTCCCAGCCTGGTGCAGGTCTACAATTTTGTTTCTGGTGTCCTTCGACAGCTCTTTGGTCTTCACCATAGTGGAGTTTGGAGTGTGACTGTTTGAGGTTGTGGACAGGTGTCTTTTATACTGATAACAAGTTCAAACAGGTGCCATTGATACAGGTAATGAGTGCAGGACAGAGGAGCCTCTTAAAGAAGAAGCTACAGGCCTGTGAGAGCCAGAAATCTTGCTTGTTTGTAGGTGACCAAATACTTATTTTCCACCATAATTTGCAAATAAATTCGTTCCAAATCAGCCAATGTGATTGATTGGGTTTTTTTTTTTACATTTTGTCTCTCATAGTTGAGGTCCACCTATGATGCCAATTACAGGCCTCTCTCATCTTTTAAAGTGGGAGAACCTGCACAATTGGTGGCTGACTAAATACTTTTTTGCCCCACTGTATATATCACATTCCGCTTCTATATTTACATACTTTTATACACAGTTCTATAGATATGTATATATATATTGTTTTTCGGCTTAATTATTTTTCTTGTTTTGCAGCCATTTATACCAATTGTTCCAAATTTCATAATATTCCGATTCTCCTTTATCCTTTAATTTCAGTGTTAATTTATCCATCTCTGCGCAGTTCAAAGTTTTTTTTATCACTAATTCGTCCGAGGGGGTATTATTTTGTTTCCAGCATTGGGCAAATGCTATTCTAGCTATAGTTAAAAGATGTGTTAATAAATATTTAATTTTCTTTGTAAATATTTCCCTTTGATTATTCCCAGCAGAAAGGTTTCGGGTTTGTATTTTATTTGTTCTCCTGTAATTTCTTGCACCCATTTCCAAATTTTTGTCCAATATTTTTCTGTTTCCGGGCAGGTCCACCATATATGATAAAAAGTCCCTTGTACTTTTTGCATTTCCAACAGGTCGGCTTCACATTTGGGTACATTTTGGCCAGTCTAGTTGGTGGTAGATGCCAACAATAGAACATTTTGTACATATTTTCTTTAAGTGTTGCTGATCTTGTTAATTTGTAATTTATGTTCCAAATTCTTTCCCAATCTGCTAGATCTATGTTATAACCGAAATTTTTGGCCCACGCTATCATACAACCTTTAACTTTTTCTTCTTCTAATGTTACTTCTAGTAAATATTTATACATTTTTGTTATGAATTTATTTTCGGGGCCAATTAAGATTTTATCTTTTTCTTGTAATTCTGTGTATATTCCATATTCTTTTATGTCTTTTTTGTATCTTGATTGTAGTTGGAGATATGTCCACCAATCTATATTTATATTATTCTCCTTTAGTTCTTGATTTGTTTTCAGATTCCCTTGACTGTCTAAAATTTCACTATATCCAACCATTGGAATCTCCCATTTTCAAGGGCTTCAGGAAGCTTGAAAAAAGTTTTCCTGGAAAATCTTTTAAGATCTGGGAATTAATGCTGGACAGCTTCCAAGACAGGAAATACCACATTAATTGGAATGGTTTAAACCTTAAATATACATGTCCCAAAGGTGCTTTTGCAAAGAGGCAACTGGAATTTGTTTTTCCTTGAAGACGTTTCACGTCTCATCCAAGAAACTTGGGATGAGAAGTTTCCTGGATGAGAAGAAGCAGAATGTTTTCGAGGAAAACTTAAAGAGAAAGTCCAGCTGCCTCCTGAAAAAAGCACCTTCTGGGAGAACCGTGAGCTGGATACCGAGAACCTTCACAGACACTTAAATATATTTGTTTTATTGTAGGCCGCCATCATGTGGGGAACCAGGACAGCAGCTGTTTTATTGAATGTTATTGACGGATGTAAAAATACCTTTGGCTTTTACTGTATGGCTTTTTAATTTTTTTATTTATTTATTTGTATCGTGCGTTTATTATCTTTTACAAATAACTTAAGGTAGCGGATATATGCAACACACCTTCCTTCTCCTATTTTACCCATAACAACCACCCTCTGAGATGGGTTCGGCTGAAAAGCAGGGGACTGGCCCAAAAATCACCCAGCTGGCTTTCATGCCTAAGGCAGGGTTAGAACTCATCGTCTCCTGGTGATTGGCCCTGGTGATTGGCCCAAAGTCACCCAGCCAACTTTCATGGCTAAGGCGAGACCAGAACTCATTGGGTCTCTGAAGTGGGGCGTGGGAGGAGTCACACATGGGTATTAACACAGCCCTTTTGCCCTGGAGGCTGAGGTAAATCTTGAGGCCACACCTCCATTCCTCCTCTGACCTCCCAGATTTACCTCAGTCTCCGGCCCAGAAGGAGTGTTTTTCCTGACTCTCCCTCACTTCGAAGACTTAGGTTTTTTGTTGCAGGTTTTTGCAGGATTTTTTCGCCTTTTTACCTTCACTGGATTGCTGATCCCTCCTCTACCGTGCTCAGCACTGCTAGCCCAAAGCCTTGCCGCTTGCTAGCGCGCGCACCCCAAGCGGCCGGACGGCCGCGTAAAAGGAGAAAAAGCCTTGGCGCTGCGTGGAGTGCTTGGAACGGCTGCCCATCTTACAGGAGACCGGCGAAGTCCCTCGGAGGACCGGGGATCCGGCAGGGATCGCCTCAATGCTCCCCAGCTACAAGAAGGAGATCGGGCCGCAGATCTGCGGCTGACATCTTGAACACGTGGGCGAGCGCGTGACTGGCGTTCCTCCTACAGACACTGAGAGCGCTCAGGAAGCACCGCCGAAGGGCCTCAACTCTGCCGGCAATCCAGGGAGGGCCGTGGATCGGTGCCTGCCGGCAAATTGGGCCGCAGATCGGCAGCAGAGAGGAAGAGCGGAGTCTCAAGCACACTGCAAGGGGATTCGGATCCCACAGTTGAGGCAGGCAAACAAGGAGGAGGTTGGTGATCAGCAGAACCATGACTACGATGGCGGAGGCGGCGGCGAGGAGTGGGGGTGCGGATCCCGGCGAGGGGACCTCCAGGGGGGTTCCCCCAGTCCCCCGCCAAGAAGGGCCACCCCAGGGCCCATAGGAAGGGAACCTCTAGCAAAGAGGTTCGGGTGACCAGGTGGCATCCCCTGGTTCTCCAGGGGGCTCAGGAAGAGGGTGTAGTCCCGTATTGCCCCCCTATCGCCTGGCCATCCATCTGAGACTAGGGCAGGCCCCTTTGGGTGCAGGGCCTCCAGCCAGCCTAGGCACCGACTGGCACCGCAGTCCCCTGATCCAGGGGAGATTCTGCTACCCCCAGAGCTGCTCCCCTCCCTCCCAGGGCTTCCTGAAAGCTTCCAGGAGGTGCTAGCCAGGGCCATAGCCCAGGGGATTGCTTCTGGGATGA
This sequence comes from Natrix helvetica, assembly GCF_964273705.1. Classification (NCBI taxonomy): domain Eukaryota; kingdom Metazoa; phylum Chordata; class Lepidosauria; order Squamata; family Natricidae; genus Natrix; species Natrix helvetica. Next base: position 173,591,720 of record NC_138549.1, read on the forward strand.
AGCACCAGTCGCAGGGTGCCAGAAGTAGGTCTTCCCGGGACCAGTCCAGGGGACATCAGGATCCCCCCAGGAACACCTCCACCAGAGAGCCCAGGTCACCCTCCCCCTCCACTGCCAGTGAGGCCTCGGATTTGGAAGAAGGGGAGTTGAAGGAAGTGGGGTTCTCTGAGGATGAAGACGCCCAGGCCCCTGAAACGCCCAACATCACCGGGCTTTTCTCCCCCTCCCCTTTTAGCTCCTTACTTCGTAAAGCCAGGGCCACAGCGGATCTGGACTCCCATCCAGAGCCTACTCCTATGACTGCCACCCCCAGCACTAGTGGGGGGAGCAAGAAGGGGCCATTCCACAGGCCCCAGGTGGAAAAGGAGGAGATCCCTACTCCAGAGATGTTCCTAGAGGTGCTGAAATCCCAGTGGGTTAAGACAGGATCTTTTCCCAATCCGGGGGGTAATAAGCGTAGGTTCTATAATCTCAATTCTACCTTCGCCCAAGCTCTGCAGGTACCTTCAGTGGACACTCCGGTTGCCAGCTTGGCCTCAGCGTCTGCGGTGGTGACAGGAGACATAGCCAACTGCCTCAGGGCAGAAGACAAGAAGGCGGAGATGGTTATGCGTAAATCTTTTCAGGCAATAACCTGGGTTATTAGGGCAGCCGCAACCGCCTCCTTTTTTAACAGGTCAACAGTGCTGTGGCTGGAACAGCTGAGAGACAGGGCCCCGTCCACAGAAGTACGTTTACTGCAAGACATCTCCAAGGTGCTGGCAGCCACCCAGTTTTCGGAAGACGCCACGCTGGATGCAGTTAAGTATGCCTCTCGGGCTTTGTCGTTCTCTGTAGCTTCCAGGTGCCTGTTATGGCTGCGCTACTGGCAGGTGGAGTCTCGAGCTAAGTGGCACTTGGCAGGAGCTGACTACACCGGGGACAAGCTATTCGGTTCTTCGCTGGATTCAATCCTGGTGGAGGACAAGAATAAGCGGAAGGTCTTTCCGGCCATGACCAGAAGGTCAGAACACCGACCGGCCCTGTATCCCAGGAGAGCATCTTACCGCCAGCCTGACACAGACCCCCAGAATCAGAGGTACCCGGTTCCCAGGCTTCACAGGCAAGGGGTCAGGCAGTTTCCAAGGGGCAGATTCAGAGGCCAGCAGCAGAGCAAGCGGCCCTTTCGAGGAGGGGGTGGCCGTCCTTTCCACAGGTTCAAGTGATCCAACCGTGAATCACCCCATAGGCGGTCGCCTCTCTTTATTTGCGGATGCCTGGGATCAAGTCACCTCAGACGAGTGGGTCCTCCAGACGGGTAAGCTCGGGTTCCAGCTGGAGTTCCGCTCGCAGCCCGCTTAAACTGCTCAATTCCAGAGTGGTCTACCGTAGGTTCAAGATGGCCTTCCTGAAATCCATCCTAGAGAGCATCAGACAGGACGATTACCTGGCTTCCATCAACCTAACGGAGGCATATCAGAATCGCCCCGGAACATCGTAGGTTCCTCAGATTCCCCCACGAGGGCAGCCACTTCCAGCTGTCGCTCCGTTGGTGATTGACCCCAGCCCTAGACAAGGGATCACTCTTCAGAGAACTAGCAAGGAAGGTACTCATGACGGACGCGAGCCTGTTCGGCTGGGGAGCACACCTGGAGGCCCAGATAGCCCAGGGCCGCTGAACTCCAACAGACCTACGCAACAACATCAACTGGCTGGAGCTCAGGGCCATCCATCTGGCGCTACGCCACTTCAGGACTACCGTGACCGACCATCATGTCCTTGTCCTGACGGACAACGTGGCATGCAGGAGTTGGGGGCCCTCCGCTTGGGGAATTGGGCAGAGAGGAACCTCCAATCCATCAGAGTGGAGCACATCTCCGGGACAGAGAACCAGCAGGCGGACTGGCTCAGCAGGGAGACGGTCGACAACGGAGAGTGGCAACTCCATCCCTATGTCTTCCTACAGATCTGCAAGAGGTTCGGACGGCCGACAGTGGATCTCTTCGCAACCCCAACGAACGCCCAGCTGCCAACCTTCGTGTCGAGGTTCCCATCCAGAGGCGCCATGGACACAGATGCCCTCCGTTGCAGATGGCCTACTGGTCTCCTCTACGCCTTTCCTCCCCTCCCCCTCATTCCCGGGGTTCTGAGGAAGTTAGTGTCAGAAAGAGCAGAGGTGGTTCTAGTGGCTCCCTTCTGGCGACGTCGTCCCTGGCTAGCAGACCTGGTGGAGCTGTCATCAGCTCCCCACTGGAAGATTCCGCTAGGGGAGGTGTCCCTGCACATGGGGTCACTGGAGCATCCGGACCCGGAGTGGCTCCATCTGACCGTCTGGAGATTGAGCGGGAACAACTGAGAGGGGCCCACTTTTCCGCGGAGGTCATTAAGATCATCGAAGCGTCCAGGAGACAGTCCACCACTCGCATTTACAACGCCTCCTGGGCCGCGTTCGCGGATTGGTGCCAAGCAAGAAACATTGTCCCAGCTTCGGCCTACGTGCCTCAGGCTCTGGACTTCCTACAGGAGGGACTGGTAAGAGGTCTGGCCCCCAGCACCCTCAGGAGACAAGTCTCTGCCCTATCCACGGTCCTGGGGGTGGACTTTCCGCCTTTGTCACAGCATCCAGTCCTAAGGCGTTTCCTTAAGGAACAGCGAATCTGAAACCCCACTGTGGTCCATCAATTCCCTACCTGGGATCTACTCGCGGTCCTCCAGTCACTGACGGAGGCACCTTTCGAACCCTTGAGGGAGGTTTCCCTCCAATTCCTGACCCTTAAGGTCGTCTTCCTGGTTGCCATCAACTCAGCCAGGAGAGAATCCGAGCTTAACGCTCTATCCCGCAGGGAGGACCTCTGCTCCTTCCTGGAGAACCGGGTCGTCCTCAGACTAGACCCCACGTTCATGCCCAAGATCAACTCCCCCTTCCACAGGGCATTAGAGATAGTTCTGCCGGATTTCTGTCCGCAGCCTTCCAGGGATGGAGAAGGATCTTGGCACCGGCTGGACGTTAGAAGAGCCCTGCTCATTTATCTGAAGCGCACGGCGCCCTTTAGACGTTCAGAAGCCCTCTTCGTCTCTTTTCAGTCTTCTACCCGGGGAGCCAAGGTTTCCCCGGCAACCATTAGCAGATGGATCAAAGCGGCCATTTCCAAGACCATTTTATACTGAATTCTGGGAAGCTCCCAATCAGCAATTAAAAGAATATTAATAATAAAATAATGCATAAATATAATAAAGCCATAAACGTTAAACACCTTGCACCGAAGCAAAACACGCAACCTGCAGTCCCTCATTAAAGCCTCTCACAACCCCTCTCCCTATCCAACTCTTGGGGTGGAAAAAAACCAAGCCTTTCCATAGGGTAAGGGCTCCTATGGAAAAGCCAGGCTTCCCAGCTCCCATGATGTGGCGGAATGTAGCCTGGGTTCCAAAGGGGGAGGGGCTGCTTCCCAGAGAGCAAAGAAATCAGAGGAGCTTGGAATGTCTGATGGGCAGGAAGAGGATTAAGATAGACCTTCCCTAGCAGGTTAGAAATGGTGATCCCATGACCCCAGGTTAGCGCAACCATCACAAATATATGCCAGTTACTAAGTGCCTGAATTCTGAACACATGACCATGGAGATGGCGCAAGGGTCATAAGTGTGAAAACTGACTGTAAACCTTAAAGCCCTCTCTGGGTGGGTTACAATGGCAGCATCTTGCCCCTAGCAATCCTCATTTGACCAACCTCGGAAGGGTGGAAGGCTGTGTCAGGGGAAGATTTCACCCTGAACTAAATGAGGTCTTAGATCGCGGCGTTTCCAAACAGCATTATCTTTAAGGTGCAAAAAAAAATAAAAAAATAAAAATCCCGGAAAACATATTCTAATGAAAAACAAGCTTTAATACAAAAATAAGAAAATAAAGAAATAGAACAAATCTATCTAATTGTTACATTTTGGCAGAAGCAATTTGTCTACCAGTTTCCTGGCAGACGGACAAAGATCAAAAGGGAAGAGAAGTCTCAGGAATGTGTAATGAGCAGGCGCAGTACATCATTGTCAGATAAGACCTTATGACCTGCGCAGTAACTCTTTCAGTTCAGCTATTCAGTTCAAGCTAGCAAACAATTTAACGCAGTGACAGGCTGAGTCAACCGTAAGCCAGTCAGGATCGAACTCCTTTCGGTCACCACACTATAAAAAAGATGTTGAGACTCTACAAAAAGTGAGAGAAGAGTAACCAGGATGGTTAGGGGACTGGAGGGTAAAACATATGAAGAACGTATGCAGGAACTGGGCATGGCTAGTCTAGTGAAATGAAGGACCAGGGGAGACATGAGAGCATCTTTCAATATTTGAGGGGCTGCCACAGAGAGGAGCGGGCTGAGCTATTCGCAAAGCACCCGAAGGCCAGACAAGGAATAATGGATGGAAACTGACCAAGGAGAGATTCAACCTGGAAATAAGGTGAAATTCTTTGACAGTGAGAAGAATCAACCCATGGAACAGAAGTTGCCTTCGGAAGTTGTGGGGGCTTCATCACTTGAGACTTTCAAGAAGAGATTGGACTGCCATTTGTCAGAAGCGGTGTAGGGCAGGGGTGTCCAAACTTGGGAACTTTAAGACTTGTGGACTTCAATTCCCAGAATTCCCCAGCCAGCCATGCTGGCTGGGGAATTCTGGGAGTTGAAGTCCACAAGTCTTAAAGTTCCCAAGTTTGGACACCCCTGGACTAGATGATTCATAAGGTCCCTTCCAACTCTGCTAATCTGTTAATCCTGGCAGTGGGCAGAGTCAGCCTGCAATCCTGCATTCTATCCACATGTCTCTAATAAATACACAACATTGTTGCCTATTGCTTTGGCTGCAGATGCTGCTTTTATACCCAATTTAGAGTCACCGTGACTTGAAGCGGCTTATTAATTATTATTATTTTAATTAACTCAAAAATGGGTGGGGGGGAAACAGGACTCACATCTGCATCTCCTTAGCAAAAGAGGAAAGTGGGGAAAGGGTCCCGCTCGTCAGAATGATGGTGCGGACTCCCTGACGAACCAACTCCTGCATGCTGTATCCGGGGCTGAAACACCAGTAGCTCAAGGTCTTCCCTGTATCAAACGAACACCGAGACAAAAGGTTAGAGCACCCTCGAGTATCAAATTAAAGACGAAGGTAATGATTTGCATTCTGCATTCAGTTCTGGTCGCCACGATGTAAAAAAGATGTGGAGACTCTAGAAATAATAATAATAATAATGAATTTTTATTTGTTAGCCGCACCCTCTCCTAAAGGACTCGGGGCGGCGTACAATAAAAACACATAAAATATAAAAATGAACAATACATATACAAATAAAAATAAACACATACACGTACGTACACATATACATGGAGAAAGAGTGCAGAGAAGAGCAACAAAGAGGATTAGGGGACTGGAGACTAAAACATATGAAGAACGGTTGCAGGAACTGGGTATGTCTACTTTAATGAAAAGAAGGACTAGGGGAGATATGATAGCAGTCTTCCAATATCTCAGGGGCTGCCACAAAGAAGAGGGAGTCAAACTATTCTCCAAGGCACCTGAGGGTAGAACAAGAAGCAATGGGTGGAAACTAATCAAGGAGAGAAGCAACCTAGAACTGAGGGGAAATTTCCTGACAGTGAGGACAATTAACCAGTGGAGCAGAAGTTGCCTCCAGAAGTTGTGGATGCCCCAACACTGGAAGTCTTTAAGAAGATGTTGGATAGCCATTTGCCTGAAACTAGGGATTCCTGCCTAGGCAGGGGGTTGGACTAGAAGACCTCCAAGGTCCCTTCCAACTCTACTATTGTATTGTATTGTATTTGCTTGATTTGACACGTCACACATCTATTAACCCGGAGGGACTTCGTTTCCCTAACTTGTTAGGAAGAACTAAATGCAATTATTTGACATCTTTTCTCTGGGCCCACATCAAATCTTCACAAGAATGGAGTCCTTGGTGCTCTCTGGGCTTTTCTGCACACGGTTCGTTATCCAACGAGGTAACATCATCATCAGTGTCCACTTCGAACCGGAAGGATGGGGGGGTTGAGTCAACTTTGAACCTGGCGAGATTTGAACTGCCGAACGGCAGGCAGCCAGCAGAAGTTGCCAGCAGCAATCTAGCCAATTAGTTCATATTTAGGACCATTGCTATGTCTTAAGGCAGGGGTGTCCAAACTTGGCAACTTTAAGACTTGTGGACTTCAACTCCCAGAATTCCCCAGCCAGCCATGCTGGCTGGGGAATTCTGGGAGTTGAAGTCCACAAGTCTTAAAGTTGCCAAGTTTGGACACCCCTGTCTTAAGGTCATGTAATCACCTTTTGCAACCTAATGACAAGCAAAGTCAATGAGGTTGCCAGATTAACTTAGCAACTGGGTTTCTAACTTTAACACCTGCAGCGATTCACTTAATAACTGTGACAAGGACGGTCGTAAAATGGGGCAGAACTCAAGTGTCTCACTGAACAACAGAAACTTTGGGCTCAATTGTGGTCATAAGTCGAGGAGTGCCCGTACAATCAGGGAAGCCCATTTAAAATGTCCATAATTGGCAGGAGAGGTTTGTCTATTTAAGCCATTTAGTTGAGCGCCTCATAAATTATTAAATCCTAAACAGAGACTGAGCAAGAAACATCAAAATTCTGGGTTTTGTTCCCAGGATTGCTGCCTGCCTGCCTGCCTTATCCATTTCAATACTTCTCTGTAATATTATCCAAACAGAATCAAAAGAAAAATAATAAAGTTCTTTTTCCTTTTTCCAACGAAGTCTGTGTTCTGAACTGCTTGCTTACAAATTTTCCTGGAAACTAAGGACAAAGCCCATTTAAGAAGAAAGAGAAAAAAAAGACAAGCCTTGTTTTTGAAAAGCAAAGGAAAACAACTCCCTGCAGAGAAACTCCATTCATGGAATGTGCCTCTTTGTTCTTTGAGAGCCCTATTGTCTATGTAGTCCTACCGCATTACCTGAGTGGTACTCCAGAATTGCCCCAATGACCTCGCAAAGCTCACAATGTGTTACATGCAATCAAATATACAATAGAATAGCAGAGTTGGAAGGGACCTTGGAGGTCTTCTAGTCCAACCCCCTGCCTAGGCAGGAAACCCTATACCCTTTCAGACAAGTGGCTGTCCCGTCTCTTTTTAAGTGCCTCCTGTGATGGAGCATTCACAACTTCTGGAGGCAAGTTGTTCCACTGATTGTTTCTTAATTTATTAATAATAATAATTTCTCCTTAGTTCTAAGTTGCTTTTCTCCTTGATTAGTTTCCACCCATTGCTTCTTGTTCTGCCTTCAGGTGCTTTGGAGAATAGCTTAACATCCTCTTCTTTGTGGCAACCCCTGAGATATTGGAAGACTGCTATCATGTCTCCCCTAGTCCTTCTTTCTCTTAAGCTAAACATACCCAGTTCCTGCAACTGTTCTTCCTATGTTTTAGTCTCCAGTCCCCTAATCCTCTTTGTTGCTCTTCTCTGCACTCTTTCTAGAGTCTCCACATCTTTTTTACATCGTGGCGACCAAAACTGAATTCTGTATTCCAAGTGTGGCCTCACCAAGGCCTTATAAAGTGGTATTAACACTTCACGTGATCTTGATTCTATCCCTCTGTTGATGCAGCCTAGAACTGTGTTGGCTTTTTTGGCAGCTGCAGCACACAGCTGGCTCCTATTTAAATGGTTGTCCACTAGGACTCCAAGATCCCTTTCACAGTTACTACTGTTGAGCAAGGTACCACCTCAGTGGTGGGTTCCTCCCGGATCGCACCGGATCGCGCACGCTCCCTTTCAGCGCTCCACCTGGCTTGCGCGCTCCCTTTCAGCGCTCCACCTGGCTCTCGCGCTCCCTTCCGGCGCTGAAACCGGAAGTACAGTTTTGCCCGGCCCTGGCGAAGCAACGACGCCTGTCTGCGCTCCACCAGCTCGGCTGGGAACGGAGATGTTTCCTCAGCGGAGCGGAGCGCGTCTTTTCAGGCGCTCCGCTCCGCTGAGGAAACATCTCCGTTCCCAGCCGAGCTGGTGGAGCGCAGGCAGGCGTCGTTGCTTCGCCAGGGGCGGGGCAAGACTGTACTTCCGATTTCAGCGCCGGAAGGGAGCGCGAGAGCCAGGTGGAGCGCTGAAAGGGAGCGCGCAAGCCAGGTGGAGCGCTGAAAGGGAGCGCGCAAGCCAGGTGGAGCGCTGAAAGGGAGCGCGCGCGATCCGGTGCGATCCAGCAGGAACCCACCACTGTACCACCTATACTGTACCTGTGCATTTTGCTTTTGTTGCCTAAATGTAGAACCTTACTCTTGCTTGCTGCATCCAGTCACAAGCGTGGTGGACTTTACAATTCAATCTGTCCCTTATTTTGGCCTATCTTTCTCCCCAGTGTTATTACTACAGGTAGTCCTCGACCTACGGCCACGATTAAGACTTCCTGGACTTTTCAAGAAAGGATGAAACTGGCGCACAAAACCCCAAGGAAGAAACAGTCTCCAATACAGGTAGTCCTCGACTTACAACAGTTCTTTTTGTGACCGTTTGAAGTTACAGTGGCACTGAAAAAAGTGAGTTATGACCGTTTTTCAAATGATCAAAATTCAGATGCTTGGCAACTGACTTGTATTTATGACGGCTGCAGTACCCTGGGGAATTTTCTGGCAAGCAAAGTCAATTGGGGAAGCCAGATTCACTTAACAACCGTGTTACTAACAACGGCAGTGATTCACTTAACAACTGTGGCAAAAAAAAGGTGGCTGAAATGCGGCAAAATTCGCTTAATTTCTGTCTTGCTTATGAACCCTTAACTTTGGGCTCAACTGTGTTTGTAAGTCGAAGACTAGCTGAAGTTGTCTCAAAGGTGATTTTTCAAAAGGCGACTGGATTGTTTTTCCTTGAGGAAGCATAAGAAGACATTTCACTTCTCATCCAAGAAGCTTCATAGCTTCTAGCAGGACTTTGGGGGGGGGGGTGGAAGTAAGGTAAATCCACCATCCAGTCACAACTGATGAAGTTTCTTGAATGAGAAGCAAAACTTCTTCCTTCTTCAAGGAGAAATATTGTCCAGTTGACTTTTGAAAAAACACCTTTGAGACAACTATGAGCTGGATGACTGAGAATCTCCATAGACATTTAGCCCCCCAATGGCCTTCACTGTAACAACATGCTAAGTTAACAGCCTGTTGTGGCCCACCAGTGACCAGCAGAGCTGGTGGCAGACTCAGGCAGTGAGGAGGTTGGGGAGGAACATGGGCCCGTCCTGGAGTCTGGGGAAGGCTCTGATGAGGGCTCTGCGTCAGAGGCAGAGATGGAGCCAAGGCCGTTCGACAGTTATCAGCTGACTTCGGAGTCGGATATCAGTGAGGCAGACGAACAGCTGGAGCCTGTTCCCAGTCTGCGCATGCGCAGAGCTGGCAGGAGAAGGGAAGAGCTAAGGAACAAGGGCTGACTCTGGAGTAAAGGCACAGGTGAAGGGTGAATGGCCCCTCCCATAGGGAATACAGAGGAGCGAAAGGGGAGTGGAGTTTGCAGGAGACAATTAGTTCAACTCCTTAGGGTGAAGATCGGTTCCTGATTTCTTGCCAGGTATTGTCTGCTACGGAGTGGCGTTTGAAGATACCGGCCTGGCAGCTCTCCAAGCCTGATCTGTAGTTGTGAAATCTCTTGAAAGACGGTTGGCCGGGACTTTGCTGGAGAGGAATTCAGTTTAAACTAAATAAAAGGGGTTTTATTGGGACGAGGAGTCTGCTTCATGGTCTTCCTAGGTCAGAACACAGCTAAACGAATCGACCGCTGTATTTTATGCCAAGTTGTAATGTGTTTAACCTCCAAGTTACCTTGTTTTTTCGTTGGCACCGAGTTCCACAAATCGGTCCTGGGCTTCCATTTTGTATTGTTTTCATCAAGATGGATATGGACCTTGAGAATGAGGCAGAAGAGGATAAAATCAAAGAACAGGAGATGAATCTGCATCATGATATCTCAAAGGGGTCTATACGTCCATAAAAGGAGTGCAAACCACCATCCAATGCATTCCACAAGATTTATTAGGTCCATTTACTCCGATGAATGTGAACCAAATCCTTTTGTTTACAATTCCCCTCCTTCCAAGATAGAGATGATTATTTGGGAGTCATCATAAAGGAGAATTGGAGTGATCAAGCTAAAAATTCCTTAACACAAACAGACATCTTCAGGGGAACTAAACTGTCAGCTCAACTAACAACACATTAGGACACCAAGGGATACTGACAAATGGGAAAACACCATGGGTGTTGACCAAAGCTCTGGAAAAGGAAACAACTCCTAAAAATAGACCATGTTTATGAAAACAAGAAGCAATGGGTGGAAACTAATCAAGGAGAGAAGCAACTTAGAACTGAGGAGAAACTTTCTGACAGTGAGAACAATGAATCAGTGGAACAGAAGTTGCCTCCAGAAGTTGTGAATGCCCCAACACTGGAAGTCTTTAAGAAGATGTTGGATAGCCATTTGTCTGAAACGGTATAGGGTTTCCTGCCTAGGCAGGGGGTTGGACTAGAAGACCTCCAAGGTCCCTTCCAACTCTACTATTGTATTGTATTGTATTGTAAAAGCTGTCTCTTTGTTTTTCAAAAGCCCACGGTCCTTTTGCTTCTGCTGCATTACCTAATAGTTGTTTTATTTATTTGTATCCCACCCTTATTATTTTTAGAAATAAGGCAGCAAACGTACCTAATACAATACAATAGTAGAGTTGGAAGGAATCTTGGAGGTCTTCTAGTCCAACCCCCTGCCTAGGCAGGAAACCCTATACCGTTTCAGACAGATGGCTATCCAACATCCTCTTAAAGACTTCCAGTGTTGGGGCATTCACAACTTCTGGAGGCAAGCTGTTCCACTGATTAATTGTTCTCACTGTCAGGAAATTTCTCCTCAGTTCTAAGTTGCTTCTCTCCTTGATTAGTTTCCACCCATTGCTTCTTGTTCTACCCTCAGGTGCTTTGGAGAATAGTTTGACTCCCTCTTCTTTGTGGCAACCTCTGAGATATTGGAACACTGCTATCATGTCTCCCCTAGTCCTTCTTTCTCTTAAGCTAAACATACCCAGTTCCTGCAACCGTTCTTCATGTTTTAGTCTCCAGTCCCCTAATCATCTTTGTTGTTCTATTGTAATATTCCTTGTTCCTCCTATTTTCCCCAATACGATGACCCTGTGAGGTGACTTGGGCTGAGTGGGAGTGACTGGTTCAAAGTCATAAAGTCACTGGTTTCCATGGCTAAGGGTTGAACTCACTGTCACCTGGAATCCCTAATATTAGGCCAAACTGGCATTGTATTGCTTTCATGAACTCATTAAGTCAGTGTTTCTCAACATTGGCAACTTTAAAATATGTGAATTTCAACTCCCAGAATTGTCCTAAAGTTCAATCAATCAGAATTTGAGCTGGAGGGGACCTTGGAGGTCTTCTAGTCCAGCCTCCTGCTCAAGCAGGAAACCCTATACTATTTCAGACAAGTGACTGTCCGGTCTCTGCTTGAAAACATGCAGTGAGGGATCACCTAGAACAGGGGTGTCCAAACTTGGGAAGCTTAAGACTTGTGGACTTCAACTCCCAGGATTCCCCAGCCAGCCATGCTGGCTGGGGAATCCTGGGAGTTGAAGTCCACAAGTCTTAAGCTTCCCAAGTTTGGAGACCTCTGACCTAGAACTTCTGGAGGCAAGCTGTCCCACTGGTTGATTGTCCTCATTGTCAGGAAATTATTTAATTCCAGGTTGCTTCTCTGTTTGATTAGTTTCCATCCACTCTTTCTTCCCTTGCCTTCAGATACTTTGGAGAATAGGTTGACCTCCTCTTCTTTGTGGCAGACCCTCAAATACTGGAATGCTGCTCTCATGTCGTCCCCCCCCCCCCTTAGTCCTTCTTTTCTCTGGACTAGCCAAACCCAAATCCTGCAACCGTTCTTCACGTTTTAGTCTCCAAGCCGAAAGACTGCATTAAGTGTGTTATATGCTGGACACAAACATATGCTTGCAGTTGCCCATCTCACACAATGACATCATTGCTGTTTCCAATAACATGCATATTCTGTCTGCTTAAGTCTGTAAACAGTGGTAGTAAACGTTTCCCTCTTTGGGTCTGTCTTTAGCCTCCAGCTCTGTCAACGAACCAATTTTCTGCTTCAGTGTGATTGGTTTCTGGTTTTTTGGTTTAAACTAAGAAAATTCTTCTGGAATAGAATCAAGTATCCGGAAGGCATCACATTGGGTAAAGTTTCCCAGAGACTGTATATGTGTACGGGTTGTCAAGAAACACGATGGATTATTAACAAGTGAAAGTTATGAGAACCGGGGGGAGTACCATTTCCTGCATGATGTGGCTGTCAAAATTTGTAACTTTACCGATTACCCTTTCTCCTTAAAATTCTGTAAAACTAATAAAAAATTGGGTTTAAAAAAAAAGAAGAAAGAAACAGATGGATTGCAGTTTAGAAAAGAGTAACTAACAGTCAATTCTGTCTAGGTAGTAGCTAAGGGACCAGGCTAGAAACCAGGAAACAGTGAGTTCTAGTCCCACATTAGGCCTGAAAATTGCAGGGTGATCTTCAACCAATCATCAGGAGGCTCGGAATTCTAATCCTGCCTTAGGCATGAAAGCCACTAGGTCAGTGACGGCGAACCAATGGCACGCGTGCCACAAGTGGCACGCGGAGCCATTTGTCAGGGAACGCAAGGCGCTGCCCTGTCAGCTGGGCAGCGCGCATGCGCGCGCTGGCCAGCTGAGTTTACCCTTTTTTAAAGCCATTTTTCGCCCTCCCCAGGCTCCAGAGGCTTTATAGGAGCCTGGGAAGGGCGAAAAGAGCCCCCCCGGGCGCCCTCCGGAGGCGTCAGGGTAGCCTCTGGACAGTCCCTGAAGCCCTCCGAGCAAACCGGAAGTCACTTCCAGTTTGCTCGGAGGATCATTTTGAGTGCTTGGAAGGCTTCAGGGACTGTCCGGAGGCTTCCCTGACGCCTCCGGAGGGTGTCCAGGGGGGCCGGGGGAGGCTGTTTTTGCCCTCCCCAGGCTCCTATAAAGCCTCTGGAGCCTGGGGAGGGTGAAAAAAGCATGTAAAAATGGGGGGATCGCGCCTGTAGTGCGCACATGCACACCGGGGGTCGCGCATTGCATTATGGGTGAGGCACGCCCGCACATGACCCCCCTGCGCTCCCCCCCACTTATGGCACACGAGCCAAAAAAAGGTTCGCCATCGCTGCACTAGGTGACTTTGGATCAATCACCAAGAGACTGAGGCTTCCAGTTTGGCTTTAGGAAGGAAAGCCAGCTGGGCGACTTTGGGCCAGTTCCCTCTCTTAGCCCATCCCACCTCAGAGGATTGCTGTTTTGGAGAAAATAGGTAGGAGGAAGGTGTATTAGATAAGTCCACCATCTTCAGTTATTTACGAAAATAATAAAGGTAGAACAAAAAAAGTCTTTAAAAACCACAGTGGTTAAACCGAAGAGCTGTGAAGCGTATGCTTTCCATTTCCTTAAAATGTAGTGGCCGTTTAAATTTAATGTAATGCATCCAGTCTAGGTGCCACTTGAAACAATTCTTGCTTAGCCTATTGAAATCTTACAAAGATTTAGAAATCATACCCTAATTTTCTAGCAAAAAGCAACTAAAGAATATATCGTTGCCTTACAAGGGCGTTACTTACCTTATAGTGTTTTGATACCACATGGTCTGCTACTATACCAGGCGCCCCTTCTGATGGACCAAAATTAAAAACAGTCTACAATAGAGGGAAAAACTAGAATTAAATGGGTGACAAATCCAGCCACGTTTCTAGTAAAGCAGGGGTGTCCAAACTTGGGAACTTTAAGACTTGTGGACTTCAACTCCCAGAATTCCCCAGCCAGCCATGCTACAAATATTGTCTTGTATTGGTAGGGATGTTTTTCTTTAGGAGTTTTCTGACTTCTGGTAAAAGCCATTCCATTGTAAAACTATTTGTGATCTGAGGGTAGTTAACATCAGTTTCTCATCATGATTATGAGCAGCAGCTGCCAAAAAAGCCAACACGGTTCTAGGCAGCATCAACAGAGGGATAGAATCAAGATCACTTGAAGTCTTAATACCACTTTATAATGCCTTGGTAAGGCCACACTTGGAATCCGGCATTCAGTTTTGGTCACCACGATGTAAAAAAGATGTGGAGACTCTAGAAAGAGTGCAGAGAAGAGCAACAAAGAGGATTAGGGGACTGGAGGCTAAAACATATGAACAACGGTTGCAGGAACTGGGTATGTTTAGCTTAAGAGAAAGAAGGACTAGGGGAGACATGATAGCAGTGTTCCAATATCTCAGGGGTTGCCACAAAGAAGAGGGAGTCAAACTATTCTCCAAAGCACCTGAGGGCAGGACAAGAAGCAATGGGTGGAAACTAATCAAGGAGGGAAGCAACCTGGAAGTAAGGAGAAACTTCCTGACAGTGAGAACAATTAATCAGTGGAACAGAAGTTGCCTCCAAAAGTTGTGAATGCCCCAACACTGGAAGTCTTTAAGATGTTGGATAGCCATTTGTCTAAAACGGTATAGGGTTTCCTGCCTAGGCAGGGGGTTGGACTAGAAGACCTCCAAGGTCCCTTCCAACTCTGCTATTGTATTGATTAGTTGGAGACTTGCAGCCCCCACTGACCTCCATAGGGGGAAGGGGGACCATTTACTGGCCCATCTGGCATATCTTAAGAGTTCCTCTTGGGTTTCCAACAGATGCCTCTGTACAGCTAGTCCTTGACGTACGTTCAAAGTTACAACAGCACTAGAAAAAGTGACTGATGACCATCCTAATGACCTTTGCAGCATCCCCGTGATCATGTTATCAAAACTCAGATGCTTTGCAAAAAAAAAAAAAAAAAACTTTGAAATAAAACCCCTCAGATGCTTGGAAACTGGTTCATATTTATGACCATTGCAGTGTCTCGGGGCCATGTGATCACTTTTTTCTGAACTTCTGAGAAGCAGCCAATGGGGAAGCCAGATTCAAGTTAACGATCAGGTTACTAACTTACCAAACGCAGTGATTCACTTAACAACGGTGGCAAATGTCATAAAATGGGGCAAAACACACTTAACAAATGCCTCTCTTTAGCCACAGAAATGTTGGGCTGAACTGTGGCTGTAGCTTGGGTAAGAAGCATTATTTTGCGGCCAAAGTAAGATCCGCCTCCTAGCCTTGGGGGTGATTTTTGACAAGCATTCGGAGACAAACTTGGATTGTTTTCACAGACCTTTTTCGTACTGCAGACTATAAGCTGCTTACGGCCATATAAACAGATGGCGTAAAAAATCGCTGGAACCAAATAACAGGTGATATTTTTTGCCCCTGCTGTGAAATTGCCTAGTGCTTTGGTTGCGAATTTACTATTCCTTTTAGTATTTTCATTTTGGAATGTTTTAAAATGATAATGAGGACGATCAAAGCAGCCCTTGGGGCGTGTGTGTGTGTGTGTGTGTGTGTGTGTGTGTGTGTGTGACTGAAAGAACAGAAGGGCGGAAGAGAAATAACTGTATGCAAAAATAGGTTATTAAAGTCTCCGAAGGAAGATAGATTCTTAACCAGGTCACAACGGTTGCAGGAACTGGGTATGTTTAGCTTAAGAGAAAGAAGGACTAGGGGAGACATGATAGCAGTCTTCCAATATCTCAGGGGTTGCCCCACAGAAGAGGAAGTCAAGCTATTCTCCAAGGCACCTGAGGGCAGGACAAGAAGCAATGGGAGGAAACTCATCAAGGAGAGAAGCAACTTAGAACTGAGGAGAAACTTCCTGACAGTTAGAACAATTAACCAGTGGAACAGAAGTTGCCTCCAGAAGTTGTGAATGCCCCAACACTGGAAGTCTTTAAGATGTTGGATAACCATTTGTCTGAAGTGGTCTAGGGTTTCCTGCCTAGGCAGGGGGTTGGACTAGAAGACCTCCAAGGTCCCTTCCATCTCTGCTATTGTATTGTATTATTGTATTGTATTATTTCCACGTTCAGTAGCTGTTTCCATAACCTGCTAAATTTGTTTTAACCCTATGGTTATGGTTTTTGGCGAGATAATCCTTGCTCAGCAATTATACAGGTAGTCCTACGACCATAATTGAGCCCAACATTTATGTTGCTAAGCGAGACATTTGTTAAGTGAATTCCCCCCCCCATTTTACAACTTTTCTTGCCATAGTTATTAAGTGAATGATTGCAGTCGGTAAGTTAATAACCTGGTTTCTAAGTGAATGTGGCTTCCCCATTGACTTTGCTTATCAGAAGATCGCAAAGGGGGAAATCACATGATCCAGGGGACGCGGCAACGGTCGTAAATATGAACCAGTTGCCAAGCGTCTGAATTTTGGTCACGTGACCATGAAGATACTGTAATGGCTGTCAGCGTGAAAAATGGTCGTCACTTTTTTTCAGTGATGTCGTAACTTCCAGTGGTCACTAAATGAACAGTTGTAAGTTGAGGACTACCTGTAATTGGAACCGGGCACTCCAGCGCAGTCATAGGGTAAAACATGCCGTGACTGACTTATGATTGCGGTTGTGCCACTCCCACCTGCCGCCGTTAGGAAAATCCTGTGCGATGGCAGCGTCCCACAGTTATGGGATTGCAAATTGAGACCTCCAGCCGGCTTCCCCAATGACTTTGCTGGTCAGAAAACGAAGATCTGTAAAAAGCGATCATGTGACTATGGAACAACGCAATGTTGCAACTCCAAGTGGATGGCAAGCCCCTGAATTGTGACGACATGACTATGGTGTGTGTGTGTGTGTGTGTGTGTGTGTGTATTGCGATGGCCACCACTGCGATGACTCAATGGTTGCTTTACAAGAGGATGTTAAATGAGGCCTGGCTGTACTTCTGCCTGTTTAATGAGTTTAGATTTTAATGAACTGTGCAAGGCCTAGAAAATGGGTTAATTTGAGAATCAGGTCAAGCACGTACTGTACTATCAATGCAATTACAAGATAGGAATTGTGCTAATTGAGCAGTTAATTATGCTGATGCAGTTCATAAAATCTATGGACTTTTTTGCCGATGAGGAAAAGTATAATGCAATCAGAACAGAGATGGAAGGGACCTTGAAGGTCTTCTACTCCAACCCTTTGCTCAAGAGACCCTATGCCACGTCAGACAATGGCTGTCCAGTCTCTTCTTAAAAAACCCCAGTGTTGGAGAATTCACAACTTCTGGAGGCAAGTTGTTCCACTGGTTAATTGTTCTCACTGTCAGGAAATTTCTCCTTAATTCCAGGTTGCTTCTCCCCTTGATTAGTTTCTATCCGTTGTTTCTTGTTCTGCCTTCAGGTGCTTTGGAAAATAGGTGGACCCGCCTCTTCTTTGTGGTAGCTCCTCAAATACTGAAATCCTGTTATCATGTCCCTCCTAGTCCACCATACCCAGTTCCTGCAACCGTTCTTCATGTTTTAGTCTCCAGGCCTTTAATCGGTGCAATGAAATAGCTACTTCTGTTTTTTGCTAATGTACACATCTCTGTGGTATGTACCTAAACTGGGCTTGAAAACAACTTGATGGTACATAATCAATTAATCAATCATGGGTGTGTTACAGTACATATCACCATAGAGCAGGGGTGTCCAAACTTGAGAACTTTAAGACTTGTGGCTGGGGGATGCTGGCTGGGGAATTCTGGGAGTTGAAGTCCACAAGTCTTAAAGTTCCCAAGTTTGGACACCCCTGCCATAGAGTCTAAAGCACTCAGCAATTTTAAGATGTGTTGATTTCAACTCCCGGAATCCTTAGCCAGGACATATTGGAAGTGCAGACAGACATCTTAAGATTGCTGAGTATGAAGAATACTAGTGTAATAATTTTGGTCGAATTCTTTCTGACCAAACAGTGTATTTTTTGGCCTGATTAATTCAGTGTAAAGTAGAGCCTGGAGACCCATCTAGTGGTGGTTAGGAGAATGATGAACACCAATAATAAATATATTTATTTTATTTTATATATTTAATTCAAGAACTAAAAGTTTACCTGAATTACATCTGCAAATTTATGCAGTCCCGCGGTGTTAGTGAATATCCCAGAACCTAGAATAAACAAGTATGAAAATAGTATTTCTATATATCCAAAAAAAAAACATGCACATGACAAAGGTTCATTGAATATACTGCTTCTCTTTTGTTATTCACTACCAAACATACGAGAGTAAGTGGCTCAGTGGCTAAGATGCTGAGCTTGTCAATCAGAAAGGTCGGCAGTTCGGCAGTTCGAATCCCTAGCGCCGCATAACGGAGTGAGTTCCCATGACTTGTCCCAGCTTCTGCCAACCTAGCAGTTCGAAAGCATGTAAAAAATGCAAGTAGAAAAATAGGGTGCACTTTGGTGGGAAGGTAACAGCATTCCGTGCGCCTTTGGCGTTGAGTCATGCCGGTAACATGATCACGGAGACGTCTTCAGATGTATGTGCAGAACAATACAATACAATACAATAGTAGAGTTGGAAGGGACCTTGGAGGTCTTCTAGTCCAATCCCCTGCCTAGGCAGGAAACCCTATACCGTTTCAGACAAATGGCTATCCAACATCTTCTTAAAGACTTCCAGTGTTGGGGCATTCACAACTTCTGGAGGCAAGCTGTCTGAACAATTTCCATTGAACTGCACATCCAGCGCATGAAGCATGCGCATCAGCAAACCGGCAGTAATGCCAGCCAGAGCCCACCCTGGTGGCACCTCAGTGTTATACATTCTAATACAAATAAAACTAATCAAATTGATCATAATCTTGCATTTTTGTGATATGTGTTTTTTAATGTTGTACGCCGCCCTGAGTCCTTTGGGAGAAGGGCGGCATATAAATCCAATAAAACAAACAAACAAACAAACAAACATTCAACCCGCTTATATATTTCTAATAATAATGCTTACTTATAGTAATGTATAGTCTCATTATTCAATTATTCCACATTTTCTCGTTATTACTTTCATTTTGTTATATAAAAGCTTTACTCCCCCTTTTCTCGTTTCTATCACTTATTCTAGCTTTTGATCACATCACTCTTTATTTAAAAAAAAACCTTTCCCTTTCTTTCTTATCTAACTTCTAATCATGACACCTACTTAAAAAAGGAAATAGGAAAAGGAAGAAGCGAGCGAGAGAAAAGAAAAAGTAACTCTCCTGCTTGAGACGGGAGTTGGACTAGAAGACCTCCAAGGCCCCTTCCAGCTCTATTCTGATTGACTGACCAGTAAAATTTTGTGTTATTTTAAATTTACTGGTTCTCCGGGTCTTCCCCCCCCCCAAAAAAAACAGTTGTGCCTCAGTCTTCTGTTGAACATGATTCAAGTGTGGCTAATGACCACACACAGGGTTTGTGACCCTAAGGTGAAGTGGGGAGCATGTGTAACAACAATACATCATTCAATCATGCAATTAAATGATATGGGAAGTCACAACAGACATTAGGTAACCAGCAAAGTGGGGGGGACGGAGACAAAACACAAGTATCCTTAAAAATGGAAACAGACTCATCACTTTGCAATTCCAATAGTTGAAAGGTTACAGAGGAACTGCTCCAGAATATTTTTACAATTTCTTGCTAATTTGAGATGACTCAGATACTGTATTCACACTTGACAGGGTTCACCCTACGGCCAATGTGGGAATCAAATTAATCGAGTTAATTTTAATGTATGCATCTCGAAGGTTTTTGGGTTAAACTTCTTCACACGCATATGTGTGTGACCAAATGCCTCTGAACAGTTTTGTTTACTCTCGATTTTAAGAGGAGTACTTAAGTGGATTATCTGGAAACAGAAAATTGGATTTAGCAGGTCGAAACCTGTCAGAAACGCTTAGCATATTCCATAGAAATGGTTTCAAAATGATCCGTCATTAATGGACAGATTATTTTTTTAAAAAACAACTTTTAATTGTTCCACTGGCAGATGTGGCCGATTGTGGCTGTGTATGCTTTTAAGACACCTTTAGATTTTTAATTAGATTTAACCTGATTTGGGGAGCATTTTAACAAGGAGAGAGAGAAGCTAAAAGGATGAAAGGGGGATCATAAGATGCTTAAAGGTTTTGTCTAAGTCAATAGCTCCCAACCTTTTGGGCACCAGGGATTAATTCCACGGGAAGGTTTTTCCATGGACTGGAGGGGGGCATGGTTTCATGTGCTGCCTGCATCCCATGGTTGGGGCTCCCCTTGTTTGTGCTCCCCTTGTTTGTGTGGTTTCTGGCATACCACAGCCCGGTGCCAATCCACAGACCAGGTATTGGGGGACTTCTGGTCTAACTCCAATCTGGCCATTTTACAGAGCCAATATCCTTTAAAGGTAAAGGTTCCCCTCGCACACATGTGCTAGTCGTTCCCGACTCTAGGGGCCAGTGCTCATCTCCGTTTCGAAGCCGAAGAGCCAGCACTGTCCGAAGATGTCTCTGTGGTCATGTGGCTGGCATGACTCAACGCCAAAGGCGCATGGAACGCTGTTACCTTCCCACCAAAGGTGGTTCCTATTTTTCTACTTGCATTTTTAACATGCTTGTGAACTGCTAGGTTGGCAGAAGCTGGGACAAGTCACGGAGCTCACGCTGTTACGTGGCGCTAGGGATTCAAACCACCCAACTGCCGACATTTTTGATCGACAAGCTCAGAGTCCTAGCCACTGAGCCACCGTGTCCCACATGGTGGCTCATGATGGTAATATCCCTTACCATCATGTTATCAAAGCAGCCAATTCCATTATTGTTATGGCCTTGTTTATACCAGCCATAATTCCTGGGCAGTTTCAAATTCAGCTCAGTACAGGCAATCCTCGACTTACAACAGTTCATTTAGTGACCGTTTGAAGCTACAACTCGTGAAAAAAGTGACTTACAGCTGTTTTCCACACTCACGACGGTTGCAGTATCCCCAAAGTCACGGGATGAAAAAATCAGACTTTTGGCAACGGGTTCCTATTTATGACGGTTGCAGTACCCCGGAGTCACGTAATCCCATTTCACGACCTTCTGACGAGCTAAGGCAATGAGGAAGCCAGATTCACTTAACAACCATGTGACTAACTTAAAAACTGCAGGGATTCACTTAAACACTGTGGCAAGAAAAGTCGTAAAATGGGGCCAAATCCACTTAACAAACGTCTCATTGAACAACAAGACATTTTGGGCTCAGTTGTGGTCGTACGTGGAGGACTACCTGTCTAACACTCATAGCAACAGAGCTCCCATTTAAGATAAATATTAAATAAAAATTAGCTTGCCTTCAGAAATCGTGGGTGCTTCATCAATGGAGGTTTTAAAGAAGAAACTAGATAGCCACTTATCTGAAATAGTATAGGTCAGTGATGGCTAACATTTTTGTCCAGGCGTGCCAAAAGCATGGGGGAGCATGGGGGGATCGCATGTGTGTGTGTGTGTGTGCCCACACCCATAATGCAATGCCCCGCGCATGCATGCAGAATACCCCCACGCATGTGTGCAGGCCTCACTGAAGCTCTGGACTTCTAAGAGGTGCGCTGGGCCATTTTTTGCCCTCCGCAGGCTTCAGGAAAGCCTCCTGAAGGCGAAAAACGCCCCAACACGCAAACTGGACGTTCGGAAATGGACTTCCAGTTTGCACGTTGGGTTGTTTTTCGCCCTCCGGATGCTTCAGGGAAAAACGGCCGAAAATCAAGGCCGGAAATCAACTTGCGCGCTGCAGCTGACAGGGCAACGCCGCGCGTGCCCTCAGAAATGGCTCCACGTGCCAGCTGTGGCACGCGTGCCATAGGTTCACCATCACGGGGATAGCTCCTCTTGCTTGAGCAATGGGCTGGACTAGAAGACCTCCAAGGTCCCTTCCGGCTCTATTGTATTCTAGCATTCTAATAATTAAGATGATTGACATATCAATGTAATTGCTAAAAAAAATGCCAGGCTACCTTGATCCAACACAGTCCAAGTTAGCGAATCAATCAGCTTCGGCCCATTTCTGGACCTTCCTCCTTGTCCTCTTGCAACCTCTTGCTTAGATTGCTGCAATGTGCTCTCCATGGGGCCGCCCTGAAGAGCAGTAGCAAACTTCAACTGGTGCAGAACACAGCTGGGTGGGTAGTAGAATAGAACAACAGAGTTGGAAGGGACCTTGGAGGTCTTCTAGTCCAACCCCCTGCCTAGGCAGGAAATCCTATACCATTTGAGACAAATGGCTATCCAGCATCTTCTTAAAGACTTCCAGTGTTGGGGCATTCACAACTTCTGGAGGCAACTTCTGTTCCACTGATTAATTGTTCTAACTGTCAGGAAATTTCTCCTCAATACAATACAATAGCAGAGTTGGAAGGGACCTTGGAGGTCTTCTAGTCCAACCCCCTGCCTAGGCAGGAAACCCTATACCATTCCAGACAAATGGCTATCCAACATCTTCTTAAAGACTTCCAGTGTTGGGGCATTCACAGCTTCTGGAGGCAATTTCTTTTCCACCGATTAATTGTTCTCACTGTCCGGAAGTTTCTCCTTAGTTCTAGGTTGCTTCTCTCCTTGATTAGTTTCCACCCATTGCTTCTTGTCCTGCCCTCAGGTGCCTTGGAGAATAGCTTGACTCCCTCTTCTTTGTGGCAACCCCTGAGATTTTGGAAGACTGCTATCATGTCTCCCCTAGTCCTTCTTTCTCTTAAGCTAAACATACCCAGTTCCTGCAACCATTCTTCATATGTTTTAGTCTCCAGTCCCCTAATCCTCTTTGTTGCTCTTCTCTGCACTCTTTCTAGTAAATAGAAGTAATCCTCAACTTATGGCCACAACTGAGCCCAAAATTTCTGCTGCCACGTGAGGCATTTGTTAAGTGAATTTGGCCCCATTTTACGACCTTCCTTGCCACACCTGTTAACTAAATCACGTAAGTGGTTAAGTTAGTAACACAACTGGTAAGTGAATCTGGCTTCCTCATTGGCCTGGCTTGTCAGAAGGTCGTAAAAGGTGACCACGTGACCCCGGGACACTGCAACCGTCATTATTATTCCATTTCCGCATCCTCTGCAAGACATCTTTTCCCCTGTAAAACTGGGGTGTATACTTACGGCCAGCTAAATGCTGCGTAATTTGTTCCAGGGATTCAAGGAGAGAATTCTGGGTTTGGAATGTGATTTGAGCCTTTGCAAACAACCCAAATATGTAGCTAGAGATTCAAGCAGAAACATATTGTTAAGAAAGTATTTTTAGTACATCCTGAAAGGAAACAGCCTTCCTTTCCCTGTAGGATGAAAAGCATGCTGTTATTCTTCCCTTACAAAATCCGATTACCGTATTTTTGGGGGTATAAGATGCACCTTTTTCCCTCAAAAAAAGAGGCTGAAAATCTGGGTGCATCTTATACACAGAACACAGCATTTTTGGCCTCCCGAAAACCCTCTCTGCAAAAATGACAGTGCATAGCCTTTAAGAGGCTTCCAGAGTGTTCCTGGGGGCTGGGGAGGGTAAAAATGAGTGAAAAACAGGTTGTTTTTTGCTCGTTTTTGTCCCCCGTCCCCCCAGGCCTCAGCATTCAATAATAATAATAATAATAATAATAATAATAATAATAATAATAATAATAATAATAATAATAATAATAAATTATTTCTTAGCCGCACCCTCTCCCGAAGGACTCGGGGCGGCGTACAATAAAACACATAAGAACAATATGGACAATACACACACAAAATAAACGAATACATGTACAAGGAGGAGGTAGGAAGATAAATAAAGACAGTTAAAACACAATTTAAAATCCCCTAAAATTCCAAAAATCACAAAATTAAAAAACCCGTCAGGAGCAGTGTGAACGAACTATGGTTGAGCCAGGCCAGCTACTTGAAATAGGTGGGTCTTGGTTGAGCCAGGCCAGCTATGCATGCCCTTTTTCTGATGAAAAATGGGTGGTTTTTGCTCATGGGGGGGGGGGCACTCTACAAGCCTCCTAAAGGCTATTCATGCCCCCATTTTTTTGACAAAAAAACCAGGCCCGTTTTCGCGAAAAACGGGCTCTTTTGGGGAGGTCTCCAGAGTGCAAAAACTTTTTAAAAAATATTTGCCTCTTCAAAACCTTGGTGCATCTTATACTCCGAAAAATACGGTATCTCTCTTTTTTTTTTAACTTGCCATAAATCATCACTCTGCCACCTACACTTGACATTGGAGTCGAGTCGAAAGGGGGTAGGGGGGGGGGAGAAGACAAAATAGTATGTTTTATAGCTCCATGCCTCGTTGGAAGTATAAGTTAGCAGAAAGCTGAGCCTCATTCTGCAACAGCTTATCCCAGGTTTACCTGCGGAGATCAACGGTGCGTCCTCGTCTTGAAACAAACTGTTCTGAAATAATTTCCTCATTTGACAATAGGGAAGTCGATGTGTTTACGACACAAATGTTTCAGCCTAACCTAAATCACAGGTTTTTGTGAGGGTGACATGTGGAGGAGGAGGACAGCAGCCATTCCCCGGAGTTGCTGAAGGGAAGGCAGCATAGGATGATGGTTCTGGCAAAACCAGCTGACTACAAACCCCATCATCCTAGGAATTTTGGCTGGTGAGGTCTAGGGGGAGACCCCTCTCTACCGGGGGCCCTGCTCTTTTGGAACATCTTGCTGCCGGCGGTGAGATCAACCTCCATCGCCTTGGTCTTCAGAAAGGGACTTAAAACCTGATTCTGCCGCTGCAGGCTGGAGTGGTTGGTGAAGCGACCGAGAAGGCACCGTCTCTGCTGCCTACCTAGAATCTCTTAACTCTGCATTTAATAACTTGTCATTTTAATCTGATGGAAGAGATATATTTGTAGCTCAGGTTTCAACCGCAAGGTCCCTTGGTGCTCTGTGAACCTGGTTGTTGCCTTGCAGATGTTTCCTTACCCAGCTAGTAACATCATCAATGCACTGAAGATGTTACCTAGTTGGGTAATGAAATGTCTGCAAGAAAACAACCAAGCTCAGACAGCACCAAGGATTCCAGTCCTTCTCCTCTCTCTCTCTCTCCCCTTCCCACTTCTTCTCCTCCTCCTCCCTGCTAAACCACCCTTCTATCATGGATGATGTTGCTTAGTTGGGTAATGAAACGTCTGCGAGAAAACAACCAAGTTCAGAGAGCACCAATAGAGTAGAGTAGAGTAGAGTAGAATAGAATAATAGAATTGGAAGGGACCTTGGAGGTTTTCTAGTCCAACCTCCTGCCTAGGCAAGAAACCCTATACCATTTCAGACAAGTGGTTATCCAACATCACCAAGGATCCCACCATTTTAACCCATTTTTATATTGATAATGGTTCTTATATTTCTATTTTCATTATATCATAAGCAGTGCAGTCTCCTCAAATTTTTATTAATAATAAAATACATTTAATAAATAGATTAGACAGGTAGAGATAGATAGATAGATAGATAGATAGATAGAGAGAGAGAGAGAGAGAGAGAGAGAAAGAGAGAGAGAGATAGAGAGACAGACAGACAGACAGACAGACAGACAGACAGACAGACAGACTTGTCTTTCTTGTATTACAGTATTTCAGTTTCCTCAAATGCCAAGGAAAGCATGCTCTGGCTTTAATTATTAAATGTGCTTCATTAGAGATCTAAGAAGTGCAGCATCCTTCCTTCCATGGCACTCAAACTGGGATGATAAGGAGAGAGAAGGGACATTTGGTGCTTTCTTTTATATGAAAGGAGAGGAAGAGTCGAAATGAGCACCTTAAAGTCTCATGTATGCCTAAGCAAGCTCGTTTTTACTAAGATGGCAGATCTGCTCATTAGCAGGAGTTCCCCAAAAGAGGAATCGGTCCCACTTGAGACCCACTGCCTGGAGCTGCTCAGAATTACATCTGGTCTTCAGCCTGGCGTATGTGAGCTGGGAAGGAATGTACCCCTGCTTTATATCGCTCTTAGTATTGTGGTTGTTCTTTACCTCGAGTTCTCCAATTTCTCTTAGGCCTTAGCATCAAAGGTAGGTAGTACTATGGGGCAGAGTATCCTCCCCTCAATATGACTGCAGGGTTCCACATCAAATTCTAGATCAGGGGGGGCCACAACCCCGGGGCCACGGTCTATTTGGAACCGGGCCACGCGAGAGATAGGCTTATCTTCTCTCTTGCGCGAGTGGAGCTGCACGGAAGATGGCCGGGAAAGCTGCAAGTTGCAATCACATGACATCTTGCCTATCAAACGTAGTGATGCACTTAATGACTGCAGCAAAAAAGGTCGTGATGCCTTGCTTAGCGAGGAATTTTTGGGTCCCAATTGTGGTTGGAACAAGCGGGTCAAAAGAGAAGCATGCAAAAAATAAAGATGACAGTAAGACCAAGTTGGAAGAGATTTGTTTTTGCTTTTAAAATTGGAACATACCTTCCATCTGCCGTGAATCCGCTTTTACCTGATGGTAAGTCTACATCGTCAATAGCGCTTTCCAGCTGCAGGAGAATCCCTTTAAGGCACATAAAGGAAAAGGGGGCAAAATTTAATTTGATTACCAACGGATGCTGACCTGGGAGGAGGGGGTCAAGTTTGTCATCAGTTCGGAGTCCCTTCTTGTCCACAAGAGATCCAAGTCCAGTCCTCCTTCAATTCCGTTGACTCTTAATCTACCACCAATTTGCCTTGAACCACCTATTAGTGTTCTGAGCTAAGCTTCCCCAGCAGCACGAATCCTTGTCCTCATCCTGATAAATCCCTTTTATTTAATTTACAGTGAATTCCTCTCCAGCAAAGTCTTTCCTCTCCCAAAGTCTTTCAAGATCGTTCACAATTACCGACCTTGATCAGGCTTGGAGAGAGGCCAGGCCGATATCTTTCAGACGCCACAATACTTGGCAAGAACGCAGGAATGAACTAATGGTCTCCTGCAAACTCCACTCCCCTTTCGCTCCTCTTCTATTCCCTCTGGGAGGGGCCATTCACTGACCACCTGTGGCCTTACTCCCAAGTTGACCCGTTCTTTAGCTGTTCCCTTCATCTGGCAACTCTGCTCATGTGCTCACTGGGAACAGGCTCCAGCTGTTCTTCTGCCTCACTGATGTCTGACTCTGAAGGCAGCTGGTAACTGTCAGACGGCCCTGGCCCCCTCCCTGACTCCGACACAGAGCCCTCATCCGAGCCTTCCCCAGACCCCAGGACTGGCCCATGTTCCTCCCCAACCTCCTCACTGTCTGAATCTGCTGCCAGCTCTGCTGGCGGACCACAACACTTAGTTCAGATTCTTGTTTAGAGGTAGCATGGAATAAACTCATTTTGTGTTCACTTTGGACTTAACCCTGGCTCCCGATTTCTTGTGGCTGATGCCGCCCTTCTTATCTAAATGATTCTGCGAGGTTTCCAACTTCATTTTAAACTACATGTAGTTCAAACCTTCACGCCATCAAATCCTAAAATGGTCAGATCAAAAATGCAAACTGAACACTGCTCAAAGTTTGGAACAGGTTGACCTCCCTTACCGATGGTAACCGGGGCAGGGAACTAAGCCATGTGATCATACGGTACAATGTCATATGACTGCACTGACTTACAACAGAGGTTCTGGCAGTTCCAGTTGCCATTGTTAGGTGAATCCTAGGTGGTTGCAGTCTCCTGCAGTCACATGATCAGCATCTGTGACTTCCTGCAGGCTTTCCAATTGACCGCTTGTTAGAAGCTTGTAGTGAAGATCGGAAGTGATGATCATATGACTGCAGGACACTCTGGAATCACAATTGTGCCTCAGTCACAATCACATGACCCTGTGAACACTGCAAGAGCCATAATATGAGGGCCTGTTGTAAGTCTCCCTTGTTTAGTATCGTCGTATCTTTGAACAGTTGCTGAATGAGTGGGTGTTAAGCGAGGACTACCAGTATCGGATTATTTGGGCTAAACTCCACAAGGAAAAGACCGTTGACTTACCTGAACGGTCCTTCTATGTGCGCTGCGAGGGGAATCCAAGCAAGCATGGGTTAACTTTGTCCATTAGCCTAAAGACTGAGTTACGTAATTGTTGACCACGCCTCCTCTGACGGGGGTAATTCAGTTTTGTACAAAGGCTCAGACGATCTAAGAGATGGAACAAATGTCACAGAATGCAATAGTTAAGAGGTAAGTAAACCAACGATTGGAAGAGTAGGCAAAGGTCAAATGCCCGGACCAGCCGAAGCTGAGGGCGGGTTTGGATTCCCCTTGCAGCGCACATAGAAGGACCGTTTAGGGAAGTCAACAGTCGTTCTCCTGTGCGCTGCTTGGGGAATCCAAACACGGGACATGCCAAAGCAATGAAGTCAAGGGCAGGAGCTAGGCTAGTCAGGGGCCCTAGGTGGTGAAAGGACTCTCTGCAAGACTCGCCGCCCCAAGGAAGCCTCAGCCAAGGCATACATGTCAACTTTATAATGTCTGATAAAGGGCGACGTTGATGACCAGGTCGCCGCCCTGCAGATGTCTTCCACTGAGGCCTGTGTGGCCCAGGCCACCACGGTAGCAGCACTCCTGGTGGAATGGGGAGTGATGCGTCTGGGAAACGGTCGGGATTGACTGTCGTAGGCAAGGGCGATACACGCTTTCAAGCAGCGTCCAATGGTGTGTGAGGACACCTTCTGCCCCATGGATGATGGCTGACACAAACAGCGCTTCCGACCTTCTGAATGACGCAGTGCGTTTCACATAACAACGGAGAGCCCTGCGAACATCAATGTGGTGCCACCGCTGCTCCTGTGGATGTGAAGGCTGCGGGCAGAATGAGTTCTTGTGCTCTGTGGAACCAAGAATTAATTTTTGGAAGGAACACCAGGTCCAACTGCAGAACAACTCTGTTCGGATGGATGATGCAGAGGTCCTCGCGGACCAACAGCGCTGCCAGTTCCGACACCCTCCTAGCCGATGTAAATGCTACCAAGAAGACAGTTTTAAGGGTCAACAATCGGAGACTGATCATGCGGATGGGCTCGAATGGTGCAGCCTTGAGGGCCCTGAGCACCAGAGACAAATCCCAGGTAGGGTAGCGATGCTTGACCGGCGGCCTGAGGTTCAATGCGCCCTTCAGGAATGATCGGACCCTGGGGTGTTTTGCCGGGGGAACGGCCCCTGCCTGCCGCCAATCACAGTTGATAGAGCCGCAATCTGGCGGCGGAGGGAGTTGGGCGTTAGTCCCTTGTCCATGCCCGTTTGCAACAAGTCCAATACCTGTGGTACGAATATCTTGATCGGGTCAAGGCTGGCTGTCCGACACCATATGCAGAAAGCCTACCAGGTAGCCTCGTTGATGCGAGTTGTGGGCGGGCGTTACGCTGCCCGGATTGTGTCAATGACTTGTCAGAAAAGTGTTGTCGAGTCAAGATAGCCCACTCACGTGCCACACGGCTAATTGTAGCAGTTGAGGGTTTGGATGAATGAGAGCTGCTGGGAAAGGTGTATCCGATTGTCCGGTATTCTCCAGAGCGTGAGGTGGACAAATGGATGAGGTCGGCGTACCAGGGGCGGCCTGACCACATTGGAGCGATCAGGAGACGTCTGCCCGTTCCGCCAGGATTTTCTGAATAACAAGTGGAATGATTGGTAGAAGCGGAAATGCGTAAAGAAGGCCTTCCGGCCATGGGCTGCGAAGCACGTCGGTGCTCTCCACTCCCGATGTTTGGTACCTGGTGTAAAACCTCAGCAGATGCGAGTTGTGAGGCAGCACAAAGAGGTCCACTTCGGGCCAGCCGAACCTATGAGACAATTCCTGGAACAGGGCCGGATGGAAACGCCACTCTACCGTGGCCCTGCTCAGCCAATCCGCCTGTGTGTTGGCTGTGCCCGATATGTGCTCCGCTCGAATCGATAGTAAGAGGCTCTCCGCCCAATGGTGAAGTCTCTCCGCTTCCAACACCAAGGACCTGGACCGCGTGCCTCCTTCGTGGTTGACATGAGCCTTGGAGGCCATGTTGTCACTGAGGACTAACACATGGTCGGCCGTCACCAGGTCCCGAAATTCGTGGAGGGCTAGCCGGATGACCCGAAGCTCCAGCCAGTTGATGCTGTTCTGGAGTTCTTGGGCAGTCCAGTGTCCCTGTGCTACCCAGTCCAAGGCGTGAGCTCCCCAGCTGAATAGACTTGCATCCATCGTTACTACGATGCGGTCTGGCTCCTTGAAGGGGCATCCCTTGAGTAGTTTGGATGACATCCACCATCGGAGCAATCGTAGCACCTTGGGTGGCAAGGTAACCTTGGTCTGCGAGTGGCTGGTGTGGGCTCTCTAGAAAGGGAACAGGAACCACTGAAGCGGGCGCGCATGGAATTGTGCCCAGGGAACTATGTCTATGCATGACACCATTTTCCCGAGAAGTTGGGAAAGAGCTGCTAACGGTAACGACCTCTGTCGTAGCACTTAACTCACCAGGGTCTGCAGGCTCTGATGTCTCTCCTGCGATAATGATACCTCGTACAAGTCCGAGTTGATAAGAGTCCCTAGGTGCAATAAGGACCTGGTCGGGTGCAGATGGCTTTTCGGAAGGTTCAGGATGAATCCATGACACTGCAAAGTGTTGATTGTGACTGTAGGTCCCGGTGTGCCTGGATGATGACAGGATCAAGATGTCGTCTAAATAGCAATTGACTCTTATGGGCGTTGATCGAAGAGACACGGCTATAACCGCCAGCAACTTTGTAAAGGTTCACGGGGCTGAAGAAAGGCCGAATGGTAGTGCCCGGTACTGGAAATGGTGCCCGGCAAAGTGGAATTTAAGAACCTTCGGTGTGCCGGATGTATTGGAGGTCATCAATGGAGGTCATCAGGTTGCCTTGGCAAATGCAAGACAGGATGCTTTTTAGAGATTGCATCTTGAACCTCTGATACCTGAGCTACAAGTTGAGCCATTTCAAGTCTAGGATGGCCCACCATCCTCCCGAGCTTTTGGGGACTAGGAATAGTATTGAATAGAAGCCTAGTCGTTCTTGCCCCTGTGGTACACTTTCTATGGCATTGATTGACAACAGATGTTGGATCTCGGCGTCCATTAGATGCCATTTTATTTGACACCTGGGTACAGGGCCCCTGATGAAATGCCTCGGGGGATGATGAGAAATTCTAGAGTGAGGCCCTGCCTCACGGTCTGGATGGCCCAGGAGTTGGAGGTGGTTTCTGCCCACTGGTGGAAGAAGACTGTTAGGCGTCCCCCAATGTGCCCCACCCTGTGTGAGTCACCGGTATCTATGAAAGGACCGGTTGTTGGTGTTATGAAATGGCCGCTGCGCCTGGGGCTGCTGCTGGTTCTGCTGCCGGCCCCTATCTCTGATCCCGGAACGGTCCTGGGCCCTATCCTGAGGTTGTGTATAGGGCCTATTGTACTGGGAGTTATATGGGGCGGTAGTGTACCCCGAATCCCCAGCCCAAAATGGCTGCCTCCTATTGTAGGGCTGTTGTCTCCTGTCTGTATGTTTACTGGTCGATGGGAGGACCCTCTTCTCAATTAAGATAGGGTCTAATGCCGCGCCAAACAACGAACCACCTTTGAATGGGGTGGAGGCCAGCCGCCATTTGGAACGTAGGTCTGGCTGCAAATGGCGGAGCCATAGTAGGCGATGGGAGGCAACATTGGACACTACCGCTCGAGACGTGAATTTGGCCGCTTTGAGGGTAGCATCAGAGGAAAACTCTAGCGCTGCCACCAGTTTGTTGACGTCTTGGTGGAGACGCATATCATCAGGAGCAAGCCTGGTATGTAATTGCCTGAGCCACACTAGCGAAGTCCTGTTGAAGAACGAGGCTGCTGTTGCAGCCCGCAAAGCCCAGGCAGCTGCCTGGTACGTTTTATGAATGACCAGCTTGGCCTTACGGTCGTCAGCCTTGAGGCCCTCTGAAATTTCAGATGGGATCAAGGCTGGGGAGGCCAAGGGCAACTGAAGAGTCCACCGTAGGGAATTGGAGAATCCCATCCAGTTCAGGGGTGGAGGTGTAGAGCTTCCTGTCCCCATTGCTAGGTGGGGAAACAGCGATTGGTTGGGCCCATTGTTTTTGAACAACGTCTGAAAACAGTTTTGGAAAGGGAATGGCATCTTGTTCCTGTACCTGCTCAACGAACAAGCGCCCTGTGGGATCAAGTCCTACTGCGGTACTAGCCTGGGTGGAAGTACCACCCTTATTAGTCGTTGCTTTGCCCTTGTATAGAAGAGATTTAAATAAAGCAGGCCGGAACAACCCGGTTAATGCCTGCTTGTCCTACACTAGGCCCTCGTCATCGGAGAGTTCCAGGTCTGCCACCCCTTCCTCTTCACTTAACACCGATCCTTCACTGTAAACTGAGGGAAGCGGTAATGGGGGGGGGTCAGCCTGGGAATTAAGGGTGTCCCTAGCTGAGGTTGCAACCCTGGGCCTCTGGGTCCTGCGATGCAACTCTGCATCCACGCCCTGTGCAATGGCTGCTGAGAGCATGTTTTATAATGCAGGGGGAAGGTTGAACTCAGAACCTTCCTCAAGTCTCAGCCCAGCAGCTGTGGGGGTAAACGGGGCTGTAGGCTCCGAACGTGTGTGTGTGCTGGAGCCGAGGCTGGCCTGGCCTCAGAAGGACCAGGGGGAGATTGGGGCCCCAATTCCCCTTCCTCAGTTGCCAGTTCTAGCGGGATAGGGAGATCCGGAGACCAACCCTGTATTCCAGTTAAATGAATGGGAGAACCGGGTGAGGGGCCTTCAGCTACTAAAGCCAGAGGTGACCTGTTGGTGGCCATGGGGGCTTTTGATTTAGCCTTATCCTTGCACTTGGCGGCCCTAATCGGAGCCACAGATGAAGCGCGAGCCCTGTGACTAGCGGCCCTAGTGGTGGCTCTCCCCACCCTAGTACTGGTGCCGGCGGTCTCGGAGTGCAGCGGGGAAGAGGTAGAGATGGAACAATCAGCCATAATTACTGATAAGGAATTGAAAGGCTCTGCTCACGACCCAAGATCAGAGTTGATTGCCGGAAAGCTGAATTGGAATGATTCTGAATACTTGCAAAGAAACTACGTGCGCTGGAGTGGCAAAATGCAGAATCGACCTCCTCAGCTCCCACAACAAGCCGTTAGTGACATAGGCGCCGTTTGGGCACGAAACGCTAAGCGCACCCCTTCCGGATGTCCCTCGGCGCTCAGAGAGGCAGCGTCAAAATGGAGGAAGCGCACGTTAAGGGGTTTTTTAATTAAATGTTTTTTAAAAGTTGTAAGGGGTTATAAGGATGGGGGGGGGAGGGGTTGTAGGGATGGGGGGGGGAACCGGTTAGGAGGGATGGAAGAGCCAGGCACCTAGGTGTGGTCGAAAGAGGAGGGAGCGGAGTGGGGGAGGAGAGGGAAGATAGCATTCCTGTGCAGGGCTCCTTAATACCAACAGTCGTGGGGAGGGGCAGGTGCGAGGACAGTTTAAGAGCGCGTAGTCGGTTGGGAGACCGGGGTTTTTGGTCATTCCCGGTCGTCTGTACCAACCCCTGCATACTAGGTGGTCAGGATCTACAGACCCAAGGCCTGAGACTGCTGTTGTGCAACGCGAGGTCCGTTGTCAATAAGGCCCCCCTCATCCACGATCTAATTTTGGAGGGGGACCCGGACCTCGCCGGAATAACCGAGACCTGGTTCGGCCACGAGGGAGGTCTACCCCTTGTGGAAATGTGCCCGCCAGGTTATCGAGCATTTCACCAGCCTCGGGCCCAGGGAAGGGGCGGTGGGGTAGCAGTGATTATCCGGGAAGACTTAGAGCCGAGAGAGTTCACCGTGCCGCAGACATCCAGGTGTGAGTCCCTCGTCGTGAGATGGGGCCCAGGGAGGCAGTTGGGCCTGCTGATAGTATACCTGGCTCCTCGCTATACTTCAGCGGCCCTGCCCGAACTCCTTGAGCTGATCTCATCGGTGGCGGTTGAGACCCCCAAACTTTTAGTGATGGGGGATTTTAATCTGCCGTCGATGGGAGAAGCGTCTGAGGGGGTTCGGGAGTTCATGGCTTCCATGACAGCCATGGACCTGACCCAGTTAATTCAGGGCCCTACTCACAGGGGAGGCCACACCCTGGACCTTGTTTTTGTCTCTGGCCAGTGGACGAGTGATCTGGGAATAGGGGATCTAGACACTATTCCCCTGTCATGGTCGGATCACTCACTTCTCCGGCTGGACTTCCCTGGCGCTACCCCCCGCCGCGAGGAGGCGGAACTGGAAGGTATTAGATGGTTCCGCCCCAAGCGCCTGATGGAACCGGATAGGTTCCAGACGGAACTTGGGCCACCTCCTGTGGACCTGACCCGCCCCCGAGTGGAGGACCTGGTAGTCGCATGGAATAGTGCGACTACCGGGGCCCTAGACCGGGTGGCGCCTTTGCGGCCTCTCCTGCGGCGACGAACCACCCTGGCACCTTGGTTTACCGAGGAGCTAAGGGTGATGAAACGCCACAAGAGACGCCTAGAGAGTCGTTGGAGATCCTCCCGCTCCGAATTTGACCGAGCACAGGCACGAGCCTATTTGAAGACGTACCTTGTGGCATTAAGAGCGGCCAAACGTCAACATTGCGCCGCTCTTATTGCGTCTGCAGATAACCGCCCTGCCGCCCTGTTTCGGGTGACCCGTTCCCTCTTGTTTGAGAGACCACGGGAAGCCCCACTACAGGGCAGAGCAGAGGAGTTTGGGAATTATCTACAGGACAAAGTCGCTCAAATCCGGATGGGATGGACCCCTTTCAGTGGTTCAGTAGAGACGCCCGTTGCGAGTCTTGAGGGTCCGCTTTGGGAGGAGTTTGACTCGGTTGCCATCGAGGATTTGGACAGGTTGCGTGGACGTCTGCGACCCACCACATGTTTATTGGACCCGTGTCCCTCCTGGCTTGTACTGGCATCCTGGGAGGTTACGCGCGACTGGCTCCTGGGCCTGGTGAACGCCTCGTTGGGTGAGGGGTCTCTACCGGCCGCCTTGAAAGAGGCGGTGGTGAGGCCCCTGCTCAAGAAGCCTTCCCTGGACCCAACGGACCTAGTCAATTATCGTCCAGTCTCCAACCTTCCTTTTTTAGCGAAGGTTGTAGAGAGTGTGGTAGCACAGCAGTTCCCACGTCACCTGGAGGAAAATGATTATCTAGACCCGCGCCAGTCCGGCTTCCGACCCGGGCACAGCACGGAGACGGCCTTGGTCGCATTGGTTGATGATCTCTGGAGGGCCAGAGATAGGGGTTGTTCCTCTATCCTGGTCCTATTAGATCTCTCGGCGGCGTTCGATACCATCGACCATGGTATCCTGTTGCACCGGCTAGAGGGGCTGGGAGTCAGGGGCACCGTTTTACGGTGGTTTGGCTCCTACCTCTCTGGTCGGACGCAACGTGTGTTGACAGGGGAGCAGAGTTCGACCCGGAGGCCACTCACATGTGGAGTGCCACAGGGATCGGTGCTCTCGCCTCTCCTGTTCAACACATATATGAAACCGCTGGGCGAGATCATCCGTGGTTTTGGAGTGGGATATCATCTGTATGCTGATGATACTCAGCTATACATTTCCACTCCGAACCACCCCAATGAGGCCGTCGAAATGATGTCCCGGTGTCTGGAGGCCGTACGGGTCTGGATGGATGGCAACCGACTAAAACTCAACCCTTCCAAGACGGAGTGGCTGTGGCTTCCGGCCTCCCGGTTCAACCAGGTGCTTCCATCTCTGGCCATCGGGGGCGTCCAACTAGCCCCCATGGAACAGGTGCGCAATTTGGGCGTCCTCCTGGATGCCCGGCTGTCCATGGACAACCATGTAACAGCCGTGGCAAGGGGGGCGTTCCATCAGGTTCGCCTGATGCGCCAATTGCGCCCCTTATTGGACCGGGATGCCCTACGCACAGTCACCCATGCGCTAGTGACGTCTCGCCTGGATTACTGCAATGCTCTCTACATGGGGC
The DNA here is from genome assembly GCF_964273705.1 of Natrix helvetica. Lineage (NCBI taxonomy): Eukaryota > Metazoa > Chordata > Lepidosauria > Squamata > Natricidae > Natrix > Natrix helvetica. Next base: position 173,627,467 of record NC_138549.1, read on the forward strand.
TTCCCTTGAGATGCACTCGGAGACTACAGTTGGTCCAGAACGCGGCCGCGCGGGTGATTATGGGGAGGACTAGATACTCCCCTGTAACACCTCTCCTGTGCGAGCTGCACTGGCTGCCTGTGGTCTACCGAGTGCGTTTCAAGGTTTTGATTATGATCTTTAAAGCGCTCCATGGCACAGGGCCTAGTTATATGCAGGATCGCATCCTGCCCCACACATCCCTACGACCAATTCGCGCACACAGAGAGGGACTTCTCCGGGTGCCGTCCGCCAAACAGTGTCGGGGGGCGACACCCAGGAGCAGAGCCTTCTCTGTGATGGGCCCAGCCCTGTGGAATGACCTCCCCCGTGACATCAGGATTACTTCCGATCTCCGCTCCTTCCGTGTACAGCTGAAGACCCACCTCTTTCAATTATCCGGCCTGGCTCAATCGCAATCGTAATTTTCCCATTCCTCCAAACTGTTTTAAATTGTCCTTAAATATTAATTTTTATTGGGTTTTTACAATTGGGGTATTTTAAAGTTGATTTTTAACTGTCTATTGATGTAATTTGTTTCCTCCTCCGTGTATGTATGTAGGTATGTTGTGTATGTATGTACGTTTGGTGTTGTTATATATTTTTTATGTTTTATGCTCCATTGTACGCCGCCCCGAGTCCTACTTGGAAAGGGAGCGGCTAATAAATCCAAATTTATTATTATTATTATAAAATGGCCGCCGCGGCAGAAAGAAATGGCGCAAAATTCAAATGGCGACCGCTTGTTACTAAGCGCTGTACGAACCGCAGCCGACACGACCGAAGGCAATACGAAGGGAACGGCAGCGCCGCAATCATGAGGTAATGAGTCACGTTGGGCCGATTGCGCCCTCTAAGCGGATCGTGGCCACTCAAACCGACGCGAGAGGCGAACCTACTCTCACAGCAGCACCCGCGGGGCAGAGAACAGCAAACCGACTCACATCCACAGCAGCTAGCTGCTGCGATTCTTCCAATGTGCTGGTCCTCCCCCGGCCGCGAGAGCCTTAAGGGAAACTGCCGAACACCAACGGGAACAAGTCTAACTCAGTGTAATTGCTGCTCGTTGAAATGAGCAAGCAACGCAGCTCACGCTTGCTTGAATCACAATTCAGTCCAAAAGCACGAAATAAAACCAGACGAAGGAATTCCAGAAAGAACAACTAATTAAATAAGAAAATTAAGGGATAAACAAAATAAATAAGGAGTAATTTGTCTAATATCCTAGAAGAGAAATTTTTTTTATGTCTCTTTAGGCTGGAATGAGTTAAGAAACTGAATTACCCCAGTCAGAGGAGGCGTGGTCAACAATTACGTAACTCAGTCTCTAGGCTAATGGACAAAGGTAACCCATGCTTGGATTCCCCTCGCAGCGCGCAGGAGAAAAGGTACTTACGCTTTATTTTTGCTATGTCTTCAAGTTCCATATTCAGTCCTGTTGAAGAAAAAGAGTTTTCCTTCAGTTTAGACTTACAGATGCCATCTTTTTCTATCATTGCATATACCCATATAAAGATAAATATTCATGTAATATATCTGCAGCTATTATTAAGAGATTTATTTCAGATTTCTGTGGTGGGCCAAAAATGAATGACAAGAAGGTAGTTGTTCAAGAACATCTACAGGAATCTTGCAAGCCACTTCAGTTTCAAAACAGCCATGCCGCACAATCACACAGATAGGTTGTGCCCACTGCAGAACAGTAACAACCGTATGTTACGTTTATGAAGTCATGCAGAATTTCACTACTCCCTGACACTTGGGAAAAAAGAAAGAAACTAGATCTTTTGACAAAAAAAGAAACCCCTTCAAATCCCTGTGTCCCCAATTGGCCCAGAATTACACAGTTTTATCACCCCCTTTGCCAAATCTCCACCAAAGAACAGCGGTGGTTGTGCATAAACATAAGAGACAGTGGGTAGATGATTTCTTTCTAAGTCATCTTGGAATCATTTATTTAAAATCAAGGGTAAATCCAGGATAGAAAAAAATTCAAACTTCGCAATGCGTTTTTTCTATCTTTGATGACTGATGAAACCTCATTTAGCCTAAAATAGAACTACTGTACTTGATTGCTAACTGGGATTGGAGTCTCTGACTACGAAATGTCACTGCCTCGAGTATTTTTCCAGCTGGTGTTAACATTTTGTAGATTTTTTTAAGTCTTAAAAGAGTTTGAGATCAGTTTAATATTTTTTTCTACTTTCTGTAGCTATTTGGATGCTTAAATTGTCTTCAGAATGTCCCACCCACACAACTATCCTTTCAACCCAAGGGAAAAATATGCTTACAGGTAGTCCTCAACTTACAACCGGTTACATTTTACAACAGTTTTGTTGAAAACCAGCACTTACTTCTGGTTTTTGGCAAAACCACACCCATAGCAAATACAGGTAGTCCTCGACTTACAACCACAACTGAGCCCAAAATTTAGGTTGCTTAGTGAGACGTTTAAGCGAGTTTGGCCCATTTTATGACCTTTCTTGTCATAGTTGTTAAGTGAATCCTTGTGGTTGTTAAATTCATCAGACTGTTGTTAAGTGAATCTGGCTTCCCAATTGACTTTGCTCGTCAGAAGGTCGCAAAAGGGGATCCCATGAACCCCGGGACACTACAACCGTCATAAATATAAGTCAATTGCCAAGCGTCTGAATTTTGATCATATATCCATGGGGATGCTACGACGCTTGCAAGGGGGAAAAATCACCCTTTTCAGTGTCATTGTAACTTTGAATGGTCACTAAACAAACTATTGTAAGTCGATGACTACTTATAATGGTTCACCCTTACAACAAGTCCTGATGATGTTACCTAGTTGGATAATGAAATATCTGCAAGAAAACAAGCAAGCTCAGATAGCCCCAAGGAGCCTTCATTTCAACCCTGAGCTACAAATATTCTCCTTTATTGAGACTTACAACTGCGATGCTTGCACTTACAACCACATTTGCTTAATTACTGTCACAAAAACCATTGTAAAATCATATTGGGTTATGTCAGGGGTGTCCAAACTTGGGAACTTTAAGACTTGTGGACTTCAACTCCTAGAATTCCCCAGCCAGCCATGCTGGCTGGGGAATTCTGGGAGTTGAAGTCCACAAGTCTTAAAGTTCCCAAGTTTGGACACCCCTGGATTACGTGATTGACACATTTTACAACCATCATGGCAAATGATTTTTTGGGCCAATTTCGTTGTATTTATTTTACAATGACAATAAAGACTATACTATACTAAATGGCGTACGTTGAGGACTAGCTGTACTATAATCATCTTTGTTGCTCTTCTCTGCACTCTTTCTACAGTCTCCACATTTTTTTACATCGTGGCGACCAAAACTACTTGCAATGCTACATTCAGTTTTGGTCACCACGATGTAGAAAAGATGTGGAGACTCTAGAAAGAGTGCAGAGAAGAGCAAGAAAGAGGATTAGGGGACTGGAGACTAAAACATATGAAGAACGGTTGCAGGAACTGGGTCTGTCTAGTTTAATAGAAAGAAGGACCAGGGGAGACATGATAGCAGTCTTCCAATATCTCAGGGGTTGCCACAAAGAAGAGGGAGTCAAGCTATTCTCCAAGGCACCTGAGGGCAGAACAAGAAGCAATGGGTGGAAACTAATCAAGGAGAGAAGCAATTTAGAACTGAGGAGAAACTTCCTGACAGTTAGAACAATTAATCAGTGGAACAGAAGTTGCCTCCAGAAGTTGTGAATGCCCCAACACTGGAAGTCTTTAAGAAGATGTTGGATAGCCATTTGTCTGAAAGGGTATAGGGTTTCCTGCCTAGGCAGGGGGTTGGACTAGAAGACCTCCAAGGTCCCTTCCATCTCTGCTATTGTATTGTATAAAACCATGCCCTCCCCTCTTAGGTGGCGCAGTCAGTCCGTAGGCTCCTGTGCGTGGAGCCGACCCTACCTGAGTTGCCATATTCCATATTGAATTCAGCGTTAAATTCATTCTGTTCAATTTTTTTGGACTGGTCTTCTAGGACAATGTTGATGGCATCGATGGCTGAAGCTAAGTCGTAGGGAGTCAAGTCAAAGGAGGTCAACTCTTCACACAATTGCTCCTGGAAAAGAAGAAGAAGAAGAAAAAAACACAATGGAACACTTTGCATTTCGTCACTTGCACAGTTACTTTGCACGTTTGTGCAAGGGCAATTCTTGTGCTGCAAAGACAGCGGCATCCATAGTGTCAGCATCCCAGGTAGCGTCCAAAATTAAATTAAGAGTCCAATCTCCCACTGCCATGCTGGCAGCTCCACCCATCCAGGTCCGGTCAGGTGCAGAGGTGCCAAGACAAAGGATGACCTTGGGCTTCTAGAAAGGAATTTTGTTTTGGCTACATAACATTCTACTTCGTACCATCCCCCCCTCCCATTTCTTCAAGTTCCCCAGTTTGAAATACTCTGTTCTAGGGAATCCTTAAGCCAGGGGTGTCCAAACTTGGCAACTTTAAGACTTGTGGACTTCAACTCCCAGAATTCCCCAGCCAGCAGAGCTTATGGACTTGAAGTCCATAAGTCTTAAAAGTTGCCAAGTTTGGACACCCCTGGCCTAGTAGAATAGAAGTGTGGCAGGCCAAAGATCCAAAAGGAACATGGCCTGGCACATAAGAGTCAATAAAATTATCCTTTTTATAATATGCTTATTTGGCTACTTCAAGCAGCATCCAAATCTTTCTGTCCTCCGTTCTGATTGCTGTTGTCAATCAACACCAGATGCTTCAGAACAAGGCGTAATGGTTGCACAATTTTTTCTTCCTCAAGGGGGAAATGTTATATTTTTGACGTATTACTTCAGGAAAACCCTAAAATAACTTCAGAGTCCTAAATATTCTCCATCCTGCTTCAAATTAAAAGACTTAAGGACGGTGTCTCTTTGTGGTAGTGAAAGTGATAGCAGATTGTTCTGAAACAAGTTGTGAAGTTGTGAAGGCCCCAACACTGGAAGTCTTTAAGAAGATGTTGGATAGCCATTTGTCTGAAGTGGTATAGGGTTTCCTCCCTAGGCGGGGGGTTGGACTGGAAGACCTCCAAGGTCCCTTCCAACTCTGCTATGGTATTGTATTGTATTGTATTGAGACAAGAGTTAAATATTAATATCAAATTCTTTCCCACAGTGTAGCTGTTAGTCCTTTAATCCTATATCGTGCCCACACCGGAATGCATGTGCATGCATGTGTGCGCACCAGAGCATTGGAAACCCAAATACAAGCTGGCTGGTGGACACATGCCTGTTTTGGGGCTGTTTTCCGGGCCATTTTCAGGCCGTTTTCCACCTGAAAACAGCCTGAAAATGGCACGAAAAACCTCCATTTTTTTAAACCAGAAGAGCAGCTGGCGATAGCACATGTCCATAGAGAGGGCTCTGCGTGCCACCTTTGGCACACGTGCCATAGGTTTGCCATAACAGCTATATAACAAGGATGTCCAACTTTGATAACTTGAAGACTTGTGAACTTCAATTCCCAGACGCCATGGCTGGGGAATTCTGGGAGTTGAAGTTCATTAGCCTTAAAAGTTGCCAAGGTTGGACACCCCTCTCTCTATATAGGCGTTCCTCGGCTTACAACAGTTCATTTAATGACTGTTTGAAAACACAACAGCACTGTAAAAAACTGAATCATGACCGTTTTCACACTTACGACCATTGCAGCAGGCCCCAGGGTCATGGGATCAAAATTCAGAAGCTTGGCAACTGTTTCACATTTATGACAGTTGCAGTGTCATGTGATCTCCTTTTGAGACCACCTGACAAGCAAAATCAACGGGGAAGCGAGATTCCCTTAACAGCCGTGTCACTAACGTAAACAACTGCAATGATTCCCTTAACAACAGTGGCAAGAAAGGTCGTAAAATGGGGCAACGTTCACTTGACAAATGTCTCGCTTAGCGATGGAAATTTTGAGCTCAATTGTGGTCATACGTCGAGGACTCCCTGTACTCATAAGGCAGCTTTGCCTGTTTATGATAGTAGGGGGTGAAAGTGGAGGAAAAACTTGGCATTTAAAAACAATTACGTGCCTCTCAAGGGGACCAGACCTAACTGTCCTGTAATGGAAGATACGCAGTGCAGTTGAACGTGGTTTCCCAGTTTTCAAAATAATACCAATCATCCCAAATTCGGAAGCCACCTCTCCCATGTTTAATTGAAAAATGTATTCTTATAATTATCACTGGATAACAAACTAGGTTATTTCTCAGCAGGATACGAGGGTATTGCTACAAAGACGCACTCTCCTTTCAAATTAATCATTTACACTTCGTGTTTTTTTCATTTCATAGCAAACCGCCAAGCGAGACTCAACAGTGATGTAAAAGGGAACCTTTCCTTAGATCAGAATATTCGAGCAGGGAGTTTATTACCAGCTTGTTTTATAATAACGATTTGGAAAGGTAGTAGGTGATCTAAAAGGAGGAAATGTTTCCCAGAGGATGATACAGGTAATCCTTGATTTACCACCTGTCAAAGTCACAACAGAATCCGCAAAAGGGTGCAGGTAGTCCTCCCCTTACAACAGTCCATTTAGTGACCGTTCAAAGTTACAACGGCACTGGGGAAAAAAATGACTTATGACAGTTTTTGACACTTATAGCCGCTGCAGCATCCCCAGGGACATGCAGTCAAACTTTGGAAGCTTGGCAATTGGCTCATATTTATGACGGTTGTGGTGTCCCAAGGTCATCGGATCTCCTTTAGCGATCTTCTGATGAGCAAAGTCAATGGGCAAGCTAGATTCACTTAGCAACCGTGTTACTAATAGTCGTCACTTTACGACTATGGCAAGGAAGGCCGTTAAATGGGGCAAAAACATTGCTTAGCGACAGAGATTTTGGGCTCACTGCCATCATAAGGCGGGGGCTGCCTGTAGTTCTCTTATACGCTCAGCGGGTCCTTCTGGTTACTTGCACGCCTGACTGATCCCAAAATGATGGATCCAGAGACACGCAGCAAGCCATTTCAAAAAAGGAAGGATCGTCCATTCTGTGGCAGTTCCAACGATTTTAGCTGCAACCCTGGATCCTTGCGGCCATAAGAAGATCTCGCCCACTGCCCACAACTGGAACAATATTGTCACTGAATTGTCTTTGGTGATAGGTGTTGTCCTGCTTTTACTGGCTGATTTCTCTTTTGTGCCGCTGTCTGTGATGGGTAATTGTGCTGTTGATTATAATTTAATTTAATTTATAACTCAAAAATAATATAATTTAATAAACGGTATATAGGGTTTCCTGCCTAGGCAGAGGGTTGGACTAGAAGACCTCCAAGGTCCCTTCCAACTCTGCTATTGTATTGTATAATCCTGGTGGGTTGTTTTTTTTTTTTTGAAGTTTTTTATTTTTCTCTTTCAAGTTCATTCACAAATATACACTCTTATAATTACTATTAACATTTATCTATTCATCATTAATCTTTATCGTTATTTTCTTACAAATATAGAGAATACAGTTTGGGTCACTTTCTTGCCACCCCATGCCTCCATCTTATTTTGCAACAACCTTGTTCCCTCTATCTTCTCTACCTCCCTTCTCTGCCTTCTTCTTCCCTCTTCTCCTTCCTCTCTTCTTCTCCCCCCCCACTTCTCCTCCTTCTTACCCTCTCTCCTACTCTTAATTCCCCTCCTTTACTTCCTCTGCTTTGCCCTTTCTTCCTTTCCCTCCTCATCCTTCCTCCTTTCTGTTGTTGCCCTTGCTTATTTACTTTCTCTGATGGGTTCTCGGGATGGCATTTCACCAATCCAGTGGTGGGTTCCAGACCTCGGGTCACCCACATGACATGCGCGCTGCATGCGTTGTAGCTGCAAATGATGCTTCTGCAAGCCTCTGTGATGCTCCAGCTGCTCGGCGGAGCGTCGCGCAGGAGCTGTATGCGCCATGTGCATGCACGGAAGCACCAAAAGCTTTAAAACACGGTAAGGAGCTCGGCCGGGCAAATGGGCGCTCCGGAGCACCGTACCGGAACAGTACCCAGTGATCCGGGCAGGCTCTGGTACGCCCATACCGGGGTGTACCGCCTGCAACCCACCACTGCAGCAATCCCAACTTTATATTTTCATACATAAAATTTTCTGTTACATTTTGTTTCTAATAATAATTCCTCTTGTATCATTTTTTAACTTGTATACTTGCATTTTTGCATAATTTAATCCTGTTTTGATCCCACTGGGTTGGCTTTTGCTTGTTCCTAACCATAGATGTTTCAATTTTAAGTTGATGTGGTCCTAGACATTGTGCGTATTTTAATATTTATATATTTATGCTACACCACGAAGTAAAAAATGTAAAAATTTTAAATTTTGACATAAATTGCCATGAATCTGCATGCAGGAAACCTAATAAATAAGGAGCCGCTTGTAAGCCTTGTAATAAAATCAAGACAGAGTTCTGTAAAGGACTATATATTCAGAAAAACAGAACAGAATAGACAGGGTTGGAAGGGACCTTGGAGGTCTTCTAGTCCAACCCCCTGCCTAGGCAGGAAGCCCTATACCGTTTCAGACAAATGGCTATCCAACATCTTCTTAAAGACTTCCAGTGTTGGGGCATTCACAACTTCTGGCGGCAACTTCTGTTCCACTGATTAATTGTTCTCACTGTCAGGAAGTTTCTCCTCAGTTCTAAATTGCTTCTCTCCTTGATGAGTTTCCACCCATTGCTTCTTGTCTTGCCCTCAGGTGCTTTGGAGAATAGGTGGACCCCCTCTGTAAATTCTGTAAAGTCTTCTAAGCAGAAAAAGCTTAAATCCGACTGTGCTTGTTCATTTGCTATTACTGTATTTTTCGGAGTATAAGACGCACCTTCCCCCCCCTAAAAGAGGGTGAAAATTTGGGTGCATCTTATACACCGAATGTAGTCCCACCCACCCACCCACTGGCCCCTACCCTTTGGCCTCTGCCTCCCAGCAATTTACCTCTTTGCAGCAAAGGGGCTTGCGGAAGCTTCAATAAGCTATAGCAACCCCTGCAGCCTGTAACAGCTGATGATCGGGAGAAATTGAAAGTGAAACTAGCTGTTTGCTCCACATGGCAAATTGATGGGAGGCAGATTTTTTTTTCTTGTGCTCATCAGGCTGTTTGCTGCAAGGAGGTAAGTCAACAATTATAAATGCCTATAGAATGTTCAAATTGTTAGACTTATTTTTTAAAGACTGCTTTATTATTATTCTAGACAACTTAACAAAATAAAGAGGCTTTTTAAAATAAATGCTTGATCTGAAGAGGCCCTGTGCTATTGTATTAAAAAGCGCTATTCTTTTAAATAGCAGAGAATAACTATACTTCCAGAAAGCACATCAATTTTAACAGCATCTGTACAAGTAAAGTCTGAAATATAACACTACAAACAGTGTATATTGTCTGTACTGTTCGTTGCAAGGAGGTAAATTGCTGAGAGGCAGAGGCAGATATTTTCCCCTTGTTTTCCTCCCAAAAATCTAGGTGCGTCTTATACTTTGGAGCATCTTATACTCCAAAAAATACGGTAAATAACATTTAAACAACAGGTCTCCTGAAGAATTGAGAGAAAAATACAATAATATCCCCCATTCCACACCTAAGGAATAGAGGAAATAACCTCAATGTAAGAATTCTGAGGGGACAGGTGGCGAGATTTGTAAAATATCCCCAAATTAAACTTAGAAAAAAATATATGCTCCTTCTGCCAAAGAGCTCCTTTTACATAGTTTACCATTATTACACAAATGCTCTACTGCATGTTTTTGGTGATTCATCCTTTCCATCCTTTCTTGTCTAATGACTGTCTCTTAAGATCTCTTGAAAAAGTATATATATATATGTGCTGATTAATACGGCTTTCCTGCAAAAAGGGAACCTAAATGTTTTTCAAGGAGTACAAAGTAGGAACAAGTTGATTGTATTTTTACTTACCACGTTGTGAGCTTCATCAAGTATTACTACAGCCCCTTTCAAGTCGAGGTTATGAGCTTTTCGACTCTAGGAAAGAGCAAATTACAATGCTTGGTCTCAATTAGTTGCAATGCAGGTAGCTCTCCGCTTATGACTATAAATGACCCCAAAATTTCTGCCACTAAGCAAGACAGTTGTTAAGTGAGTTTTGCCCCATTTTACAACATTTCTTGCCACAATTGTTAAGTGAATCAGTGCAGGTGTTAAGTTAGTAACACTGTTGTAATGTGAACCTGGCTTCCTCATTGATGTTGCTGGTCAGAAGGTCACAAGAGGTGTACATGTGATCCCGGACACTGCGACCGTCATAAATATGAGACCGTTGCCAAGCATCTGAATTCTGATCATGTGACCAAGAGGATGCTGCAGTGGTTTTTAAGTATGGAAAATGATCATCAGTCACTTTTTTCAGTGCCGCTGTAAATTCAAAAAGTCACTTAGCAAATGGTTGTAAGTCGAGGACTGCCTGTACTCGAAATAATCCTTTATGCTATAGCTCTAATCAACTCAAAAATTAATTCATCCTTTCATTACAGGTAGTCCTCGACTTACAACCATTCATTTTGTGAACGTTCAATGTTACAAATGCACTGAAAATTATCAATCCTCGCATTTACGACGATAGCAGCATCCCATGGTCACATGAACAAAATTCAAGCACTTGGGTTTACAATGATTGCAGCCTCCTGGAAGGTCATTTGATTGCCATTTTCAACCTTGTCAGCTGTTCTGACAGAGGCTTCCCAAGAGCCTGAAGCAAAGTCCTGGTCCCGACAAAAACGCCTTTTATTTATTTCCTGTGAATTCTGCTCGTTCACATCCAGCAAAGTCTTTCAAGGGAGGATTTACGGTCACAGACCTTCTCTGGCTTGGAGAGCTGGCAGGCCGATCTCTGCAGAACTTGGCAAAGAGCCTCGGAGAGTCACGAACCAATTAAGACAACGAATGGTCTCCTGCAAACTCCACTCCCCTCTCGCTCCTCTTTTATTTCCTCTGGGAGGGGCCATTCATCGTCCACCTGTGGCCTTACTCCCAAGTTGACTCTTGTTCTTTAGCTGTTCCCTTCATCTGGCAGCTCTGCGCATGCACACACTGGGAACAGGCTCCAGCAGTTCCTCTGCCTCACTGATGTCTGACTCCGAAGGCAGCTGAAAAATAGCATACGGCCCTGGCCCACTCTCTGCCTCCGACACAGAGCCCTTATCAGAGCCTTCTCCAGACTCCAGGACTGGCCCAGGTTCCTCCCCAACCTCCTCACTGTCCGGATCTGCTACCAGGTCTGCTGGCCACTGACGGGTCACAACACCAGCCAACTTCTAACAAGTAAAGGCAATGGTAAGAAGGTGGGTTCATTTAAGAACTGCATGATTAACTTAACAACCATGACAAAAAAGGTCATAAAATTGGACCCCACTCACTTAACAACTGCCTCGCTTAGAAATGGAAATTCTGGTCGCAGTTGTGGTAGCAAGCCAAGGACGATCTATAGGCCTGATACTCAGTAAGCACTACCGCAGAAAGATTCACTGAGTCTCTGATGGGAGGTGAAGAAATCATGTTCTCTGATGCAAGTGAAGATTCTACAGTGGGTTCCCTCCTCCCCCCCCCCCCCCCAATCTTGGCAACTTTAAGATGTACGGACTTCAACTCCCAGAATTCCCCAGCCAGCAATGGAGAACAATGTTCAACAGCATCACAGATCTACGTAATCTACGCAAACACTAACATAGGAGTCCCCAACTCTTGGGCTGCGGATTGTTACCGGTTCGTGGCCTGTTAGGAACTGAGCCACGCAAACAAGCAAAGCTTCATCTGCACAGAAGCTTGCTAGCATGTGAAACCGTCCCCCCCCCCACACTGCCCATCTGGTCCATGGAAAAAAGGTTGGGGACCAGTTCTGACCCCCCCGCTCTCGTATACCAACACACAAAGTCTCTTCCAGATGTTTATTGACATACAGGTTCAACCTGGGCAGCAATCCAGCCTGCCAAGGTCCAGATAGCACTCTGGGCAGCAATCCAGCTACAGCGACACCCCTTGGCAGCAATCCAGCTACCAAGCTCCAGATAACAACCTTAGCAGCACTCCTGCCTGCCAAGGTCCAGGGAACAGATTGGCAGCAATCCAGGTAAACCCTTTGGCAGCAATCCAGCCTGCCAAAGTACGACACAGATCTGAGAGCTTCTCCAACTCCAATGATCAGTTGATTCCTGCAAAGGGTGTGTTCACAAGCAGTCCCTTTATAGTCTGGAGAGGAGTCTAATTATCAGCAGCTGAGAGCAATTACCTCCTGTAATTGCTCAATTGCTCCTTACCGGTAGCACGCCGGTAACGAGCATCTAATAGCTCACTGCTGATGTCTGACTCACTGTCCTGTGACTCCTCCCCACTGCTCCAAGGCATGACATCAGGAGCCCCCTTCCTTTGGCTTTCACCACTGCTCCATGCCTCAGGCGCCTCCTGGTGGCCAACCAGCCTCTCTGCGCCCTGCTCAGAGTCGGAACTCTGTCCAGGGTCCTCCACATCCTCCTGAGCCGACTCAGAGGGACCCTCGCTGTCGGAGTCTGGTGGCAACTCCAACGGCTCCTGCTGGGCCACAACAGGGACCTATGCGCTAACAGATGACCCGTCAGTCTCTTACTTCAGAATATATGACACAAATAAAGAGAGGACTTTGTCACGTCATCCAAATGCCTCCATGATTCCATATGCATGATTGCCATGCTAAAATATAGGACATTTTTTTTTGAGGGGGGGTATCTAACACAAAATCTGGTAAAGTTACTGCACTGTATTAAAAGGTAGAAAAACAGAATGAAAAACGCACTGAGAATTTTTACTAGTTCAGTTCAGTGGTTTGAGAGACAGGGAAAAAATGAGCTACGTAGTTCTGAAACTCTAGCATGAATTATTACCTATTCGGTTGCTAAAATTCCTGCTCCCTCTGAAACTCGTCAGGTTCATTAGCTGCGTGGGGAAAGCTAATTTAATAAGTCCAACTTCTCTGCAGTGATGAAACAGACTCACTTGATCACTAGCTTTCTAAGTGCTCCTGACACAATTGTGGATGGACCCTGGGATCATAAGGCATTTGATGATTCTGGGCCAGCTCCATAATTTCCACTCTGACCACAAACCTCTGAGTTGATCTAGATTCTGTACCAAGGGAAGATAAACCCAGATGCTCCCTAGTAACCAAATTCAACTGACAATCTACATCCGGTTATCTTTGTCACAGAATTTGTAAACGCCAAAGAGCATTTCCCAAAATATACAAATCAGGTTTGATTCTTTTGAATTAAATATATATATATATATATATATACAACATGTACCTTTGAGTCCAGCAGGTAGTTATAAGGCATAAAAATGATGTCGGCTTGCTGTTTCAGACTCCGAGAAAGATAATAAGGGCAAACTCTGTTCAAAGAGAAATTTTAAAAAATTACACAATGCCTTCTGAGTTACATTGTTTTCAATAAAGCTTTGGTGTGTTTATCAAGAACTGTCTGCCATCTTTTTAATGAATGACAAAACTCTACAAGCCAAGATATCTCACTTGTGGCTTGGCCATAAATTCATTAGGTGCTATTAAGTCAAAATAACTGCCACTTTCCAATTGCAGGGCTATTCCAGCATTGCTTAATATCCACATAATGCTGTTCCTTGTCATTTATGAGTTCCGTTTTAGCCTACAACCAAGGGTAACTAAACTATGGATAATGAAGCCTTAAGTCTATGGAAACATTCTGGAACACAAAACCATGGGGAAAGCACAAAAAGAACGAAAGGGCTGAGAAGATTGCGGAGTATATTATAGGACGGTGTTTCTCAATTTTAGTAACTTTTTAGATGTGTGGGCTTCAACTCCCATGGTTGAAAAAAAATATTGCAATATAGGAAGATTGGCAGCAGACTGATGGAAATGTGGAGCCAATAAATACTTTTATATACACGTAAAATATATTAGAATCTCTCACTATGAACACGGTTCAGGAAATCTTTTACTGTAGATAATGAGGTGTATATTCATCAGCCACATTTACAAAAGGGAGTTTATTTATCTATCTGCCTATAAACTTCTAAAAGTCTTCTTGGTGTCTGTAACCTTTAACTGAATGAAATGGTGCATCTCAGGGAAAATACTACAGGGAAAATATTACACAGGGAAAACACCAAGGTACTTCAAGAAGATTAACTTAACAGAATGCAGCCAAAAACTGGGACCTCGTGAAATTGAAATCAGGCAAATTTTATAAAACATTTTCTGACATCCAAATGATCATGTTATTTTACGACATAATACAAAATGTCATAAAACAACCCCCCTGGTCAACTCCTGATGTTTGACTGTTCAATCAGGGCTACTTCCAAGGCAGATGTATCTCTGAAAATCTTCCTGAATTTTTAAGAACTTTTCCAATACATTAGATACTTCGGCGATACTTAAAGGCATTTGAGGAAATCGGGTAAGAAATATCCCTGAAACAATAACCAAAGGGCCACGGATTGTCTAGTATGCAACTAAAACTCTTGTGACTGTAACATTTAACTGTGTGAGATGGAGTGCATAGGGGAATCATTTTTGAACCAAGGCAGTTCAAATGGACTAATTTACAGAATGCATCCATGGGATTCAAATCTGGCACATTTATGGTTGTTTGGTGGTGTTGTGTCCCTGTGCTACTGTTCAATATACAATAGCAATAGCACTTAGACTTATATACCTCTTCGCAGTGCTTCACAGCCCTCTCTAAGCGGTTTATAGAGTCAGCCTCTTGCCCCCAACAATCTGGGTCCTCATTTTACCCACCTCGGAAGGATGGAAGGCTGAGTCAGCCTTGAGCCTGGTGAAATTCGATCTGCCAAACTACGGGCAGCCAGTAATCAGCAGAAGTAGCCTGCAATACTGAACTCTAACCACTGCACCATCGCATGACAGTCGACAAGTTCTGCCCTAGCCCTCCGGAGGCCAGGTAGATTAATCCCATCATTGGCTGCCAGAGGAAGGTGTGATGCAATCAAGTCAGCAAGAAGTTGGAAGTCACCCCTGATTCTACTGCTTTTTTTGTCCTTGCGCATCCTCTTTCTCTGTTTAGGTCAAGAAATATCTCTGGAGAGATGACCCAACGGGACACAGGTGGCTCGGTTTAATTTACAAAATATTCCATTGCCCCAAAGTGAATCTGGGCAGGAGTCAAGATATAAAAATAATGGAGAATATTTGCAGCTCAGGATTGAAATGAGGGGTCCTTTCTGCTCTCTGAGCTTGGTTGTTTTCTTGCAGATGTTTGATTACCCCAAATAGGTAACATCATCCGTGCAACCCCCTCCCCCCCTTCTAGCACTGAGGATCTTAGTTTGGAACATCTGCAAGAAAACAACCAATCTCAGAGAGCACCAAGGATCCCTCAGATAAAAATGTTAACAAACAACGTAATATCCAAGGTCACAAACAAATCCAATTCGTAAGGAATATTAACCAAGCTTGCCCAATCATGCCGCCCAAATGCCTGCGAGACCATCCAGGTCTTTAATAACTTATGAAAGGCTAATCGGGTCAAAAATGCCCTGATTATGGTTGTTGCATAAAGCACCTGTCACTACAGGGAAGGCGCAACTCCAGGGCCTAACAAGGTGACACTGTTTAATGGACTCAGAGGATGCCTTTCTTGCTAAATTTGGTGAGGCGAGTGAAGAAAATGGGAGCCAGACAGTCCCACAAATCATCAGAGATTATGCCCTGTAAGGCTTTGTAGGTAACAACCGGGATTCTGTTGGGAGCGGCGTTGTTGTACAGAAGTAATGAGAAATGACCCAAACTGCCCACATGACTACATTCTGAAATCAGCTGCAGCTCCTCTAGGGAATCCGATGGTAAAATAAATAAGATGACTCAGGCATGAATCACTGTGATGTGAACCAGGCTGCCTGGTCCAGGAATAGGGGCAACCGGTGCCCAACACAAACGCCTGCAAAGGTTCTCTTAGCCAGGTTGCCATCTGCATTTACAGCCCATCTCTCTCAGAGAGGAGCTATGGATGGTGTAGAATATAATCAAATTAACCAGTGGTAGGATTCAAATTTTTTTACTACTGGTTCTGTGGGCATGGCCTGGTGGGGATTTTGCAGTAACCTTCCCCTGGAGTAGGGAGGGAATGGAGATTTTACAGTATCTTTCCCCTGCCACGCCCACAAAGCCACACCCACAAAGCCACACCAAGCCCACCAAGCCATGCCCACAGAACCGGTAGTAAAAACTTTTGAATCCCACCACAGGTTAATTTGATTATATTGTACACCATCCATAGCCCCTCTCTGAGAGAGATGGACAGTTAAGAAATATGGAATATAAATATATAAATTATATTTATTGAAATTAATAAATTCTGCTCTTCCTCCATTTACACTCCCACAGCCTCACAACACTAAGAAAGAACCTTGATAGCATCACTTGGTTGATCCAGGGCAAGGATTTATCACTAGTGGTTAGAATGCAGTATGGCGGGAAAACTCTGCCCACAGTCTGGCATTTGACCCAGCCTTCCCATCAGTAAAATGAGGACCAGGTTGTTAGGGGCAATATGCTATTGTTGTAAACCACTCGGAGAGTGCGGTAAGGCACTATGGGGTGGTATATTAAGTGTTATTTCTATTGTTAGGTGTCATCGGCATTGCAATGAAACACAACTTATGCCAAGAAATGACCATGCCCCAGCTTCATGTAGATGTTAAATAAGAGAGGAGACAATAGATTCCTGAGGAATCTCTCACAAGGTCACCTCTAATGAGCATTATAAAATTTGCTTTATGGATGATCACAATAAAGCATATCAAATAACTCGAACGCTTGTGCGATCAAGCCTTTGTTTTTAGGGGCAAACACAGGTATCCCGGCTATTCTTAGGATCAACAAATGATTTAAATCAGGGGTGTCCAAACTTGGGAACTTTAAGACTTGTGGACTTCAACTCCCAGAATTCATTCTGGGAGTTGAAGTCCACAAGTCTTAAAGTTCCCAAGTTTGGACACCCCTGATTTAAACAATGTTTCTGCACAATCCCAGCATCAGAAAGCATCAAATCGTCTGGTTCTGTTAATTAGGTTGGTAATTCTGGTTTCCCTTTCGCCATTTCAGCTTAATACGAAGCCCTGCCGTTGCTGAGCTATGTCTCCAAGGAAGCGAGACAGAGTTTAAGCAGAAGTGACCTGTGTTTGTTTCCATTTTTAACAAGGTCTTCAATATCCAGGATGGGTTCGATCAGTTCTTTCTCGGTGCTTTTTTCTATGTGAAAAAGAAAACAAAAACAATGTTGTGTATGGGAAGGTAAAACAATTGCAACCGTCGCTGGGCCTGTGTTTCATCAATCAGCATCAGGCCTTTTGTGGCACAAGTTGAGGCTTGACAATACACTGGTACTTTTATGTTAAGACTAGATAATACAAGATTTCTGGTTTAGTCTCCAGGCTAAAAGAAGCTGGATAGTCTAAATCTAATTGATTTCCTATTTTTAAATCTCCCATCTCATGACCCTCGACTTACATGACATTGGTTTCTTAGACTAGGTCTACTGGTAGGACTCAATTTTTTGCCCTCAAAAGTAAGAATGGAAAAAAGCAAAGGAACAAAATGGGATTTCAGGTGCGAAAGCTGGCAGGTTCTTGCATTTGGGGCTTAATAATACAGGTAGTCCTCAACTTACAACAGTTCACTTAATAACCATTCAAAGTTACAACGGCACTGAAAAAGAGAGTAATGACCATTTTTCACACTTGTTACCATTGCAGAATCCCCATGGTCATGGGGTTTACATTCGGATGCTTGACAACTGACTTGCACTTATGCAGTGTCATGGGGTCATGTGATCCTCTTCTGGCAGGCAAAATCAATGGGGAAACCCGATTCACTTAACAACTGTGTTACTAATTTAACAACGGAAATGATTCACTTATTGATAGTGGCAAGAAAAGTGGCAAGCAAAACTCATTTAACAAAATTCTCACTTAGCAACACAAATATTGGGCTCAATTAGGGTCGTAATTTGAGGGCTACCTGTACCTCTTGCTAGAAGCATCCTTTCCTTGACTCGAGACTCCAAAAGGGGGTGGTAGGGGGTGGATATGATGTTATTCTGATACTATGGCAACTGTGGTTAAGGCATTTGGCTAGAAAGTGGGAGGCTATGAGTTCTAGTCCCGCTTCAGGCATGAAAGCCAGCTGGGTGACTTTGGGCCAATCACCAGGAGACAGTGAATTCTAGCCTCGCCTTAGGCATGAAAGCCAGCTGGGTGACTTTGGGCCAATCACCAGGAGACAGTGAATTCTAGTTCTGCCTTAGGCATGAAAGCCAGCTGGGTAACTTTGGACCAATCACCAGGAGACGGTGAATTCTAGTTCTGCCTTAGGCATGAAAGCCAGCTGGGTGACTTTGGACCAATCAACAGGAGACGGTGACTTCTAGTCCCACTTTAGGCATGAAAGTCAAGTGGGTGAATTTGAGCCAATCATTCTGTTTCAGCCCAACCCATCTTGCATAGGAGGAAGAAGTATCATGTTTGCCACCTTGAGTTATTTGCAAAAATAATCACGGTGGGAGAGAAACAAATAAATAAAAATAGCAGCCTTCTATGCACCATTTTTAAATGAAACCCATTTGCTGGAATTGTGCATGTACAACCTCTTTGCTAGGCCTTTGTGTAATTTATTTTGAAACAAATGTGTCTCAGATGTCAGCCAATGAAATGATCGGAGATAAGGAAACAACACACCTTCTTGGGCAGGGGTGTCCAAACTTGGGAACTTTAAGACTTGTGGACTTCAACTCCCAGAATTCCCCAGCCAGCATAGCTGGCTGGGGAATTCTGGGAGTTGAAGTCCACAAGTCTTAAAGTTCCCAAGTTTGGACACCCCTGTTCTTGGGGAACCGGACATGTTTAATAGGGCTTGAGATTCTACCTGCCGTGCTGAATCCCCTTTAATCAAGTCCTGCTGCTTTTATTTGATTAATACATTAACAGAACACTGTTAATTCATCACCGGTCCGGGTGCTCAGCTGCCAAGGTAAGGGAAGGCACCTCTGACCTTTTTCTAAACTCAGCCTGTGACTGCAGCTTCCACCATATGCCTGTTCTTAAAATACACTCCAAACAGGTAGTCCTCAATTTACAACCACAACTGAGCCAAAAATTTCTGTTGCTGTGACATTTGTTAACTTTGCCCCCGTTTACAACCTTTCCTGCCACAGTTGTTAAGTGAATAACTGTACTTATTGAGTTAGTAACACGGTTGTGAAGTGAATCTGGCTTCCCCATTGACTTTGCTTGTGAGAAGGTCGCAAAAGGGGATCACGTGACCCCAGGACTCTGCAACCGTCATAAATATGAGTCAGTTGCCAAGCATTTGAATTTTGATCACTTGACCACGGGGATGCGGTAATGGTTGTAAGTGTGAAAAACAGTCTTAAGTCATTTTTGTCAGTAATGTTGTTAACTTTGAACGGTCACTAAATGAACTTTTGTAAGTCACGGACTACCTGTAAATCTATTAACATATCATAATGTGCGAGAGTGAAACTAAGATAAATTTGTTGCTTTAAAACCTACACTACATAACCCATATAGGAAAAGTGCCTTTTATTTATTTATTAAATTTATATGGCGCCCAATAGGGTGACTCTTATTCCTTTGGCTCTTATTTAGAGTAAATAGATGCTCTACTAGGCCTCAATCTAAAAACATTGCTGAGAATCTCCTATGCTAAATAGGCGCCTATTTAACTGGTCTTATTTACCTGCCTAATAATTTGAAAACTAAATCAGCAAATATCTATCCAAATCAATACATGCAAATACACAATAAAATAAATTGCTTGTATTAAACTTGCTAATGATACTATAGGTCTATCAAACCGTGACTATAGTGGTGCCAGGGAATTGCACAGCAGATGTCCAAATGAAGTCAGAGATGCTGACACTAACTAAATATATTTAACATCTATCTATCTAGCTCTCTATCCATCCATCCATATCTATTACCAACATCTATCTATCTGTCTGTCTTTTATCCATCCATCTCTCTCTCTCTCTCTCTCTCTCTCTCTCTCTCTCTCCATCTGTCTTATATCCGTTCATATCTATCTCTATCTATCTATCACCTATCTGTCTATCTTTTATCCATCCATCTCTCTCTCTCTCTCTCTCTCTCTCTATCCATCTGTCTTATATCCGTTCATATCTATCTCTAACTACCTATCACCTATCTGTCTCTTTTATCCATCCATCTCTCTCTCTATCTGTCATCTATTTCTGTCTTTTATCCATCTCACTCTCTATCTCTATCTGTCATCTATCTATCTGTCTATCTTTTATCCATCCGTATCTATCTATCTATCTATCTATCTATCTATCTATCTATCTATCTATCATCTATCTATCTATCTATCATCTATCTCTATCAATCTGTCATCTATCTGTCTGTCTTTTATACATCCATCTTTCTCTCTCTCTCTCTCTCTGTCATCTATCTGTCTGTCTTTTATCCATCCATATCTCTCTATCTCTATCGATCTGTCATCTGTCTGACTTTCATCCATATCTCTCTCTCTCTCTATCTCTCTATCTATCTCTATCAATCTGTCATCTATCTCTGTCTTTTATCCATCCCGCTCTCTCTGTCATCTATCTATTTGTCTGTCTTTTATCCATCCATATCTTTCTATCTCTCTATCTCTATCGATCTGTCATCTGTCTGTCTTTTATCCATCTCTCTCTCTCTCTCTCTCTCTCTCTCTCAATCTGTCATCTATCTATCTGTCTGTCTTTTATCCATCCCGCTCTCTCTCTTCCTCTATCATCTATCTATCTATCTATCTATCTATCTATCTATCTATCTATCTATCATCTATGTATCTATCTATCTATCTATCTATCTATCTATCTATCTATCTATCATCTATTTATCTCTATCGATCTGTCATCTATCTATTTATCTATCTATCTATCCATCCATCCATCCATCCATCCATCCATCCATCCATCCATCCATCTCTGTCTCTTCGTGCAGCAAACAAGATAAGTCAGGTTCAACAGGAGCATCTTGAGGTAAATCCATAGAGCACAAAGAAGCAAAAGGCGGGGGAAAAAATATCCTTCCCCTCATCCACAGCAACCAATCACAGCGCAGATTGCCTGCCACACGCAGCAGACCCCCACCAACAAAAGCCTGATCAACCTCAGCCAATATCCGCCCTCCTTACCTTCCATATTGTTATAGAAGTGACATGAGCGACTTGATACTTTCATACGACACAAGTGGATCTGCAAATCAATTAAAACCTAGTTCAGTGAATCACATAACGGAGCTAAAATAGGGTCATATAAGTGCCCTGTGTTTAAATTCACACCAGCAATAATCAGCAATTCCCTGCAGGAGAAATGTCTGCTTAGCTCTGAGGTGGGAATATGTTACCCTTACATGGCTGGCTGGGGAATTCTGGGAGTTGAAAGTGCACAGATCTTAAAGTAGCCAAGGTTGGACACCCCTACTTTGATAGGAAGCCCCCTACTCTCCTTTTACGACTCTGTAATCCCTTAATTCGGAGCAGAGTTGGGGCGACTAGATGGAGCTTAGCATTTACTGACAGGCTGCCCTTCCTGATGCCTACTCAAGAGTTCACAGCAGATATTTTTTTCTTTGCGCTTTAGGAGAGAGACATCTGCCGGTACCTAGGATTGAACTCTCAACCTTCTGAGTGGGAGGTGAATGTCTTCAGCACTAGACCACCACCACTACACATAGAAAGCCCTCTTAAGGAGACAGCAATAGCACTTAAAATTTATATATCGCTTCATAGTGCTTTACAGCTCTCTCTAAGTGGTTTACAGAGTCAGCCTATGGCCCATAAAAATCTGGGTCCTCATTTTACCGATCTTAGAAGGACGGAATGCTGAGTCAACCTTGAGCTGGTGAGAATTGAACTGCTGGCAGTTGCCAGAATTAATCCGCAGTACTGCATTCTAACCACTGCGCCACCATGGCCCACTATAAATGATAGTGATATACAGTATTGGAAGACAGGGTTCCTGCAGAGGTGATGGGGCAAGATAGTGGTTTGAAATGGGCTCAGAAAAACGCCTGATAAAATTATTTTTTTGTAATAGGGAGGCTGCATTACCTGTCAATCATAAGAGTAACAGAACAATTTGAGCCAGCATCATTTTTGCACATATCCTTTTACCTGCATATGATTGTTCTGCTGCTTTTTAACTTCAGGGTGGATGCAAAGCTGGTCTCTGGATCCCAACACACAAACTTTGGGTCTGTTTTAACAACAAGAACAGCAAAAAAGATCCAGGGTGTTTCCATGTAATGTCAAAATACACATCAAGAATAGGAAAAACAGTGGCACGTTTTATATTTTAGCTTACAAAAAAAAAAATCCCAGGAAAGTCAAACAGGGGCATGATGAGCAAGATGAATGGGCATTTAACTATACAACATGGCTCCTACATACATGGCTGTATTTTCACCCCGTACTAAAGTCCAGCTTAATGAAAAGAAGGACTTGGGGTGACATGATAGCAGTCTTCCAATATCTCAGGGGCTGCCACAAAGAAAAGAAAGTCAACCTATTCTCCAAAGCACCTGAGGGCAGGACAGGAAGCAAAGGGATGGAAACTAATCAAGGAGAGATCTAACCTAGAACTGAGAAGAAATTTCCTGACAGGGAGAACAGGGAAATCAGTGGAACAGAACTTCAGAAACTGTGAATACTCTTAACATTGGGGTTTTTAAAGAATTGGACAATTATTTGTCTGAAATGGTACAGGACAGTTATGGCGAACCTTTTTTGGCTCGCGTGCCAAAAGCGGGGGGAGCGCAGGAGGGTCGTGCGTGGGTGTGCCACACCCATAATGCTTTGCACACGACCCCAGCGCGCATGCATGCACAACCAGCGCTCCCCCCCCCCCATTTTTGTAGTGCTTCTTTCGCCCTCCCCAGGCTCCAGAGGTTTTATAGGAGCCTGGGGAGGGCGAAAACAGCCTCCTCCCCCCAAGAGGCCCTTCATAGGCTTCAGGAGCTTCCCTGAAGCCTCCGGAGTGCGAAAAACCGGCCCTAAGGGCAAACCAGAAGTTCGGGAACCGACTTACGGTTTGTTTGTAATGTCATTTTTTACCCTCCAGAGCCTTCAGGGAACCTCCTGAAGGCTCTGGGGGGCTAAAACCAGCCCTATGAGCAAACTGGAAGTATGTTTCTGAATTTCCGGTTTGCCGTAGGGCTGGTTTTTCGCGCTCCGGAGGCTTCAAGGGAGCCTCCAGAGCGCGAAAAGTGGCCTCAAAAGGCCAAAATCGCATGCCCTGACAAATGGCTCAGCATGCCACCTGTGGCACACGTGCCATAGGTTCACCATCACGGGTATAGGATCTGCTGCCTGAGCAGGGGGTTGGACTAGAAGACTAGAAGATTCAACCTAGAAATAAGAAGAAACAGTGAGGACAATCGCCCAATGGAACAGAAGTTGCCTTCAGAAGTTGTGGGGGCTTCATCACTAGAAGCTTTCAAGAAAAGACTGGATCAATGAGAAATGGTGTACGGTCTCCTGCTTGAGTGGAGGGGCTGGACTAGATGTCCCACAAAGTCCCTTCCAACTCTGCTAATCTGTTAATCATACCTCCAAGACCTCCGACTGTTATTCTGTACCCCTTAAGCACAGCTGAATGATATAAATCCTCACAGATAAAAAGAAAATACTTCTTCAACCAAGATCATTAAATGACCATTAAATGCGCTGCATGACGGGAGAGCGATGGGTGCCAACTTGGACTGATTTTAGAAAGAGATGAAATCAGCTCAGCTGGATAAATCACCAATGGCTAACAGTCATCTATTTATGATCCCCGTTGCCGTTTGCAATAGCCTCCAAGCAGTGGTTGAGATAAAAGTAATATTGCATTTAGGTTCTGCTTGTCGGCTTCCGAGAGTGAGAGAATCTGATTTGCCCCTGTGGATAAAAAAGTTGGACAAACATCACAGGATCATCTGATCCAGGAGGGACTTTGTTTTTTACTCGGGAGCGCTCCTTTACTGTGGCTGCGGGGCCAGACAGCTTTTTCCGATCGCTGCAATAAACAAGGATGCTTCTGTAATAAATCAGGTGAGACAGCTATAAACCCCAGCACTTTTCACACTTGGAAGTCGAAATTCTTTCTTTACCTGTAAACAGTATTCTTCAATTCGCCGATGACCTGAGCAAGCTGAGAATGTGTTCTGGAGGCATAAATTATTTTCGGGACATCACTGTAATAAGCTGTCATGCGGAGAAAGTGAGAAAGGGGCCGTGTGCAGGAGGGAGAAAGAAAGGGGGTGGGGGGGGGAGAGAAATTGTTTAGTTTGTGTTTAGTAACTAAATATATCATCAGTCTGCTTTTCCTCACTGGTGCTATGGTAACAATTTAGCCTATGGGGATAGTCTGGGAATTCACAGCCCAACTGCCCACCTAACAGAGAAAATTGCCTGTTTTGTTTCTTTTTTTACTATCTGCAAAAAGGAGATTTGCTGTGATGCACTTGTGGATAGGTATCTGCAAATGGCAGTGAAAATTGATGCACTGGTTTGCATTGCTTCAAGTTCTCCCCAGACAACAACACATAAGGCAGGCGGGATTCTCAAGCTTTTCTCATAACCAGTTTCTGCTTTTGTTATGAAAAGGATTTCAAGGCATGTAGTAATACTTTAGAGGGATGCGGTGGCTCATTGGCTAAGATGTTGAGCTTGTTGATCA
Organism: Natrix helvetica; assembly: GCF_964273705.1. Taxonomy (NCBI): domain Eukaryota; kingdom Metazoa; phylum Chordata; class Lepidosauria; order Squamata; family Natricidae; genus Natrix; species Natrix helvetica. The sequence continues at coordinate 173,652,193 of NC_138549.1, forward strand.
GAAAGGTCGGCAGTTCGAATCCCTAGCACCGCGTAACGGAGTGAGCTCTTGTTACTTGTCCCAGCCTGTGCCAACCTAGCAGTTCGAAAGCATGTCAAAAATGAAAGTAGAAAAATAGGAACCACCTTTGGTGGGAAGGTTACAGCATTCCGTGCACCTTCGGTGTTGAGTCATGCCAGCTACATGACCACGGAGACATCTTCGGACAGCGCTGGCTCTTTGGCTTTGAAACGGAAATGAGCACCGCCCCCTAGAGTCGGCAACAACCAGCACATATGCTAGTCCTTTACCTTTAGTAATATTTTTATTGCTTGAATTTCCATGTTCCTAAACTTTCAAAATTTTGAAGAGCTGCAAGAGGAGAGGGTACCTGCATTACGGGTAGTCCTCAACGTACGACCACAACTGGGACCAGAATTCCAGTTGCTAAACAAAGCTGTAATTAAGGGAGTTACACCCAGGTTTTGGGTTTTTTTAACCATTTTTGACATGGTTGTAAAGCGAACCGCTGCAGATGTTAAATGAATCGTAAGGTGGTTAAATGAATCCAGTTTCCTCACGTTGACTTTGCTTGTCAGAAGCTGGCCGGGAAAGTCGCAAATGGCAATCAGGTAACCATGGACACGATGGTCACTAAGCGAATCTGATTTCCCCTCTTCACTTTGCTTGTTGGAAGCCAGCTGGGAAGGTTCACAAATGGTGATCATATGACACTGGGATGCTGCGATTGTCATAAATACATGCCAGTAGCCAAGCTCCCAAATTCTGACCATGTGACCCTGGGGATGGTGCAAAGATTGCAAGCATGGTTGTAAGTCACTTTTTCCAGTGCTTTTGTATCGTCAAAGAGTCGTTAAACGAATGGCTATAAGTTGAGGACTACTTGTATCTAATGAACCTTTTATCAGCTTGCCTTCAGAAGTTGTGGGAGCTTCATCACTGGAAGCTTTCAAGAAGAGACTGGACTGCCATCTGGTGTAGAGTCTCCTGCTTGGGCAGGGAGAGGGGGGTTGGACTAGATGATCTATGAGGCTCCTTCCAACTCTGTTATTCTTATTGTCAAGCCTGAAGCTGACCTGACCGGAGCCGTATTGCAGCTTCAGTGTTGCCACACTGGAGTTGAGGGAAAGGGAGGGGGGATTAGAGAAAGAGGGGTTTGTGTAGCCAAAACAAAATACTTTTCTCTTGAGAACCAAGGACATTCTCACACCTGGACCGTGGAAGGAGGAGCTCATCAGGCAAAACCTCCCCAAAACAGCCCGTTTCCCCCCCCCCAAAAAGGCATGAATAGCCCTTAGGAGGCTTGTAGAGTATTCCGGGGGGGGGCAAAAATGAGCAAAAAAATGGCCCGTTTTTCACAAAAATGGGCCTGCTTTTTGGTCAAAAAAGGGCATTAGGAAGCTTATAGAGTGCTCCTGGGGCTGGGGGGCAAAATTGAGCAAAAATCAGGCCATTTTCTGCTCATTTCTGCCCTCCCAAGCCCCCAGGAGCTCTCTGAAAGCCTCCTACAAGCTATGTACGGCCATTTGGTGAAGGGGCGGGGTTTCGGGAGGCAAAAAACGCTGTATTCCGTGTACAAGACGCACCCAGATTTTCAGTCTCTTTTTTGAGGGAAAAAGGTGCATCTTATACTCCGAAAAATAAAGTAGGTTTTCACCAGATATGTGCCAATATGATATTTCCAATAAAGCTATCCTTTTGAAGAATCTCCTTACCTCAGAGTTTTGCTTGCTATGCCTCTATTTCTTGGAAACCTGACACTGATCCTTACATCTGCTCTATGGTTAAAATCTCATTGCAATTGTGACGAGGGCTTCCAAATGAACAATACCTGGAACTTCGGTCTCTGTGACAGCATTGCCCCAAGACGACAAGGGGCGGTCCGGAAAAAGTTCATCTCCTTTCGTTACTTGAGTAATCTTTTGTGCGGAAACGGCATCCTTGAAGTGCGCTCGCCATGCCAAGGTCGAGCACAGGAGGCATAACGTCTTCCCCGTGCCTGTGGGGCTCTCCAAGAGGCCATTCACTTGCTGAAATGAGAATTGAAATGGGGGGGGAAAAAACTGGGAAAATAAATATTTACTGAAGTGCCAGAGGAGGATAACCATGTCCTCAAAGTCATTCTGTGCACTTCACAAATGGCTATTTGGCATCTATCATAGACCGCAATCCTAGACAAGGTTGGATAAGTCTTGGCCTTGTCTATTTCAAAGGTAGTCCTGTACAATCTGTCAATCTACGGGTAGTCCTTGACTTACGACCATAATTAGGACCAGACCCAAAGGTGCTTTCTTCAGGAGGCAACTGGACTTTTCTTGTTTTTTCTTTTGAGTATGTTTTGCTTCTCATCCAAGAAGCTTCTTCAGCTCTGGCTGGATGGTGGGTCATTTGCTGGTCATTTGCATCCTTTTTAGAGGGCCGGTGAGGCCACTTGGAGGTTTATTTGTGTCCTCAGGGTCACGTGAGTGGTGCAAATGGGTATGGAGTCTCCTTGGAACTGCTGAAAGGACTGTGTTGTAAACTGGAGATAAATGATGTCGTATCTCTTCACCCTCTCTCTAGAGGGTGTTGTTCAATTTTGACATAGATAGCCTCTTTGACACCTCTTTCAAACCAACGGTCCTCTCTGTCCAAAATGTGGACAGAGAACCTCCAAGTGGTCTCAATGGATCTCTAAAAGGATGCAAATGACCAGCTCTCTTCAATGAATATAAATCCTTCCATTCTCCACTATCCACTCAGAGCTGAAGAAGCTTCTTGGATGAGAAGTGAAACGTCTTCAAAAGAAAAAAGCAAGAAAAGTCCAGTTGCCTCCTGAAAAAGCACCTTTGGGTCAACCATGACCTGGATGACAAGAGAATCCCCATAGATCAGGGGTGTCCAAACTTGGGAACTTTAAGACTTGTAGACTTCAACTCCCAGAATTCCCCAGCCAGGCTGGCTGGGGAATTCTGGGAGTTGAAGTCCACAAGTCTTAAAGTTCCCAAGTTTGGACACCCCTGCCATAGATAATTAGGACCAGAATTTCCACTGTTAAGAAAGGCAGTTGTTAAGCGAGCTATGCCAGATTTTATGAACTTCCTTTTGAGATGACTGTTAAGGGGATCACCAGAGTTATTAAGCAAATCTCATGATTCTTGGTGACATGGCTGTTAAAGTCGCATGGTTGTTAAGTGGATCCAGCTTTGCCCTTGGACTTTGCCTGTTGGAAACCAGCTGGGAAGGCTGAAAATGGCAGTCACATGATCTCAGGGACGCTACCACCACTATAAACACATGCCACTAGCCAAGTGAACAAAATTTTGATCATCTGACCCTGGGGATTGCTGAAATGGTCGCAAGTGCAAAGACAGATCATGTCACTTGTAACTCTGAACCGTCGCTAAGTGAATTATTGTAAGTCAAGGACTCTCTGAATAGTCTTCATGCAATCTTTTAGGAACCATTTTATGGCTCCTAAAGTTTCCCAGAGGGCACTGACACCAACCTGGATTTTGGGGGGCACAGTTAAGACAAGGGTACCTCTTTGCCCCTTAACCTCCATCCTCAGAAAATCCCGAAGGAATGTGTTCCTCACCACCACGCCTGCCTACATTCCAGGGACATTATAGCAATACCAATAGTACTTAAGACTTATATACCGCTTTATAGTGCTTTACAGCCCTCTCTAAGCACTTTACAAAGTCAGCCTCTTGTCCTCAAAAAATTTGGGTCCTCATTTTAACCACCTCAGAAGGATGGAAGACTGAGTCAACCTTGAGCCTGGTGAGATTTGAACTGCTGAACTGCAGCTAGCAGTCAGCTGAAGTAGCCTGCAGTGCTACACTCCAACCCAGAGGTAGGATTCTACCAGTTCGGGGCGGTTCGGACGGTCGAGTAGCTCTGAAGAACAGCTGAGAGTTAACCGGTTCACTCCGACTTCCAGGTGGGCTCAACCTCTCTCCCCCCCATGCTATACTCACCTATATTTCCTTCTTTTTTAGTCCAGCTGATAAACACAGCAGAGTGGATTGCTGCACCTCAGCTGTTTTCCTATGTAATGTGCAGGCGCATGAAACACGTATCAGGCATGTTAGGCGCGCACATGAGCAAACCGGTTGCTAAACCAGTAGGATCGCACCCCTGCTCTAACCACTGCGCCACCTCGGCTCATGATGACATTACTGTCCATGCCCAAGCAGCTATAGATATGGTTTTCAAAAAGAAATGTGACCCCTAGCTCTTAAAACAAAAGCGCCCATCCTTGGCTGAATTAATGGCTCTGTAATGTTCAAGAAATCGCTCCTTATCCCTGGAGAAACACAGCAGGAAAATTAGTTTGTATTCTGCTTACACAATCATGGGATACAACTTACATATTTAACTGTTTGCCTGAAAGGAAGAAATAATAAGAAACCAATTTTTCAGTCAATAACCATAAGAGGAGAACCAATCAATGAATGGTACTTACACAAGCTTTTATATTGCGACGTGTAATCAATCACCCTCCTACCAACAGTAAGACCTCGTATTACAACAGCAAAGCCAAACTATTGCTCTGCAATTTTTTTCTGTGGCTGCCCCTGCTTAGTAGAATACCTTGCTCCCAGTGGTGAGGAAAGTCTCCAATCCCCTGGCCTGCCGCAAAGGGGTGAAAGCCTGGATTTGTAGACTTACGTGAGGGACACAGCAGCCCACGGTCATGGGGCTGGTTGGCCCCATGAGAACTCCTCCCCAGTCTATATTAACAATTCTTAGTCTTCCCATCTGAGAGAGAGAGAGAGGAGAGAGAGAGAGGGAGAGGGAGGGAGGTAGTGGGGGGAGGGAGAGAGGGGAGGGAGATGGAGAGAGGGCAGGAGAGAGAGGGATGAAGGGAGGGGAAGAGAGAAAGGGGTAGGGAGGGAGGAAGAGAGGGAGGGAGGGAGGGAAGGGTAGAGAGAGCAATAGCTCTGAGACTTATATACCGCTTCACAGTGCTTTTACAGCCCTCTCTAAGCGGTTTACAGGGTCAGCCTCTTGCCCCCAACAATCTGGGTCCTCATTTTACCCACCTCGGAAGGATGGAAGGCTGAGTCAGCCTTGAGCCTGGTGAGATTTGAACTGTCAAATTGCAGGCAGCCGGCAGGCAGCAGAAGTAGCCTGCAGTACTGCACTCTAACCACTGCGCCACCTCGGCTCTTGATAGATTAGATGATAGATAGATAGATAGATAGATAGATAGATAGATAGATAGATAGATAGATAGATAGATAGATGATAGATTGATTAGATAGGTAGATGAGATAGATAGGTAGGTAGGTAGGTAGGTAGGTAAGTAGGTAGGTAGGTAGGTAGGTAGGTAGGTAGGTAGATAGATAGATAGATAGATGATAGATAGATAGATATAGATAGATTAGATAGGTAGATTAGATAGATAGATAGATAGATAGATAGATAGATAGATAGATAGATAGATAGGTAGATGAGATAGATAGATAGATAGATAGATAGATAGATAGATAGATAGATTAGATAGGTAGATTAGATAGATAGATAGATAGATAGATAGATAGATAGATAGATAGATGATAGATAGATGATAGATAGATAGATAGATAGATAGATAGATAGATAGATAGATGATAGATAGATGACAGAAGATAGACAGACAGACAGATAGATATGGATGGACAGACAGACAGACAAACAGGAAGACAGACAGACACCTTGATTTCAAATAAATGCTAGGTCTCCTGACTAGGCCAATGATAACATTTACAAAACAGTCCATGAGCAAAGTCTTCCTATAACATTACCTTGCAGTATTAAGCCGGCACAGAATGTATTTTCTGACTTACTAAAAATTTAGGAACAGATTGCACGAACATAAGGGCTTCTTTAAGTGTTTTCTCTCCCTTCATCAAGAAAAGAGAACCCACTTCTCTACTTCCAGGTCTCATGTAAACATGGCTGCTGGCACTGATAAGAGAAGGGGGCTGAAAGAAAGCTTCTTTCCAGGAAGTGCTAAGCAGGTTTCATATGTTCCAGATATGCATCTGTACTACCTAGGTCAGGAGTGTCCAAACTTGGGAACTTTTAAGACTTGTGGACTTCAGCTCCCAGAATTCCCCAGCCAGCTGGCTAGGGAATTCTGGGAGCTGAAGTCCACAAGTCTTAAAAGTTCCCAAGTTTGGACACCCCTGACCTAGGGTAAAAATATATGCAGAATCCAAAAACGAGTACGTCGATGCAGTTAGCTGAGCCAATTCCGTTTCTGAGTTTAGAAGATCACAATTTATTATAGCTGCAATACTTTCAAAGCAATTCTATGTATCATCGCTCAAAACTAAGTCCTCTAAGGTTATTTTCAAGAAGATTACTTCCGGATTAATCAGTTAAATCACAGAATAGTAATTTTTACAACCAGCTATGTCAGAACCTGTTATGAAATATTACAAAGTCACTCTAAGCACTCTGACTGAATTAACCTTGTCCTTAATATTTAGCATTAACTTGGATCGCTTTGCTGCGGCTCCGTTGCCGGTCAGCACCACAATTTTGAAAGGAGCTTCTGGTTGGGGGGAGGGGGGGACACAGCGCACCAGGAGGAGACTCTATGGCAAGGGGCGGGTTTTCCGGTCGGCTCTACAATTGATAGGGCTTTCGGTTATTGCAGGTAGAGGAAAAAGGATGCCGCACTAGGAGACTATGATGGGGGAACCGGACTTCCAGCCGGCTCCAGAATTAAACAGGGGGCTTCTGGTTAGGACCTTTGTGGCTCTTTGAGTGTTTACGGTTGCTGACCCCTGCTCCAAGATCACCCCCACCAACACTGACAGGGCAAGACGCCAAAATATAAACTGAAAGCAAATTCCATTCCTTACCAGCATCGATGATGTTACCTACTTTGGATAATAAAAACGTCTGCAAGTAACAAGCAAGTTCAGAGAGCACCAAGGACCCCTCATTTCAAATATTCTCCTTTATTGATACTCAACTGTACCTTGGGTTTGTTTTTTTGGATATGTATTTAATTTCTTTTTAACTTTCGGGATGTGTTTTTTTTAATGTTGTACACCGCCCTGAGTCCTTTGGGAGAAGGGCGGCATATAAATCCAATAAAACAAACAAACAAATCTCTCTGCCCCTGGTATACTAAGTGATGCTGCTGGTGTCCTGTTCTGGTACCTAGAGGTTGTAAAGCTCCACATGGCAACAGGCAGCATTCTGAATTGGACTCAAGCAAATCCATGCAGCTATCATAGTACAGATTCTATCTATACTAGACATTCTGTAGTCTATCAGAGCATAGACTACTTCAAAGGCAGCCCATGTAATGATGTATGTTGCATGTTTCAAAGTTTCTTTCATTTGACACACAGGTAGGCTGAATTATGCTTCACTTAGGATTTCATCAAATGCTTACCTTTTGCAAGCACTCAAGCACTTTGGACATATATGCCTCCTGACATTCGTAGGGTGGAAATGGAAAGTCAATAGTAATGCCATTTAATGTTAATAGGGGCATATTTCATCTGGCATCTCAGGATCACAAAACCTAAAATCAAGAATATTGTTCCATTAGTACTAAATATCAACAAGACAGTTCATAATCTCCCCTAATTCTACTTCAACAGTGAGAGTTCCTTTTTTAAATTTTATTTATGTATTAAATTTGTTTACTGCCCATCTCACCACAATTTTTTTAAAAAAAAATCTCAAGGGTTTTAAGAAACCCACTCTATGTTTCACCCATTTAGTCATGATGAACTACGTATTTCTAGTTCTCTATGAAGATTGCTGCAAACTCTACTTTTAAATAGGTTTAGATTATTATAGAGAGAACAAGCAATTACAACCCCAATTTTACTGGGTGGGCAAATCAATTTTTAAAAAAATTGCCAGATCTCTTCCCCTTGTCAATGCAAAAAGGTCAGCTGCTAGCAACACAAAAATATTTTTCAGTATTGGACAAGTTGGATAATAGGTGATTAGAAGTTAATCATAAAGCTTCATAACAATATAATATGGATATGATGGAGTGCTTTAAGGCAAATTTCATATTTATTTTGATTTGTTGGTTACAGCCTTAATAAACTCTCTCACAATCTTGGTTTTAATTATGTTATTTCATTGCTGTAGTTTTTACATTCAATTACGGTGGTTGGTTTAGTTGTAGGCTGCCCAGAATCCCCTTGTGTGAGATGGCAGCCATATCCATTCGATTAAATAAATTTAGGGATTCCAGTCAATGTAGGAGTGTAGTTCATGTGTTAGTTCATAGGACTGAGAACCTGTTGCAATTCGCTCTTAATCAGTGTCTCTTTGGTTCATTTCGAGGCAAGGATTTTTCCAACTCAACCTACTCTATAAGACTATTATTGCAGAAATAAAGGCAGATATTTATGCAAACCCTATTCAACTCCGTGATAAAATTAGGATACAAGTTTAAAGAAGAACACAGAGAATGCTTAGTTTTTAAAATGTCTATAAGACATTGCCTGATGTGTGAACTTATTTTCACCATCTTTTGTACAATTCAAGAAGCAGACTTTCCCATTTAGGAACAGATGGGAGCAAGCCACTTGTGTCTGCAGGGTATTAAGTTTTGTTGTTGTTGTTATTAGTTGCAAAGTTGTGTCCGACCCATCGCGACCCCATGGACAACATTCCTCCAGGCCTTCCTGTCCTCTACCATCCCCTGGAGTCCATTGAAGCTCACACCAACTGCTTTGGTGACTTCATCCAGCCACCTCCTTCTCTGCCGTCCCCTTCTTCTTTCGCCCTCCATCGTTCCCAGCATGAGGCTCTTCTCCAGGGAGTCCTTCCTTCTTCTTAGGTGGCCAAAGTCTTTGAGTTTCCTCTTCAGGATCTGGCCTTCTAAAGAGCAGCCAGGGTTGATCTCCTCTAGGACTGACCGGTTGGATCGCCTTGCAGTCCAAGGAATCTTCTCCAGCACCATAGTTCAAAGGCCTCAATTCTTTGGCGCTCAGCCTTCCTTATGGTCCAACTTTCACAGCCATACATTGTTTTACTTCTTATTCACTTCTTTTGTCATACCCTCAATAGCAATTCAGGAGGACATGGTACTGACCACATTGGGCCTTTTTTAAAAAAAAGGTGGATATATAAAATGTCCATTAACAAGTCTCCACTGTGATTTCCCTCTTGTGAAATGGGCTCATTCACTGTCATTACAGATAGAGTATTTGTAGCTCAAAGTGGAATTGCAGGATCCTTGATGCTCTCTTGAGCTTGCTGGTTGTCTTGGGGAGGCTTCATTGCCCAAATAGGTAACACTGAAGATGTTACCCTGGTTGGATAATGAAATGTCACCAAGAAAGCTCAGAGTACCAAGGACCCTACAGTCGTCGTCCTCCACTTTGCAAACCCCACTCCCTTCTAGTCAGCATATCCACTCAGTATCAAGGATGCAGCCGTAGAGGTGGTCAACAGTATTAAGTATCTGGGGGTGCAGATAACTAATAATCTGAGTTGGTCTCCCCACACGTCATCCTTAGTGAAGCATGCAAACCAGCATCTGCATTTCCTGCGTCGGGTGAGGAGAGCACATCTTTTTCCTTCTATCCTGGCCACTTTTTACAGGGGCACAACTGAGAGACTTTGTTAAACTGCATCACTGTTTGGTTTGGTGGCAGCAGTGCCTCAGATAGAAAGTCCCTACAGAGAGTGGTAATGACAGCAGAGAAGATTACAGGGCAATCGTTTCCTGTTATTCAGGATATTGCTTATAAGCGCTATGTGCTTAGAGCTCAAAAGCATTGTCAGAGACCCCACACACCCACTGTATGGTCTGCTTTTGTTGCTCCCCTCTGGGAGGTGGTTTTGAAGTATTTCTAGCAGGACTACCAGATTCTGTAACAGCTTTGCTCCCTATGCCATCCGCCTAGTAAACTTGCAAGATTCGTTTTTCTCACCATATGCATGCAAACTACACTGTGTGGTTTCACTGGGTCATATAATATATGTGGGTACATGCATACTTTTGTATTTATTTATTTAGTCATGTTGATGTAGTATACATTGGAGGTGGTGACCCTTTGAGAGATGTATGCAATGAAATTTCATTTTCAAGTGTGCCGATTAGTGTACATTCAAAGTGACAATAAAGTTATTACTCTATTCTATTCACTGATGTTACCTAGTTTGGGTAATAAAACGTCTGTAAGAAAACAAACAAGCTCAGTGAGGACCGAGGACCCAACTGTCCTCCTCTCTTCTCTCTTTTCTCCACTAACCTAACCTTAATCCTAAACTCAAAGAGCACTGAGGACCCCACAGTCGTCCTCTTCCTCCTCTCCCTCCCCCCTATTCTATTCTAGCACTGATGATGTTACCTAGATGGGTCATGAAACATCTGCAAGAAACCACTAAGATCAGAGAGCACCAAGGACCCCCGAGTCCTTCTTCTCCTCCTCTCCACACACTCTGCTCCCTTCTAACACTGATGTCGTTACCCAGCTGGGTCGGGAAATGTCTGCAGGGAAACAACCAAGATCAAGAGAGCAGCAAGGACCTCTCCTTTCAACCTTGGTTTACCAATATTAATTAGAATAGGATAGATATAGGCATAAGCAAGGATAGGCAAGGGATGGGGAATGGAATAGATAGAATAACAGAACTGGAAGGGACCTTGGAGGTCTTCTAGTCCAACCCCCTGCTCAGGCAGGAAACCCTACACCACTTCAAAGGGTTGTCCAATCTCTTCCTAAAAACCTCTGAATACCTTCTCAGGTATTCGCTTCCCTTTCAGGTTATTAATAGGACAGTGGGTCGCCCCCCGCTCCCCTCAAAGAGGCTCAAAGGGTCATCAGGGTCAAGTCCCGCCATTCAGGCCCTCAGAGGCCTAGGTTGAAAAAAAAAACAGGCCTCAACCCCCTCCCTTCCCCCACACGGGGGGGGGGAGACTCCCCCATCCGTGTCCATGATATTGGCCTCTCCGCCGCCCCACTTTCTCCGGTGCGGGGAAAGGGACCAGGCCGCCCAGGGGGGGGGAGCCTCAACACGCGCGACCTCCGCCATCCACCTCCCTTCACGCACCTCTTCTTGAAGCGCCCCAGTTCGCAGACCGCGCGCGTTAGGTCACGTGGCCGCGCCCCCGGCGTCTCATTGGTTGGGCCGCTCGCGCGCACGCGCGCACCTTGAAGGAGGAGAAAAGAGTTCGGGGGGAGGGAGAAAGAGAGAGGGGGCGACGGTAAGCTCTCGCGAGGCATTCTCGTTGCCAGGGCAACGCTCTCGCTCGCCCGCTCGGTCGCTCCCCCCGCCCCCGTTTCCATGGTGAAGCCATCTTCTCTCCCAGATGGGCCCAAAAGCGCTTCTCGCCCGCCCAAGCGTTGGGGACTACAAACCCCATGGTTGCTAGTCAGGAACTTAGCTAGGCTAGGTTGGCGGACTTTGTAGTCCGAGGCGCTGTGTTACATAGGTCAGTCTGAGCGGAAGAAACAGTCAGTAATCAAAAGCCTGACTGGGGTCTCTGCTTTTTCCAACTTTGAAGTGATGGGAGTTGTAGTCCTCAAAGGATGGAGGGCGTCCCAGCGGGAATGCTGGGATTGATCTAGAGATATAGTCCACGACATACCACTACAATGAAGCCCAACATTTTCCATTCCTAAGTCAAGACAGGCATTAAGTGAGTTTTGCCCCCATTTTACGACCTCTTTACCGTTGGTAAGTGAATTGCCGCAGTTGTTAAGTTGGTAACATGGTTGTTAAGTGAATCTGACTTTTCCCATTGGCTTTGCTGGTCAGAACAGTGACCGTGGAACATTGCAACCGTCATAAATATGAACCAGTTGCCAAGCCCCCGAATTTTTATTTACGTGACCATGGGGAGGTTGCAACCGTCTTAAGCGTGAAAAATGGTCATAAATCACTTTTTTCAGTGCTGTTGTAACTTTGAATGGTTACTTAAAAAATAGTAAGTCGTGTGTGTGTGTGTGTGTGTGTGTGTGTGTGTACGTGTACACAGACATATATATGTATATGCTGGTCTTGTTGTATTTGGGTCTTTTCCCGTGTAAGATTGAGATTGTCTTGGCAACGTTTCGGTGAGGTCCCACTCGCCATCTTCAGGCTGGGTTTTGGGCTTAAAGCGTGGTCGGAGCTGCCGTCTTTCTGTATATCCCTGTGGGAGGGGATGGAGTGCTGGCTTTGTTTCAGTAAGTGGAATGATTGGTCACGTGGTTGTATCATGATTGGTAGATTGGTGCTGATTGGTTTTGGCTGTGTGTCCATTGTTGTTTCGTGTTGTAACTGCCTGGGTGGTGGGTGGGGCTCATTTGTTGACTAGGGCTGGACCATGCTTTAAGCCCAAAAGCCATCCTGAAAATGGCGAATGAGACCTCGCCGAAACATTTCCAAGACAATCTCAATCTTACATGGGAAAAGACCCGAATACAACAAGACTAGCATGTGTGTGTGTGTGTGTGTGTGTGTGTGCATGCATATATGTATGTATATGTATATGTATACGTATATATATACATATGTCTATATATGTGTGTGTGTGTGTGTGTGTACGTACGTACGTACGTACGTACGTACGTATTTGTGTTACAACCTCTGATATGCCCAAATATGGGAGGGAGCTCACTACTCCCCCTTTCTGTCATTCGGCTCATCACAGATGACCATCCAGGCAGAAAACCATATTTTTATTTTTAATGTTCCCTTTTTATATTTGTGTTGTGTTTGTGCTGATAAATAAATAAAGGGAGACTAGTATAGATCTATTTCAAGCTATTTAGCTCTCATCAGCTAGCCATACCCTTACTGGGAATCAAACCAGGGCTGTATTACATATTATATACTAGTCTCCCTTTATTTATTTATCAGCACAAATACAACACAAATATAAAAAGGCAACATTAAAAATAAAAATATGGTTTTCTGCCTGGATGGTCCTCTGTGATGAGCCGAATGACAGAAAGGGGGAGTAGTGACAGAATGACAGAAAGGGGGAGTAGTGAGCTCCCTCCTATATTTGGGCATACCAGGGGTTATAACACAAATACATACCTATTTCCCTGGCCTAGCTGATAAGGAAGAGAGCCTGTGGCTTAGTGGCAATTACATCGGCCTAATATGCAATACAGCCCTGGTTCGATTCCCAGTAAGAGTATGGCTAGCTGATGAGAGCTAAATAGCTTGAAATAGATCTATACTAGTCTCCCTTTATTTATTTATCAGCACAAACACAACACACACACACACACACACACACACACACACACACACACATATGTGTGTGTGTGTGTGTGTGTGTGTATTTGTGTATATGTATATATGTGTATGTATGTATGTATGTGTACACACACACACACTTCTATTCAATACCTAGTTCACCTTGACTGATTTTCAAATGGTAAGCCAGGTCAGAGTGGATGGGAGACCACCAGGAGATCCAGCTATTCAGGAAAGTCAAAAATCATTCCAAAAAGGGGGTGGGTGGGTCTCATCTACATTGTTGCTAAGGAAACCACATGGATACGGTCCAAGAAGTCCCCAGGAATTAAGCTAAACTTCAAGGAGCTTATTTATTATTATCGCTGGTTATCTCCATGCCATCTATGAGACGTGCTATGGGTTTGCTCAAGGCCACCTGCTAGCTCAAACCCTGAAGCAAAGTTTTCTGGCAGCTCAAATCATTATTCTACATCATTCAAACTAATGGCTTGATTCACCCCTAGGGCTAAGCTACCATTGTTTGGTTTTGTCTTAGTGTGATGTGAGAACTCGGGTAGTTGTCGCTCATTATTCAACATGGTTAAGCATTGCAGGTATCCAAATCAATTATATAGCTAAACGTCTGCAGAGATTCTCAGTCATTCAGGTCATGGTTTGTCCCAAAGGTGCTTTTTCAGGAAGCAATTGGACTATAGTTTTCCCAGTTGCAATGGATGGCTGTGAAAGTTGGACAATAAGGAAGGCTGAGCACCAAAGAATGGAGGCCTTTGAACTCTGGTGCTGGAGAAGACTCCTGCATTGAGTCCCTTGGACAGGAAGGCCATCCAACCGGTCAGTCCTAGAGGAGATCAACCCTGACTGCTCTTTAGAAGGCTAGATCCTGAAGAGGAAACTCAAAGACTTTGGCCACCTCATGAGAAGGAAGAAGGACTCCCTGGAGAAGAGCCTCATGCTGGGAAAGATGGAAGGCAAAAGAAGAAGGGGACGGCAGAGAAGGAGGTGGCTGGATGGAGTCCCCGAAGCAGTCGGCATGAGCTTCAATTGACTCCGAGGGATGGTAGAGAACAGGAAGGCCTGGAGGAACATTGTCCATGGGCTCGCAATGGATTAGACACAACTTCGCAACTAACAACAACAACATTTCTTTAAAGAATAGAATGGGGATCCCAAAGGTGCTTCTTTTTCAACAGACAACTGGACTTTCTGGCTTTGCTATAAAAGACATTTCGCTTCTCATCCAAGAAGCTTCTTCAGCTCTGACTGGATGGCATGGAATAGACGGGGGAATTGTCAAAGGGCCAAATGGGAGCGTTGAATTCTCCAAACGGAGATCAAGACGGCAAAACAAACGGATAATGGGATCCATTTCCTTAACTCCAGCTTCGTTCCCAAAACCGTGATGGGGTTTGCTTGAAAGATTTTACCATGCCTTCCCGAGATGACCTTTCAGATGACTTGGGATTCCGCGGCCCATCCAAGCGGTCCCCATTTTTCTTTCCAAGGTCAGCCAAGGTCAGCGAGGAAGAGCAAAAGAGCAAGAGCTAGAATAAGAGGGACCTTGCCAGAAGGCAAATGAGATAATTGGGCCTCCCGAGGTTGGAGGATCCAGAAGTATAGAGTCTGTCCCCGTCTGTCCCTCAGCTGTCATTAAGCGAGAACTGCCATTTAATTAGGCCGGAGAAGTCAGCAGAAAAGTTAAGGTCAAGCCATCGGTCTTGCTGAATAACCAGATTTTTTATAGAAACAAGGCCAGTGACTTATGAGTTGATATCAGAATGGTGATTCCCTTTGAAAAAATGTTCCTTACCGTGCTTTTTTTCCTTTCTTTAAAACAAAATCTATCAGATCAGAAAACTGCAAACGCAGATATTTTGTTTTTTGCATCGATTGGATTTAAGCCTCTCTAAGGGCCTTTTTTCCCCCTCGGTGGGGGTGGGTGGGGGAGGACCAGGGCGAAAGGGTTATCGATAAAGCCACCATTCACCCAGCTGAGTTCCCGATAAAGGAGGGGGGAATGCTCATTTCCATCCCTCCCGCTTGACGCTGCTGGGCAAGGGGACATCGGGCAGCTGTAGGGCCTTTGCAGAAGTGGCCTTTGCAGAAGTGGCCTTTGCAGAAGTGGCCTTTGCAGAAGTGGCATTTCGCTTTAGTTCTGGCACACACACACACAGGGGGAAGATTGGTCAATCAGCATGTATTTATAAAGGTGGCAGAGGCCATGGTTTGGTGGGCGTGGCAGGGGAAGGATACTGTAAAATCCCCATTCCCTCTCCACTCCAGGGGAAGGATACTGCAAAATCCCCATTCCCTCCCCACTCCAGGTGAAGGATACTGCAAAATCCCCATTCCCTCCCCACTCCAGGGGAAGGATACTGCAAAATCCCCATTCCCTCCCCACTCCAGGGGAAGGATACTGCAAAATCCCCATTCCCTCCCCACTCCAGGGGAAGGATACTGCAAAATCCCCATTCCCTCCCCACTCCAGGGGAAGGATACTGCAAAATCCTCATTCCCTCCCCACTCCAGGGGAAGGATACTGCAAAATCTCCATTCCCTCCCCACTCCAGGGGAAGGATACTGCAAAATCCCCATTCACTTCCCACTCCAGGGGAAGGATACTGCAAAATCCCCATTCTCCCCCCACTCCAGGGGAAGGATACTGCAAAATCCCCATTCCCTCCTCACTCCTGGGGAAAGGATACTGCAAAATCCCCATTCCCTCCCCACTCCAGGGGAAGGATACTGCAAAATCCCCATTCCCTCCCCACTCCAGGGGAAGGATACTGCAAAATCCCCATTCCCTCCCCACTCCAGGGGAAGGATACTGCAAAATCCCCATTCCCTCCCCACTCCAGGGGAAGGATACTGCAAAATCCCCGTTCCCTCCCCACTCCAAAGGAAGGATGCTGCAAAATCCCCGTTCCCTCCCCACTCCAGGGGAAGGATGCTGCAAAATCCCCGTTCCCTCCCCACTCCAGGGAAGGATGCTGCAAAATCCCCGTTCCCTCCCCACTCCAGGGGAAGGATGCTGCAAAATCCCCATTTCCTACCCACTCCAGGGGAAGGATGCTGGAAAATCCCAATTTCCTACCCACTCCAGGGGAAGGATGCTGGAAAATCCCCGTTCCCTCCCCACTCCAGGGGAAGGATGCTGCAAAATCCCCATTCCCTCCCCACTCCAGGGGAAGGATGCTGGAAAATCCCCATTTCCTACCCACTCCAGGGGAAGGATGCTGCAAAATCCCCATTCCCTCCCCACTCCAGGGGAAGGATGCTGCAAAATCCCCATTTCCTACCCACTCCAGGGGAAGGATGCTGGAAAATCCCCATTTCCTACCCACTCCAGGGGAAGGATGCTGGAAAATCCCCATTCCCTACCCACTCCAGGGGAAGGATGCTGCAAAATCCCCATTCCCTCCCCACTCCAGGGGAAGGATGCTGGAAAATCCCCATTTCCTACCCACTCCAGGGGAAGGATGCTTGTCTTCGGACAAGCAGAGACAACGGGAGAAGCAGGATTCAATTCACAACTGCTTTATTCATTTAACAGCCGTGATGTCAGGCCTGGAAACTATCTTTTGCATTTGGGCCTTCGGGCCTGCCACATTTCATGCTGTGGGAAAATGGGAGGGGGGATTATATGGAGCATGGGAGATATATAGTCAAAATAACATTCCTATCTCAGAGAGTCAAGGACGTCTTGCCCTGCAGCTGTGATGGTGTGACTGGGAGGCATCTCCAGTTTTGGACGGTGTCTGATTGGACCTTGTGATGGACATGTGGGTGCTGGGCAAGGACTTGAACTTTCATCTGGGTGGGAGAAACCTGGGGCCTTTCAGATTTGGGTTTTCCCAGATGCGCCAATAAGACACCTCTAATAAAATGGAACTTTGAGGAAACTCAAGCCTCGGAGTCTTCTTTCGTTGGGGGTTTTACTTGGGACCCTGACAGGTCATTCGCTTAACAACCGTGGCAAAAGAATGCAAAATTGGGAGTGACATGCCAAACAACCTGCCTTGCTTAACAACAGAAATACAGGTCTCAATTGTGGTTGTAAGTGGAGAATTACCTGTACGTGGGAAGGCTTCATCTAAAGCAGAAGGTGTCCAACCTTGGCAACTTGAAGACTGGTGAACTTCAACTCCCAGAATTCTCTAGCTGGCTGTGTTGGCAAAGTTGGACCCCCCCTGATCTAAACCAAAAACCACTGATAAGCACATCTCCTTCTCAAGAAAGGAGAGAATTTGTAGCTCAGGGTTGAAATGATGGGTCCTTGGTTTTCTTAGAGACATTTCATGACCCAACTAGCTAACATCATCAGTGCTAGTAAGGAGTGCTGTTTGCTATCAGTTTACACCACACTCTGCTTGTATTCCTGCAGAAAACAAGCAAGCTCAGAAAGCATCAAGGACCCCACAGTCATCCTCCTCCTCCTCCTCCTCTTATTCTTCCCCTCTTCCTCCTCTCCTCCTCCTCCTCCTCCTCCTCCTCCTCCTCCTCCTCCTCCTCCTCCTCCTCCTCCTTCTTCTTCTTCTTCTTCCTCTCCTCCTCCTCCTCCTCTTCTTCTTCTCCTTCTTCTCCTCTTCTTCTCCTTCTCCTCCTCCTCTCCTTCTTCTTCTTCCCCTCCTCCTCCCCCTCCTCTCCCCCTCTTCTCCTCCTCTCCTTCTTCTTCTTCCCCTCCTCCTCTTCTCCTTCTTCTCCTCCTCCTCCTCTCCTCCTCCTCCTCCTCTCCTCCTCCTCCTCTTCTTCTCCTTCTCCTCCTCCTCGCCTTCTTCCCCTCCTCCTCTCCGCCTCTTCTTCTTCTCCTCCTCCTCCTCCTCCTCCTCTCCTTCTTCTTCTTCCCCTCCTCCTCCTCCTCCTCCTCTTCTTCTCCTTCTCTTCCTCCTCCCCTCTTCCTCCTCTCCTTCTTCTTCTTCCCCTCCTCCTCCTCTCCTCCTCCTCTTCTCCTTCTCCTCCTCCTCTCCTCCTCCTCCTCCTCTCCACAAGCCCCATTCCCTTCTAGCACTGATGAGGACCCTTCACATCTCCTTCTTCTCACCCAAAATGAACTGGAAATATGATGAAATTCAGGGGTGTCGACTGCACCAGCACTCTTGACGCTGAGACGGCAGTTTCCAGGAGGCAGTTCTGGAACTTCCAATAACGTATCAGGAGCCAAGCCTGGGTGCCTTTCAAAAAAGAAAAAGGAGGGGGGGGCATCTTAAGCTTGGATTCATTTTTGGAGCGATCGCGTTAGTCCTGGGTGGAGGATGAACTGTATTGTGAGAAGGTCCCAGTTCAGATCGTGTCTGTGGATAAAAGGACCGAAATGACGTTAGGCAGCTTCAAATGCTGCCCCAAAGACCATCTGCAGTCGTGGAGGGCCTTCCTCACAGGGTTGTTGTAAAGGTAATGGAGAACGTGCGTAGAAAATGCTTGAATTACTGCAAAGGCATTATATTAATCCTGAGCAGCCCCAAAAGGATAATAGGCCTAGCAATTGTAGGGCTGGTTTATTTTTTTTAATGAAGATGCAGGTAGTTCTCGATTTACAACCGCAATTGAGACTAGGATTTATGTTGCTAAATGAGACACTTGTTAAGTGAATTTTGCCCCATTTTATGGCCCTTTGGTGTGGCCTGTGGAGCTGGCCGCAGAATCGGACAGTGAGGAGGTTGGGGAGGAACATGGGCCAGTCCGGGAGTCTGGGGAAGGCTCGGACGAGGGCTCTATGTTAAAGGCAGAGATGGGGGCAGGTCAGGAACATCTGGTAGTTATGTGCTGCCTCCGGAGCCTTCGAAGTCTGACATCAACGAGGCAGAAGAGTAAGGGAGTAAGGCTTGGAGATGATTGGCCCCTCCCATAAGACATAAAGGAGGAGCAAACGGACGTGAGCCTTTGAAGGAAGCAACTTTGTTCGTTGTGGTTGGTTTAAACTCCGTTTGACTCTGTGCTCCGTTTGGCCTTGCAAAACTAATTGGCAATAAGGTCTCTGGCAGTGCTTCAAGGGAGATAAAAGTGGGTGCTTATCAGCATTACCCTGAAAGACTGTGGCAGACATCTGCCGGACTCTTTACAGACTGTTTGTGAATCATTACGGGCTGTGAATGAACATAATTCACAGCCGTTGAAATAAAATGAGGATTTTGGGGAATAAGCGCGTGAGTTATGCTTTCTCGGGAAGCCCCCGTCAGAATACCTTTCTTGCCACAGTTGTTAAGTGGATCACTGCAGTTGTTAAGTTAGCCCAACAGTTGTTCAGCAAATCTGATTTCCCCTTTAACGCTGCTTGTCAGAAGGTCGCAAAAGGGGGATCATGTGACCCTGGGACCCTGCAACCATCATAAATATGAGGAGGTTCCTAACTGCCTGAATTTTTGTCACGTGACCACGGGGATGCTGCAACGGTCGTAAGTCTGAAAAACTGTCCTAAGTCACATTTTTTTCAGCGATGTTGCAACTGTTGGAAGAAATGTCCTTCTGGGTTCGGCTCCAAGTGCGGAAAAAGACACTGGAGACATGGAGGCTGCTTGGAAAGATGGTTTTAATGGTGGACAGGACCGCATGGCTTGAGTCCTGAACAGAAAAGGTGATCACATGCTTCAATGTTGGTGGACAAGAAGAGAAGGGAAGAGAAGAGGAAGAGTGAAGAAGGGCTTGCAGAGCTTTTTATAATCTGTTCGGCCCCACCTATCTGTTTCCTGTTCCTGTGTAAGAAATGTATTCTGATTGGTTGTGAGACTCCCATGGGCCCATGCAAGGGCAACCTTCTAGGCTGCGTTTTGAATCCAGGTTTGGTTGAATTCTCAGATGCCATGTGGTCAGTTGAGTAAAGGCTTATATTATCCTGCCTTCATTCCCATCCCCCTGAAGCTGAAGGGGAGAACTCTTTATTATGTGAAGTGGACTAGCTTGGCCTTCTTAATGATGGCCCATTGACAAAGTGGGGATGGGCAGGAAACTGTAGGAATTTACTTTGTGTTTAAAATGTGTTTCTCCCTTTTTTCACATCCAGGAAAATATAATATTCTGCCTTTTAAATATTTCCTAGGATATTTCATTTTTTCTGGGAGAGGGCTGGGTGATAACAACTTTGACTAGTCACTAAATGAATCACTGTAAGTCGAGGACAACCTGTAGGTATGTTTGTCGGGATGATTTGCCAAAAGGACCTGAATGCTTTAAAAGTTAATTGGAGATTTGGAAGACGGTGAAAAGAAGGATCGAAAGGCTCAGCAAAACTGCGGATCAATAAAATAGAAATAAAAAAAAACAAGGGTTTTATAGGAGCCCTTAAAAAAGACTTTTGGCTTGGAAAGGCTCAAACGAGCAAGGGGAGAGGGAGAAAAAAGGGAGGGAATCGAACGCTGTCTAAATGGCCATTTTCATTTCTTATTTTTTTATACAGCTGCCCATTTTTCAGCCTACTCTTGGCGCTTCCCAATTAAAGAGTACCAAACCAACCCTGACTGTCCTTTAGAAAGACAGATCCTGGAACTTGAAGCTGAAATACTTTGGCCAAAAATGAGAAGAAAGGACTCCTTGGAGAAGAGACCCCCGATGTTGGGGAAGACGGAAGGGGAAAGGGGAAGGGGACAGCAGAAGAGGAGATGGTTAGATAGTGTCATTGACCCAACGAAAATGAATTTGGACAAACTCCAGGAGAGACCCCCATAAAGCTGGGTGGACCCGCCCTTGTAGACAACCCCTAACTCTGTCAAGGACCTTGGAGTACTCATATCTAATGATCTAAGCGCCCGAGCTCACTGTAACACCATTGCCAAAAAGGCATTAAGCATTGTCAAGCTAATCTTGCAAAGCTTCTTCTCCGGTAATATTGTATTGCTAACTAGGGCATACAAAACCTTTGCCAGACCAATTCTCGAATACAGCTCATCTGCCTGGAATCCACACTGTACATCGGACATTAAAACGATCGAGCGAGTCCAGAGGTATTTCGCGAGTCCTCCACTCCTGTGCTCACAACAGAATCCCTTATGCCACCAGGCTTGAAATTTTGGGCTTGGACAATTTAGAACTTCGCCGTCTCCAATCCGACCTAAGCGTAGTACATAAAATTATCTGCTACAACGTCCTACCTGTCAACGACTACTTCGGCTTCAACCATAACAGTACGCGGGCAAACGATCGATACAAACTCAAGGTAAAGCGCTCCAAACTCGATTGCAGAAAATACAACTTCAGCAACAGAGTGGTCAACGCCTGGAATGCTCCACCTGACACTGTGGTTTCTTCCCCAAACCCCCAAAACTTTCACCTTAGGCTGTCTACTGTCGACCTCCCCCCATTTCTAAGAGGTCCATAAAGGGGGCGTGCATAAGCGCACCAATGTGCCTGTCCTAATATTCCTTTGTATACGTATCCATTCCATGGATTCATAATCATGTTTATACTTATATCTGTTATCTAATCCACGCTTGTTGAAATAAATAAATAAAATAAACAGTGGAGAACAGAGGGTCCTGGTCCGCTGTGGTCCACGGGGTTGCAAAGAGTCGGATACGATTTAGCACCGAAGAACAGCTTCCCCTATTTGTCTCCCAGTTTGCAGACTAGCCCTAGGCACAGATTCAAATTTAGGGTGCAAATTCTCTAGACTTCTGTCAATAGGAACCTAAAGGGGAGAAATCCAGCTGCAAAACCTAAAAACACGAGCTACATCGTTGGGCATCTCTTCGGAGCTTTGCAATGCAGACCCTCAGTTAAGGGGAACCCAACAGCTCTCGTTTTCTGGCCACGTGAACCCAATTCTCCATCCAAGGCCTTCAGCGAAATCTTTCCGGAGCTTTCTGGGGAGAATGCAGCCGCGCGGGTTATTATGGGGAGTACTAGGTACTCCCATGTAACACCTTTCCTGCGCGAGCTGCACTGGCTACCTGTGGCCTTTCGGGTGCGTTTCAAGGTGTTGATCGTCATCTTCAAAGCGCTCCATGGCTCGGGACCTAGTTATTTGCGGGATCGCATTCTACCCCATACATCCCTGCGACCAATCCGCTCTCACAGAGAGGGCCTCCTCCGGGTACCTTCCGCTAAACAGTGCGGGCGGGCGGTGCCTAGGAGTAGGGCCTTCTCTGTGATGGGCCCAACCCTCTGGAACGACCTCCCCCCCGATATTAGAACCACCTCTGATCTCCGCTCCTTCCGCAAGAAACTCAAGACCCACCTGTTTCGAGTAGCTGGTCTGGCCTAATTATAATTATAATCGTAACTGTATTTAACATCTATTACTAACTTTCCTGGATGGCTTTCTAAATTTTATATTGGGGTTTTAAACGGGTTTTAAAATTGTTTTTTAATTATTTAAATTGGTTTTGGGGTTTTATATACAGACAGTGTGTGTGTGTTGTTTCTGTTCTATGTCTTATGTTATTTTCTGTTGTTTTGATTATGAATGGTCTGTACACCGCCCCGAGTCCCTACGGGGAGAGGGGGCGGTCTATAAATTAAATAAACCATAAACCATAAACCAGAAGTCATTCCCTCCTGCCTTTTTCTCCATGTGGTTTCCAACTCCCCAATAAGATGAAGAATAACGGAGAATAACAAGAGCTGGAAGGGACCTAGGAGATCTTCTAGTCCAACCCCCTGCTCAAGCACGATGCCCTATACCAGTGATGGCAAACCTTTTT